>NC_035163.2:3144412-3469973 GCF_001659605.2 Manihot esculenta
GTTAAGAGACTAGTGAGAATGCCCATAAAAGTTCTTCACATTACACCAGAAAATCTCCTTGTGATGAAGGAACCAATACATGGGACAGGTCCGAGCAAAAATCTGTATTCCGTTGAAGTGGAAGTCACCGATGTTCAATGTTTCGCGCTTTACTTTTTGGCTTTATCTGAGCGCATAAAGAAAATTAGAAAATGATGATCATATGATTAAAAGTTTATGGCTGCATAAGTGAGTAACATTTTCTCAAGAAAAACACAATTATTTTGAGGGAAGGAAATGATTGTATCTTTGAAACTTGTTTAGGTGGCATGTAAGAAAATTAATTAATCTTTTTAAAGATAAGTTTGTCATTACAAAAAGACTTCTTATAATTGAAAGTAAAAACTCAATTTGAGATCTTATAATTGAACCTGTGAAATAAGTGGAACAACACAACAGAGACACATCTGAAAGTACACGACAATGCTTCCTGTTTATGGAAACTCTTACAGTAAAAGAAAGCAAAGGGGCATAATACTGCATTCTCAAAAACAGAAGGACATGAACTTAAGTGACATTTCAATTGTCAAGGATTCATTATACTAAAAAGCCTTCCAAATATCCTCTTAATGGGTCTGTTCGACGGAAATCCAGATTAATTGAACCAGTGGGTTATAAACACGGAGTGGTACATACAAAAAAATAAAAAATAAAGACTTCCAAATACCAACAATTGATTAGATTCACAAAAACTCATCACAATGAAGAAAAGCAAGTGTATACCAAATAGGGCTCCTATTCCCTTTGCAATATATATGCAGGAAATCGCCTTAACACTGCGAAATTACGTGGTAGATGAAACGAAAACCATGTCATCCAGATTCACAAACAAATCCGATACCCGCTATCAGCTATAACATAAAGACCAGATAATTTCCTACCCAAGGCATGTTGGACTTCCTGATAAATGTCATTCGAGTAGGACTTGGAACTACTTTTACATTTGATGTTGCGTCCATTTTAATAGTAAAAGAACTTCTAAATTTCATCAGGATGCAGTCATGGGGATATTGAGTTACTAGTCTACTACTCTGTTATGTAGAACATTCATGAAGAGCCTCATAAAGGATTTTTTCGAAAGAAAATCCTAGCATCAACAGGTTGTAATCGAACTTAATCAGCCTCGTCCAGAAAAACCACTACATAAAGCGGAAGCCTTCATAGAACCAACTATAGCTATATTCTGCAGTCAGATAAGAGAAATTAAATACCAACAAATGTTTGCATCCCAAGACTTTTATAGAGATGCACACACAAAGGCAAAAGCTGAAGTTGCAGTAACTAGCTAGAAGCATGACTATGAGATAGTCTCTGCTTAGTTCAATCAAGTTTGCAGACATCCTTGTATCTTCAACTTCAGTATTGGAATGTGACTACAACTTCAACATTCCAAAATAGATAGAAAGGACATTTATGAATTGTTGGACGCTGTCCACATCAGTGGCAGGAATTTGATAGCTAATATATATTAACTTGCTCAAAACTACAAAATAATTTAAATTAAACATTTTGAGTCTGAGTGTAAAATGGGTTCAGAAGTTATGGGTAAGTTTGAGCCGGGTTATTACGGTTATCATTGTGGTAACTACTTTGATCATGTAGGCCGCAGCCTCTGCGTTGGTTTTGAAAAGATCCCCTCAATCTCTCTCTCTCTTTCTCTCTCTTTTTGGGTAAGCACCGTGTCTTCTCTAATTACATATACAATCCATGCATGCTTCCGCCTGAATCCCAGGAAACTATTATGAAGATGAACCGAGGATGTCAATTGCCTTTGTTAACAAGCTACAAGCCAATAGGTTTTTTGCGAGATGTTAACTGCATGATGAAGACACCAAGACAGGCAGGCATTTTAATTTAATTGATTTCAATCATAAGCATACTAGTGATTGAGAAACCTGAAGAAGGTTAACAAAATTATAGTTCTTAAGCTCAAATTCCAAACCACCAACCTCCATGATAGAAGTATAGTAATCCAGGATTCTAATAACATTCCTATCAGAATCTAATGGTCCCAGCACCCACTAACACAATCACAGTAAAATCAATAAGCATATTGGAGTCCCCAAACGAATGCACAGAGGATAACAAAGAATTATTCATTATCACGAAGAAATTTCAAAACTTTCATACAGTACACAACTTAGAAGTCACAAAAAAGAACATAAAAGATAAGATAACAACAGAATTAAGGTGAAGAGTCAGCAGTCACCACCATCCATGAACAACTTTAGTGTACCTGTCCTTGAGCCACCTGAAACTCTTTTTGAAAGAGCCTTTAACTTTCCCTTCTACACTGTAAACCTTATAGCTAGCGACTCGCTTCTTTCGTTGCAGCTCCGGATCATTGAAACTCCAGCTCTTAGAAACAGACCCATTTGCAGACTTGCCCTTTTTGAACCGAACATCGTTGTTGCCGACCTGGGTTTGGGCTTGCGATTGTGTTGGGTAGACGGAGGATGCATAGGAGGCGCTATAACATCTGAGATCTTGCATGTTACTGACACCGGACGATGAAATGGGACCCATATCTCCGGCACCATAATAGCTCTGTATTTGCATTCTTCCATCGCCGTATGACCTGGATCGGAGATCTTCCATCGCAGATTGAGGTCCCGGAGGTCGCTTTTTCTCGCTGTGGTGTTCCAATCTGTGTATAGTGGAGCTCATAGGTTGCTTTCAAAGGGCCGTTAATTATAAGGCGCAGACGACGGAAACAGCTGGCGTCGGTGGCGCTTCATAAGAAAAAAGTGTTTTGAGTTGCTCATAATAATTTACTAGAAGCTTTAAAACCAAGTTGAATATATAAATAAATATTTTTTATTATTTTATAGGCAAAAGAGTTGCTTAAAGCTTCATCTAATAATCTAATATTTGAATAACTCTCCCACGTTTTCCTTATTCCAAACAAAGTAAAAAAATTGAAAGGAAAAATAAAAAAAATTATATTGTTCCATCAATTATTCACTTTAAAATTATAATTTAATTTATATTAAAATAATATTTTTTAATATTATATCATCAATGAATAGTAATAACCTACTTATTCTATGAAATATACTTTACTTTTCCAAAAAAAAAAAGAAAAATATTCTAATTATAGCGAAAACTTGTAGACTTTTGCATGAAATAAGTTGTTGACAAGAAAGAAATTTAAAGAGATTAGAACACAATTGTACATGAATTGTATTTTTCTTCTTTGAAATGAAATTTTTTATAAATTAAAAAAAATAAATTCTTAAAAATATTGAGCATTAATAAAAAAAATAATTAAATTAATATTTTAAAAATTATTTATTCCAAGCATTACAGATTTGTTCTCTCCGGCAAACTAACTCCATAACCACTTGTTTTAATTTTGTTGCATACTGCAGTTCATAGTATGTTACATTACAGATTATATTAGTTACAATATTAAATAGAATACTTAATACTGTCCTATAATTTTTATTATTTTAAAATTATAATCATTTTTTATATTATAATAATAATATATAAATCAACTATTATAACTCTATTTAATTTTATTTTATTTTAAAAAAATTAATATAATAAAATTTAATATTTTTAAAATAGATATAGTTAAAAAATTATTTTTTTAATATATATGAAAAGAATTAAATGGATAACAGAATGAGTATTAATTTAAGTCTCTAGACTAACTAACCTCTCATTCTTAATTATTTATAACTTTTCATGTTATAGATCAATGATTAATATGTGATGATTAGAGGTCCCGCAGATCTTCATCATAAAGGACATTTATTTTATATCATGGGTTGTACTAAATATTTATAATTCTTAAAATGCTTCGTTTTGTCACATTAGAGTTTGTAATATTTCATACATGTGCACACATTCTTATTTAAATATATTATATGTTGAATATATAATTTACTCCTATATTTTATCACAAAAAAATTACTTTACCTTTCAAGTTTAGTTTTATACTATTTACACATTCTATTTTTAAATCATGAAATAGTTTAATTTTCGTAATTGGCACATTAGAATATGTATAGTCATATTAAAGAAATTAAATTATTCAATATTTAAAATTGAAAAGCGATGAAGATAGAAATGAAATTGAACAGATAAAATAAGAGAAAATTATGGATTGAGTTACATTCATTATATATAAGATACAAAAAAAAAGTGCGACAAGTTGCATAGATTCACGTGTGGCACTGCGGCTGGAATTGGATTATATTCATTATCAGAAATGGGACTTTGAGAAAACAGATCTACACATATTCCACACAATTTTAGTATATTACTGAAATTAAACTTAACCTAAAATATATAAGTTTAGCAACAATTTAATTTAAAAGATATAACCACAACTGACTTAGAAACTCATTTATAAACAATTTACTTCTTGTTATTAAAAAAACACATGTATTCCAGAAAAGAACGCATCATACACACATGGACACATACAATTTTCCACTAATAGTTACAACAGTGTCAGAAACTACAAAAGGGCAACGACTCCCTCAGTGATTATACTCTCAAAATTTGCTTACACATTAATGGTATCAACAGTTAACCTAATCTCGATGTATCGTGATGACATCAGTATGGTAAAATTTAATGCACAACATGTAAAAAGTAACCCATTTCCGGGGAATTCTATATCCAAGATTGACACTATTCCAAGTTTCATATTGATTCAGTGCTTCCTTTCCGATTCATCAGGTCATGGTAATACAGTAGTACACACATAGGTTGGCCAAGAATGCAGAACATAATCCAGAAGATCATATTTCCCACCTGTCATAAATGAAAAACTCACATGAAGTAATACCCATCTGGGACTTGACAGGTTTTAGATTTTGTAGTTCTGGAATGGCGACATCTTGAATCCAGCTTTGTGTAATTCATTATGTTACTTTAGGTCTTACATGTTCTTTGATTCAAATTTGTCAAAGATCAATAAGCTAAACTAAGCTGGGAAATAAAAAGTGAAAGAATAGACATACCATTGGACTCCTCAACTTGTCTTGGAGATAACTTGTTATCACAACCAAAGGAATCTGGTTAAAGCAGGGAAAAACAAATTTCAATCACATGTCCTGCATAATTTGATCTACTTTAGAGCAAATTTATTATTATTATTATTATTATTTTCCACATCCATCAGGAGGCCCATTGGAAGCCTGGGCTATATGGCAAGACACAGCCCATTCCAGTCCTGTAAGAAGTCTCCACCCCAGTTTAATCTTTGAGTTTTTGGGATATTTATATGCCAAATCCCAAGTTCAATAGTAACATAAACTTCTATTAGCACTCGACTTTGTTACCTGAAACATTATTCCGATAAAAGCCCAGAGCTTGAACATGTGACACGGAACAGCAATGCACAACTGTTAAATGATACCGCGCACCAGTGTGAACATATGTTTTAAATCAAGGAAGTTAAAAAGCATAATGCTATGATGCAGATACAAGCGGGTAACTAAAAAAGAAAATTTTATTAGTCAATTGAACAATAAGTTGTAAACTATACACTTGATGAAATTGTTTGACTTCGAAAACTCAGCATGACAGTTCAGGTATGGGTTGAACCCATTCATCTTAATCAAGTGTTAATGCAATGCAATTGGGAACATTTTACAAATGCCTTTTTCCCCAGTTGGCTTGTCTTCGAGCATATTAAGCATGAGATTGTTCAGAGATTCAGTACGAATCAGAACTTGAACGTCAACTGCAGTAGAAGTAGTGAAAAAAAAACAACTCTTCCCTCCCTCACAAGGCTAAAGAATCTAAAGTTAGAAAAACAAAGATGGTTTTCAATTGAAACTGATTGCAGAGATCCTCATGCTGTCCAATCAACATTCTCCCAACATGTGGCACATGTCACTATCAGATGCAAGAATTAACAAGATAGTACAGTTGATATCTAATAATATTTTTAACAAGTTTCTTTTTTATTTCAAGTATCTTTTTTCTTTTTATCTTCTGCTTTCTTCCCTTTCACTTATTAATAGGGCATTAAACCCTGCAAAACTGCCAGCTATTCTACAATTCTGGAGTTCATCATCAGGTTTCTCTCTCCTTTCTTTATAATGTTCATCAATCCACTCTATGGATAAGGGTATTGGTGGTTGATGACTTCAACCATTAATAACTCAGAGACACTAGTTAATGACTCTACTGCTGCTGGGGGAAGGTTGCTTACACTTTCATGCATAATTATAATCCTTATGCAACTTCGAATCATGTCTTGCTCAAAATCATGCTTCTTCTTATTAAAATGGACTCGATAAGTTCAAATATGACATCACTCCAGAACCTGACAACCTAGAAGTGGCAACACCTATAAATGTAACGTAATGTCTCATCTCACAGGAAGCAGGTGCATCAGAGAAAAAGTTTCATTCTTATGAAGCAACAGCGTAAACATAAAATTATGAAATAAAAACATGAGATGCCTATAGCCTTGATGCAAACATAGAGAATTTCTACAACATCAAAAATTGGAGAATAGAAAACTGCAAAATAGATATCACTCCCCCCAATACCTCATGAAATACAGCTGAAACAAAGAAGGCAATAATTAAGGCTATCCCCTGCATCATTGCAAAAAGATGGAACAATTGTCAGCAACAACCAATATGAAAGTACAAATGGCAATCAGCATAAGTTGAGATGAGAAAGAATTACCACAGAATTAATAGATATTCCAACTAAGATAACCAACTAAGTATCATGTCTTCTACAGCCTATGTTTCTATGTAGATTATAGAAAGGAAAAATATGAAACAATGACAAATGCAGAGACAATAATACACCATAAGGAAACATCTGTTTACATCAAATATACAGCATTTACAGTAAGCTAAGGTGAGAAGCTGAGTTACCTTTGGTACATTATGCCGTAAGCATGGAAAGTATACATGGCGAACCATCCACTTATGAACAGGCTGCAATAATTAGGATTCCATGAGTAATATGATTGACCAACTCTGCCGTTTGTGTATGTGTTTGTATCACTGTTCATGTGCAAGTATGGATACACAGATCACAGATTGTGCATGTGCATGCTCCTTTCTGAAACAGGAGCATAATTATTCGGATACATTGTGTTGTCAACCAAAAGGCGCTGCGTTTTTGTTGGAGGAAATTTAGTGTCATGAAGAAGAAAGAAGCAAAGTGTGATTTCTCATTCAATATCTGAATTAGAATATCAAGGTGTGGCACAATCTTTATGTGAAGTAATTTGAACACATCAAGTATTAGATGACATCGGCCTTAAAGTCTTGTCACCTGCTAAACTGTGGTGTGGTAATCAAATTACTCCTTATATTGCTTCAAATACAGTGTTTCATGAGCTATTGGCATCAATTGCCACTTCTCATGTTAAGAGACTTAATAGCAAATTATGTCAACAATACATATCAGGATTGACAAACAATTAGGTGATATCTTCACAAAAGATCTGAATGAAGCTCAAGTTAACTATGCATGTAACAAGTGGGCATAATTAACATCTATACTCACAACTTGAAGAGAAGGATTATATGAAGTTAACTATGTGACCGAGTGTATGATTATGTAAATATTAGGTTGCATAATAATTATAGGGATACATTCTTATTTAGGATTCAAAATCATAAGACACTTGTATATTAATATTGTACCTCTCTTTCAGAAATATAGACAAAATATTCTCCACAACAGTATATAAAAGCACACTTGTAGGTAGGGGTGAGCAGTATTCGGTTTAAACCGAAATAACCGACCGAACTGATTAATTTTGAAAATTCGGTTCGGTTTTATTTTTTATTCGGTTCGGTTCGGGTTTAATTTTTTAAAAAATCGGTGATTTCGGTTCGGTTCGGTTTTGGATTCAAAAATTTCGATTAAACCGAACCGAACCGAAATCAGCAATACTACGTCGTTTTCAATAGTTCCTTTATTTGCCCTAGATCTAAAATTCATCTCCTCTCGTTCTCGTCTGCCACATCCCACACAAAGTCACGCTGTCCCCCTTCTCCAGATTCTACACCGCCTGTGCCTCCATCCATCCACCACTTCCAGCGGCGCTTTCACCGTCCAACCTCCACTCTCTTCCCGATCGAAATCGCTCAGGTCAGTGAGGACTCACTCACTCATCTACTCCTTCTATTTCTTCTATCTATGGAATTCAAAAGGCGACCCGCCACGCCGGGCTGTCCCTCTTCTCCAGATTCCACGCCGCCTGTGCCTCCATCCATCCACAACTTCCAGCGGCGCTTTCACCGTCCAACCTCCACTCTCTTCCCGATCGAAATCGCTCAGGTCAGTGAGGACTCACTCACTCACCTACTCCTTCTATTTCTTCTATCTACGGAATTCAAAAGGCGACCCGCCGCGCCGGGCTATAAGATAAGATACAGCTGTTGTACTACTTGACTGGTAAGAAAAAGCTTACGTAAGAACTGGAAGACTCTTGTATGTACGGTAATCCTCTCTTCTGCTCCTTGACTCATTCCTCCGTCGCTCTCTAGTCTCTCTCTCCGCGCAATCGTCGGCCGTAGCCTGTTGCTGCTGTCATGTGCTGTTGTGTGACTTGAACCGATCGAATCGAATCAGATTCGATCGGTTCGAAATCGAGATAACTAAACTTAAAAATCCCATTTCAAAAAAAAAAAAAAAAAAAGGTTAAAAATCGGTTTAACCGATTGAACCGACCGAATTGAACCGAATCAGATCGGTTCGGTTCGGTTCGGTTATCCCTTTTGTTCGGTTCGGTTCGGTTTTTATAAAGTAATTCAATTCGGTTTTCGGTTATTTCGGTTCGGTTCGGTTCGGTTTTGAACCGAACCGACCGAATGCTCACCCCTACTTGTAGGTGATATGTCACGAACAATTAACAGAAAGAGATAGAGGACTTGTAGCTCAAGTTAACATTACAAAGTTGACACCAATGTTATGAAAAAATTCATCAATTATGAAACTGGCATTTATTCTCTAACTCTCAAAGAACAGCATTCAACCAAAAGAGCAAAGGATTCTTTTTTGCCTTTTTGGTTAGACAGTCAGGCCATGTAACTAGGACAATATATCAAGCATATAACTTATAGGATACAAAAGCTCAAAACTTTACTTTACATAAAACCCAAAACTTTATATTATAGCCACAACTTTCAATTTTGGATGACAAATCATCCTTTAAATTTCCTTTCAAATTTATTGCAATTGTAGTCAATTTTTAGAACTATTTATCCAATTGGATATAAAAGTTGATATTTAATCATGGTTATAGCAAAAAATTCCTATTTTGTACCCAACCTTTTAAATTTATTGCAATTGTAGTCAATCCTTCAAATATTTTTTTGTCAATTGTAAATTTTATTATAACCCAACTCTTATTATCCTAATATCTAATTAAACTCTAAAATTCTCATTTTGAATGAATCCTAAATCTAGATAGTTTTAAATTAGAGATTTAGAGTTTAAATTATGCATTAGGATAAAATTAGAAGTAACTAAATAACATTTGATATGACATGTGCATTAATTTAAAAATAATCAAAATTATTTTAACGTTTGGCTACAATTGCAACAAAATTAAAAGATTGAGGTATAAAAGTGAAAATTTTGGTCATAGATGTGATTAAACGTAAAATTTTAAACTTTTATATCCAATTGGACAAATAATTTTAAAGATCGGCTACAATTGCAACAAATTTGAAAGTGGAGATTTTATCATCTAAAATTGAAAGTTTTGACTGTAATTGTGATTAATCGTAAAGCTTTGTCTTGTATGTCCAACTGACCTTTTTTTTTTATTTAAAGTTCTTTGTCAAAGTTCTAGAGTTCCTTCTTTTGCCCACATCTACCTCAGAATTAAGTCTATACAGGTTGCAAGGCAACACAACCAGCCTATTCAAACTTATATACCATACACATAAGATCAAAATTTACTCTCCCTCCCTCTCTCGCTTTACACTAATCAATTTTACTGCTATCTAAACAACTTCATCAGTTGATCATCCTAGAGTTCCAAAACCAAGAATGAAATAATTCTCCAACAAATAGTCATTGTTGGAATGTGAAGGTTCTCACATGAGCTGGGAATAAAAAGAATGGAAGCTATATTAACGGGGCAAAAACCAAACTAAAATGGCTTGAGCCATTTGTGGGATGGAAGCCTAATTTAAAGCCCAGCTCTAGCAAAACTGGCCTGTTATGTGGATCCATTCCCCGGGCCCACATAATCAACACGTCTGAACATAAAATTAATAAATGAGCTATATATAGGGCTACATTCCTACAACAGCACCACAAAAAAAAAGCCAAAGATAGGAATACTAGAAAATGTACTATGATTTCAGGTTAAAATAAGTACCATGTTCCACATTCTCCAGTACTGATGAAAGCCACAGATCCGATCAGGTACATGACAAAATTTGCAATTTGAAATAAGCAAGGGATTGTTCAAAGATTTACAAAAAGGGCACATCAACCGAATTAAAGAACTTTTACCTCATCGACCGTTCTTGCATTCCACCAATCTTTATAGAACTCCCGATCACCAAAGCAAAGGAGCTCAGCAAGTATATTTAACCTGTATTGCACATGTAAGCATAATGCACCTCAGGGTGCTCAAACATTGTGTCTTGGGTGAAAATCAAAGCTTGTACTACAGATGAGTTTAGTACTATAGTTATCTCTCTTCTCAACTCTCAAGAAACCAAGAATTTTCTCCAGATACCACAAATATATAAACTAGAATAGTTTTAATGGGATTTTCTGGAATGAGAGACAATATTCAAAGTAGTCAGGCATAAAAAATTTACAGGAGTAGTTTTGGGATAGAGGGTGGGTGAAGTACATTATACAAATAATGTGTAAAAATTATTCTGTCTAGTCATCCATCAATCATCTAACCAGAATGTATAGAACTAAACATAAGCCGAAGATATGACACTGCTTGATCTAAGCAACTTCACTACAATAATAAACCAGCACATAAGAGGTAAACGCAAATAAAGCTACTAGTCTACTATGATCTTCACGACAGTAGCAGAAACAATCATTAAAAACATCTCCAATGAAAGAGAAAAATATACTTTGTAACATCTGGAAGAAAAAATAAACAACTGGACTCACCATAGGTGAAAAAAACAGTAGAACATGCAAAGCCACACGTATAAATTTGGAACTGAAAGCTTCAAAACCCTCTCTATGGCATTTAACAGATCCCCCTTTAAAGGATGTTGTGAGTTCTGGACAATAGGATTGATATACTGCAGATTATGCCCACAACCATGTTAAGAATGTGTTGCTGATTTCCAAAAACAACAAAAACATGGAAAGCTTTAAAAATCAAGTTATTCTAACATAAAGTTATTCTTACTTGTTCTATTATAAATCCCATGAATCCTGTAAATATTATCAACTTGACAAATTGACGAACTACACAACCCTTTCGAACACATGCTGTGCGAGGATAAATTGGCTACAATGACAACCAATAAGGAAGGATTTAGATAATCTCATAACACAATCAGGATAACCAAAGCACACCATATGTTAGGGAACACCCAAGACATACTATCATCAGGCTACTAACACCACCCATGTATGCAGTTTGAGAGCAAGCTATCATACAAAGTTTGAAATGAAGTATAATACACTGAAAAAACTATAAAATTTTAGAAAATCATCGACAAATAAAAATTACTGTTAAAATTATTATTTTATTAAATATAAAATTAGATATTTATTAAAATATATTATTAAATATAATAAAAATTAAATTTTCTTAACAATAATTTTAAATTGCATAAAATTAAATTTTCTTTATAATAATTACTATTGTATTAGTTGCTAAAATACATTCTCTAAGCCTGAAATATAGTTGTGATATGCTCTTCCTCGGTGACGGACCCCAGTAATACCAAGATGAATTAATGAGCATTCATATATTTATGCTTAAAAAAGCTGCTGGAAGATATATCATCAGCTACCTGGTAACATAATGTGGGAGCTACCATGAAGTAAACCAAACTCTTGAAGCTAACATCACGACAATAATCTGCACTCAAAGTACTGGACAGTGCATCTCCCTGGTGCAAGCAGAACCATATTGAATGAGAAATGGCCCCTTTGTTCACAGCAGATGGCAAACTGATCCGAACTAAAGAAATTTCTTTTCCTTAGTTGAGTGGGGCAAGGCAAGGGAAAATAATAAACTATCTTTAGTTATAAATAAAAAGATTTGACAAAAGCTACGATGATATGAAACAATAAGAGGAAAACCTGTTGTGTGAATATTGCATGCACTTTTTGGCCCATATTTCTTAATTCACCGCTTTACAACCGATTAAATTTGGGTCAAGCCTAACTCACCCCAAAAGCTAACTCAAGGGGAGGAGTGCCCATTGCCCATATAAAGCCACATTATCACTTTTCACAACCGACGTGGGATACAACACACCCTCTCACGCCGAGAATTTTACTAGTGCGTGACATATTTAGCCTAGAATTTTACTAGTGCGTGACATATTTATAGGAGACCCAACATTGGATGGGAAGGCTCTGATACCATATTAAATTTGGATCAGGCCTAATTCACCCCAAAAGCTAGCTCAAGGGAGGAGTGCCTATGGCTCATATAAGGGGCACATTACCCCTTTCCACAACCGATGTGGAATTCAACACAACCAATAATAGGCAATGTGATATATTTTACATGTGAAATATAGTAAAGACAACAGAAATACCTCCAAGCATATATCAATGGATTTTACAATGAATCACATTATTACCTTATCAATTGAGTTGGCAACAGCTCTCATATCATGGTTCGTATGTGCATAAGATACCAATTTCAACCACTCAATACAAGCAAAGAGCATCAATGTGACACCAGATAAAACAGCAGATTCACAACTGCACAAATTAGTAAAAGAATAACTGAGAACATCTTTGATAATTGCTAAGCCAAGAATAATATGCCTACGATCAGAACTATAAATAAATACCCAGAATTTTTCTAGCATCCTTATTGATGTTAGGAACACAAACAAAACACACACACACACACAAAAAATATATATATATAGACAGAGCAGAAAAGAGATGCAAACACAGGGAGGCTTAATCCAATATTGAAAAGGAAAATTAATAAGCTTACAAATTTGCACAATTTGCATTGTTGGTGGGTGGATGGGTAAACCATAAATATTACCAAGACTTTTTTTCTCAATATGTGTTTCCAACAATATCTGTTTTAAACATAAATTTCTCATATATAAAACAATGTTTTTTTAATAAAAGTAAAACTATTTTATTACTACAAGTAAAATGTTCCAGCGCATCTAATCCTCAGTGGCAACCACATTGTGCAGCACAAATAAAATTGTGCAATTTTTATTTTCATAAAAAAGAAGAAGTTTAACTCTCTGGAAATATACATGCTGATTGCTGGCAATATTTTGAAATTTTATAAATAGACAGCTATAAATGGCAAAATTTTGCAGCAGAAGAAAAAAGAAAGAGAAGCAGAAAGACCTGAGAATGACAGAGACAGGGCATATAACTGCTGCAGAGGTGATGAGCACATGAAAGAAAACAACAATCTGCAGCATTCAACTTAAAATTAATTTCTTTCCAGTTCCAAATTACAATGTCCAACATACAATGTGCATTACTTTTTTGGAAAATTTTGAATATGGCTCTATTATAAGCAACAAACAAATACTGACACAGGAAACACTTACAGATTCAGATATATATTTTCTATACGCCAGCTTCTCCACCAGATAGGCAGCAAGAGAAAAGACTGGAAGAGTAAGACTGCAATAGATGACATAATTATTAGTAGCTCCATGTCAATTATTAAATGAACAAAGACCAACTCAAACAGCTTATGCACAAACCTCCTTTATCAAATTGAATTAATAAAAAGCTTTAAAGATAGCTTACCAAGACATAAGGAGTGGCCAATCTCGCAATGACCTTGAACTAAACCAAAATCCAGTCTTAATTAACCAACCATACTGCAAAAATAACAAATAAATAGGCCGCTTTCACATCATAAATTGTATGACGGAATTCCCTTAGATAACCAAGAATAGCACCTTGGACCTCGAAAAGCAAACAAGACCAAAAAAATACTTTTTTTTTTTGGTTTTTTTTTGGGGGGGGGAGCAAAGTACAAATGCAATTATGATCATCCCACTGAAGTTACAGAACTACAAAATGCAGATAGAAAAGGCAAACCTTCATTAGATTCTCAATAATAAGCCTGCTGTTAACAGCAACAAGCACTACTACACAGAGGTTGAAGAGACCTGCATGACTCTGACAAAAAATGTAAAAACTCATTAACAAAGCATTCAGCATCTATCATAAAACCACAATCTAAACATGAAAACGCTACTAAAGGTCATCGTATATGCCACCCCCAGCAGCTGTTTATTCAAACTTCAATTCCCAATACTAGCTCAAAATCAATAGAATGGTCCTGAAACTACAGTTGCTTAATAAAATAAAAATATTTTCCTTACTGTAGCAACCTGCTTAAACCAATCAACCTCAAGAGCTAAAATGTAATCCAAACAAATAACTCTCATTAAAAATAGAAAAAGGAAATATAAGCACCTGAACTTTTGCCAATTGCCGTGCAATTTTGGAAGGGAACAAGCTCAAATAGCTAGCAATTTACAGGCGTCTATGCATATAATTAATAATAAGCAATTACTAATTGAAAGCATTCATTTACACAGTCCTTACTTGTTTAAATATATTATCAGAGCTAAGCGGACTCTCCCTAAGCACCCGATGAGCTGGCACCGACGGCCTATACGTAAATTTAACATCCGATGCTCCACGCTTCTCAACCTTATCCTTGTCTTGGCCGGAATCTTTTCCATTACTTTTCAAAGTTCCCGATTCCGCCACAGGTCCCGGATCCATCGTCATCTTGCCATCAACATCAGATTCCAGCTTATCAATCTTCGACGACAATTCAGCGACAGGTCCAGCAGAGTTGGTGGAGCTCCGCCTCCGTCGAAGCGAGAGATCAGTATCCGAGGAGGAGTCAGAGACGCCATCACCGGCGGTAGAGGTAGTGGTCTCCATGGAGGCAGTAAGATTCTCCGGCGTATCGAGAACCGTCATCGGAAATAAAAATAACAGAAATGGAGAATTCTAGAAGGAGGGAGAACCAAACGAAGACGAGCACATAAAAAGCATGTGAATAATAATAAAGAAAGAGGCGTATTCTTATAGCAAGAAGAGCTTGTTCATGCAAAGAGGTGCCGGTGGACGATAAGCGTGGCGGTGAAAGAGACGAAAGGAACAGAGAAGATGAGGAGTTTTGCTTGGATTTGGATTTTTAAAAACATAAAAAGAACGAAGTAAACCATCTAGAGGATTGGTGATGAAGGCGTCATATTGTTTGGCATTTTCCAGTTGAACAGTCGGAATATGGAACTAATGTGGCGGTGATGACGGTGGACGTTATGGAAAAGCAGCGTGGTGTCAGAGTTTGGGAGACGAACTCAAATAAAAATAATAAAAAATTATTATTCGATGCGTTAATGGTTTAGCGCTTTTCTGGTGGCGAACAGACCACTGAGATTTTGAGATATTTTTATTTTTATTTTTTGTGTATTGATTAGTTAATAAAAATTATGGAGTTTTTCATATAATTTGTTATTGCAATAATTGGAAATGGGATGAGAATATTCCAACTGGTTTTCAATTGCGGCTGTTATGGCACATTATAATGTAATTAAATTTTACCAAACATAAATTAGAGTGTGCCAACTCTCATTCTAAATTAGGTGCAACCAAAAAATAGAAAATTATATTTAGTTTCCGTAGTATTATTAAATTAACTAGTTAATTTTTATATGAAAAAATAGATTTTATATATTTATTTTTAAATGTAAATGTTTAATTTTTATATTAATTTTGTAAATTTTTAAATATTTAATTTTATTGAAATTAATTAATACATTAATTTAGTTGAATATGTTAACTATTTACACTCTTTAATTCTTTTGTTAAAATAAGATTAGTTAACTTAGTTTTTATATTATTAATTTTTATAATTTTTAATTATTTGTGATATTTAATTTTTTGTAATGTTAATATTCATATTATTTAATTACTTAAATAAAAAAAAAAACGCAAGTAAAAAAGCAAAGGGTTATTTCGTTGAAGAATGTCAAAACGCATTCTTCTAACGTTAATTTGCTTTGACTCTATTTGTTATTAGACCGTTGAAGACCATGTTTGGATAAAGGAAAAATTGAAGGGAAGAAAATTAAATCGAGAAAAAACATTTGTTTTTTTTATTTGAGAAGTGAGGGAAAATAATTAAAGAAGGGGAATAAAATCTATTTTGCCTTTTATTTCCCTCCAAAATAGAGAGAAAATAAAAGGAAACTAAAATTTCAAATGAAAATTATATTTATATCTTTTAATTTCTTAACTTTATTTTGAAATAAATGATAAAATAATAATTTAAAAAAAAAAGATTATTTATATTCTTCTTAAATTTTTTATAATATAATAATATGTAATATTTTATATAAGAAAAAATGAATATAACCCTATGCATTTAGAGTTAATAGTATTCGATTTAAATTAAAAAAATTAATTAAATTGAATTAATTTAAAAATTAAATTAAATTTTTTATTTATTTTAGTTCGAATTGATTTTTAATTTTAAAATTTTCGATTATTTCAACTTAATTCGATTCTATTAATAAATAATTAAAAAAATTAAATCGAAATAATTAGTAATAATAATATGTTATTTTTAATAATATAAAGAAATTAAATTTAAGATTAAAATATTTTAATTAAATTTTAAAATATAAAAATAAAGTATAAAAAATAAAAAATTTATTAAAAATTGAAATCGATTAAATCGAATTAAATCGAATGAAATTCGACCGATTCAATTTGATTCTGACAAAAATTAATTTAATTTAATTTTTATAAATATTAAAATTTTAATTTTTCATATATTCAATTTAGTTTAATTTTAATCATCCCTATATGCATTAACACGTTAATGAAAAACTAATATATATATATATATATATATATATATATATATATATAAAAGTTGTTCAAAGTATTAAATTAGTTCTCAATTTTTAATTTACCTTTTATTACTTTTATTTTTAAAATTACTTTCACTTCCTTCAAATAAAGTTTTTTTATTTTTTATTTTTAAAAATCTGCTTGCTTGCCTGTTGAAGTAGCCATGGGCCATGCTCGCCGTCATGAAACTGTGTTCTGCTTAGTTAGGAAGAAATCCTTGTAATTGAAAAACTTCAATATATATACAAAAATATATATACATGCCATGCTTAAGTTGCCATGTATTCCAATTCCAGTGCAACTGAAAAGGACAAAAATGCCTAGGGATTTCATACCCCTTTTTCCATCTTATAAAACAAGGAACCAGAAGAGAAGCAAGCCTTTCTGATGCAGACACGGCCTCAAAATTTTTTAAAAAATTATTATTTAGTATATATATATATATAAAATAAAATTTATTAATTGATTGATTTATTTTAAAAATTATATTAAAATATTATTAATATTCTAAAAATTTTACTAATTAATTTTTTTATTAATTTTAATTATTAAATATTTTATTATTTAATATTTAAATTTTAAAAAATTTATTAATTTAATCTCTTGTATTTTAAAAAATATACTAACTAATTTCTATAGATATTTTAAATTTTTTAAAATGTTAAACTTATTAAAACAAAGAGAATAATTCATGAATTTTATATATTATAAAGCCTAAATAATAAATTTATCTTAAATTTAAGCCGATAATAAATTGATAATTTATTTTGCTAAATATATAAATACACTCTTATATTTTATATTTTGATTTCATTAAATCTATAATTACACATTTATATTTTATATTTTTATTTATTAGACATTTTATCTTTAATCGACACTTAAAATTTTACAAAAATATATTTTTAAATACAATTTAAAAATATAAATTTGATTAAATTATATTTAAAAGTAATAATTTTTTAAAATTTATGTATTTATTAGGTAATGACTAAAATACATGTGAGCCAAAATGCATTAAACCCGAGACATAAGTAAGAAGCTAAAGCATAAAAACCATCATAACTACCAGAACACATGCAACAAAAATCCACATTGCTATATGTAGCATCGCTGAATTGAAACATTTAAGAATTAAATATCACGCAGTCAAATTTTTCTAAAAGAAGATACTACACCTGTAAAGCAAGACTAGAAAACACAACAAATTCCAGGAATTCATCATAATGAAAGACAAAATCTCACTAGAGGAGATCGGCAACATTTGATGGCAGCTCCTCAATCACCACATTATAGAACCTCTGGATGTCAAACAGCATCCTTTCATCATCTCTAGTCACAAAATTGATTGCAACACCTTTCCTTCCAAACCGTCCACCACGGCCAATTCGATGGAGATAATTCTCTGGTTGTGTAGGGAGATCATAATTTATAACAAGGGAGACTTGTTGGACATCAATGCCACGAGCCAAAAGATCAGTGGTGATTAGAACACGAGATGATCCAGATCGAAATTCACGCATGATAATGTCTCTTGTGTTCTGGTCCATGTCACCATGCGTGGCAGAAACTGTGTGGTCTCGACTCCGCATCTTGTCTGTCAGCCAATCAACCTTGCGTCTAGTGTTCACAAAAATAACGCTTTGGGTAATGGCTAAGGTTTCATAAAGATCACATAGTGTCTCAAGCTTCCATTCCTCCTTCTCCACATTGACATGAAACTGTTTTATACCCTCCAAGGTGAGCTCATCACGCTTCACAAGAATTCTAACAGGTTTGTTCATAAACTTTCTTGTGATCTCTAGTGCCTCAGGTGGCATTGTGGCTGAAAATACACCAACTTGAATTTTTGATGGCAGAAGCTGGAAAATATCATAGATCTGATGGAAAAACAGAAAATATATATATATAAATATATATTAAAGTGGTTTGTTAAAATGCACATAAAAGAAGACCTAGAAGTAAATATATTCCACGCTATAAATTTATGCAATTGGTAAATTTTTTTGGAATACCAGTGCATTGAAAAATTAAATAGATATATTATATGCACAAGACAGAGATGACAAGCTAAGGAACAAAAGAATGACCTGATCCTTGAAACCGCGTGAAAGCATTTCATCAGCCTCGTCCAACACAAACATCTTGATACAATCAGGACGAAGTGACTGTCTTTGCAGCATATCAAATACACGACCAGGAGTGCCAACAACTACATGCACTCCACTTGACAGGATGCGTTGAGACTCACGAACAACGGTTCCACCAACACAAGCATGCACCTTGACACCAAGATAATCTCCAAGTGCTCGCATAACCTTCTCAATCTGTTGTGCAAGCTCCCGAGTGGGTGCCAGGACCAAGGCTTGGCATTCCACCAAACCATAATCTAGTTGTTGGAGAATACCAGAACAGAAAGTTGCAGTTTTCCCTGTTCCAGATTGAGCCTGTTGAATCACATCAAGTCCATTGCAGAAGGGAACAATTCCTCTCTGCTGAATTGCAGATGGCTTTTCAAACCCTATATATGCATAGAGTTTCAAGCTTCATCAATCACCTTCATTCAGTAGACAGAAGGCAACCACAAGAAACATGCAGCAGATATAGGATCATCTTAATTATTTACCAAAATTAAACTACAGAGAATTTTCAAAACAAAGAAAATCAAGCTGGTTGTGGAATCATGTCCATGTCTCCTTTTTTCCCCCACCTTCTTTATGATTCTTAAAAATTTGCCAAAGGACATGAAAGAAGTGCTAACCATGTAACAAGCATGAATACAAAAATCATCTAATGCTGCATTACAACACTTAAGAGAAAATAGAAGGGCATAATTATATTTACCGTATGCATAAATGCCCCTTAGGAGATTCTCTTGCAAACCCATAGAATCAAAACTATCATAAACTTCATCATATGATGTGAAAAAATCCTCTCCTTCAGTTGTGAGTCTGTGTCCATGAGGTTATCAAAACAAACAAAGCAAAAAAGAATGAAATTCTATGTATTCTACACTGAGTAGTACACCAAAAATTTGATAGAACAAGAAGCAGCTGCAACTTGCAAGGAACTAGAAGAACTTACAATTCATTCATTTTGGCATCATAGTGCTTCGCATCAAATTGGGATCCTTCTGGTGCAAGTCCGGCCATGACTGCAATAACAGTGGCACTTTAGTCATACTTGGGGGGGGGGGGGGGGGGGGGAAGAAAAGAAAACCGTTATAGCTTTCAAAAAGAAGAAAAAAAAAAGGTAGAATTTTTGTGTGTACACATGCCCCAGTTTAGCAATTCAATTTAGATGAATTTCTCAATTCTATAAGAAGAAGGAAACGCAAAATTTACAGCATATACTCACACCCATTTCAACGACAACTACGCCACTACCCACAAACAGAACAATTTTGCTAATCAAATACCAGAATAATAGTGGAGCACAATTGAAAAAGCAAATATAGACATAGTAGAACAAAGACCCAGTCTTTCCCCTAGAGGCTTAACTTCGAAACAATTTTTTCCCAAGATAAATTCGACGAAAATCCAAGAACGCATTGCACCTAATGCTAAATTAAACTAAAATTAACTGAGAAGGCCACATCCATCATACTACCTGATAACAAAAATTCAAAACCTCGCATCAATTACCTCCCAAAGTAACAAAGAGGTTAGCTAAGGAAAGAGGAAAAGAAAATCTTAAAAATCATAATTACAAAGCATATAAACTACACGAATCATAAAAGAAACTAAAAAGATTCAATTCAAAAGCGAGCGGTGAATCGAACATAAACGGAGAAGAGAGAGAGGGAAAAGAAACCTGATGATCGGCGATGAGAGTGAGATTGAAGGAGAGCTTGAGGTAGCTAGCTTTGCTTGCTTGTTTGGGGAGAGCAGATTATGGTTTCCCAAACTCCTCGAATCTAAACCGTGGAGTTAAGGAATTTGAGAGGTTTAACGACTGCAACCAACTGAAAGTGTAATGAAGAGGAGTGTCTCCTCAGGGTTAGATTTATATATAAACGATTTGTTTTATTTTTACTTCTCCCAGAGTCGTGAGGATTTTCTATTTTGACGTTAAAATTAATAAAAATATTAATTAGTAGATTTTTAATTCTTTATAAATATTTTAATATAAATCGAGAAGTCGACAAAATCCACCACCGAGCAAATATTCAATCCACTACAACCACCTTATAACAATCTCCGCCTGGCATTGAGAGCGAATCGTGTCAGGTTTCTTAGCAGATACGAAAAGGCGGCTCAATTCTCCTATTATAAATTTATTATTTAGTTTATAAAAAATTTATTAATTAATTGCTAAATTTTGAAAACATTTAATCGTGCGATATGAAAATTTTATCAAAAATTTTTTAATTTAAAGGCATTAAATGCCTCTAAAAAGTTTTAAAATCTACTAACTAATTAATACCTTCAATTTTATCCATTACATATTTTTCTCCAAGAACTAATCAATACCTTTAATTTTATCCATTACATATTTTTTTATTTAATTTGTATAATATGATAAATTCATTAAATAATATTTTAATTATATAAAAACATTTATTAATTAATTTTTATATTAAAAACATTTAAACTCTACAATACTTAATAGTTGAAATAAAAAAAATTAATTAATAAATTTAGTAAAATCTCAAAAATATTTTAATATATTAAAATATAAAAATTTAAAAACTCATTAAATAATATTTTAATTTTATGAAAATATTTACTAATTAATTTTTTTTCATATTAAAAGCATTTAAACTCTATATTACTTAATAGCTGAAATAAAAAAAAATAAATTCAATAAAATCTCAAAAATATTTAATTAAAAATTAAATTTTTTTATATCACATAAACTAAATAATAATTCTTCTTTATTATTATTGTTTTGAACACTGGACGTGGAGGGCAATTTTTAACATCTGTTTTTTCAGGCCTTAACGACACCGCAAGGCCCACAAGAGGTTCAAAAAGCTCTTCATTCATCAGACCATTATGAAGACGATAAGAAATAGATCTGACAAATGCATTTTCCGGAAAAACTCAAAAAACACAGATTACATGGATGCAGCAGCAAATGCTGCAGTATATAGTTTGAAATTTTTCAAGCATATGTGAACATGTCCTTGCACGCTACAAAAATGTTTAGGCGTCATATCTAAATTCCAGGAGGAAAAATACATAGTAAGTTGGTATATTTTGTTTCTAAATCATTTTACAATTGTAGCAGTTCATGCTCTATTTAAATATTGCACTTCAAGATAATGGGTTCATCAACACCAAGGATTTTCAGCAGCATCACCCGCAATTAACTATGCCTCTTCTCTTTCCAACGTTACCTTTGTGCTCATAACTAACCTGTTATTCCAATCATTCATCAGAACTACTGAAGAACAATGAACTATCTACACACATTTGCAGCGAAAAGTGCAGTAGTGGCTTCCGAACTGTGAAATGACATCTACAAGACCTCCATATCCTCCAACAGCAATCACCTGAACAAAGCAATGGGGTCAGAAGACTGATAAACACAGTGCATAAAAATATAACTGTTAAGAGAAGGGGAGAAGGGGGCGTGTTAGTACATTTCTAACAGACAATGTTGTACTCCAGAACTGGCCAAATGTAAATGAAGTTTAAGAAGTTTCCTAATAGAGCACAAACATGACAATTCTATCCTAGACATTCACTACAAATTTTGACCATTAAGTGTCCTTTCAGTTCAATCCTCTACTAGTGGTACTTCAAGTAAACCTCTTATTAGTAGTAGAATCAACCACACAGTTTACCTTTTCTATACCATTTCTGTGAACAAAAACAATCTGTACTGGTGTTTCACAACAGTGCAAATAATAGTCATCTTTAATTACTCCCATTCCCATCCCATCCCTCGAAAGCTCACAGGTTCAACTCTAGGTTCAGTGAACTGAGCAAAACCATCTTGGATAACCTTTCCATAAACAAGCTAAAATAACCACCGGTACTGAAACTGAAACCCACATCACCCTCACCACAACCTGCCCCCAAGAAAAGGCCAAAGAGTCAAAAAGAAAACCCTTCATGTTTCAGCTAATAGTCAACTTGGTCCCCAATGTTAAACTTGGGCCAATTAGGTATCTGAAGTATTACTTTCTGCATAAATCCAAATGCCAACAGAGTTACAAATCGCATTTGGTGACATGGAATTATGGGACCCAGAAATATAGATAGCAGGTGAAAATAGTAAAAACGACATATTGTTCACATTCAATAACTTCTCCAACCTCCCATTCCCATCTCCTCTTCCCAGACAAACCAAACACAACCCCATGAATCTCTGTGGAGCTCAAAAAGTCAATCATTTTCCTAAACAAAAAGGAATTAAAATCCTAACTTTTGCTCATGCTTTCCACTGCAAAAATCTTGGCAGGTAATAGGTTCTGCGCAAGCTAGACGTTGATGGTCCTGCATTTCAATAGTAGAGGTAAGCGGTGGTGCAGAGAGGTTTAAAGGATCTGGGGTCTGCTGAGGAAGTGGCTAAGAATTGAGACCAGAGAGTCCATAAACATGGGATCAAAGAAGTAAAACCCTAGCTCGGTTATGTCATATGAGATAGAAAGTAAAAATTTTGGACCTATTGCAATATCACAACATTTGGCTAAAAGTGAAAATTCTGTCAGAGCACGAGAAACCACTCAAAACCATCTCCCCATCTTTCCCTCACTCAAAGTGTGGCACACATGCAAATAAAACAAAGAAATGGAAAGGAGATAGGAGTTTGGGGGCTCAATTAACCCAGCTTCAACATCAAGTGCCAAATAAACTATTGGCCTAAACTTAAAGGGCCTTTAGCCCCTTTGCTATCCAAAAAGGCAATAAATTAATAACAGTAAAAGCAGAGTAGACAGAAATATACTCCAGATGAGTGTATAGAGACGGAAAACGATGACTGAGGAGCACATGGTATTTGTGAAAGAATTGCCCCATTTATGTCGAAACGGTTGAGTAGAGGCTGAGCTCCAACAGTTAAAATCTAGCATGGTGATACAATGAAAATAATATTGAGAAAAATATTTTGATATAAATAAAGAAAATGTGAAAAAAGTAATTGAGTCCTGTGCCTTGTAGAGAAAATGTAAACCTCAATCACAGACCTGCTCAAACTACATATTGCCAGGGAAAAAAAACCACTTACTTGGTTGTCATCAAATATCACATCCTGTATGGACGCACGAAAAGATGCCCTTGTAACACATTCAGAAGCCGGAAGATTCCAAACTGATAAATTCTGACCATTGCTAAAAGCCTATGAATATAAAACTTGGTTCAATAAGGCCAAACCATAAGAAATGCAACCACCAAAAGGAACTGCACCAGACAATTAAAATCTGAAATGATCCATTAATATATTAATTATTGAAATTTATTGCTCATGTTATTAATGTAGCTCTGGTGGTTCTAGGTAGAGAAGCATGCTTAACATGAACATTTGTCAGCAGTAGCACCACTTAAATCATTGTCATCCACAACTATAAACCACAAAATGTTAAAATAGTCACAGAAAAGGAAAATCCGAACACTACTTGACTGCATGAACTCTTACCAACCAGCTCTCACTTGCATCAAGAGCAACACAGCTAACAAATGAGGATCCTTTGAACTTCTTATCTTTCTCTGAATCGATTACTCGGATGCACTTCCCACTTTTGCAATCTAAGGGAAGCCACAAATACATGCACCAAGCACAACCACTGAGCAATCAGTTACTATATCTATAAACAGCACAAAAGTTACCACTACACCATTTGCAGTTGCATAGAGACATAATTCATAACAGGAGTATAACGTCAATAGAATAGCTAGAAATCAGTTCAGATTATCCAGTAGATATATATTTTCTTATACAGCAGTTATGCAGTGGCTTAACATGATCTAAAATCATCTGCTTTATAGACAAGTTAAAGCCATTAATCATTAAATGCACAACAATTAGTTCTAGAAAGATTCTTCATCTTTCACAAATAAAGTTCCACAAAGCATTGATGAAAAATGGCAGGAAACTTTGTGTCTATGCTTAATAATCAAGATCTGGATTTTACCCCAAATTCGTACAGTTCCATCTTCCGAACCGGTTATGATCTGAAATCCAAGAAGCCAAAAAGAGTCGGATAGAGTTTAGAAATCATTCATTGTATATCTAGTATTTACTGTCATGAATCCTCAATGGATGAGTTAAAAAACAACCAGTAAAAACAAATCCACACATACTGCAAAAAAAGAACTAGCATATCAAATCAATTAACAAATAGAATAAAGAGAAAGTAACTAGCATCTCAAATCTTCTTTCAAAAGTCTACTGAAGTCTTCTTCACCAAGGAGGCTAAGAGAGTGACATTCCCCATGAAATCCAGAACTCAGGTTCTACTTTAACCATTTAGTTATGTGATAATGGTTCAAGTATCTTGTCAGAATGAACCCAGGATGTTGAATTTAAGAAATAAGCACTGGCTATGAAATTTATTTTAAAGAAACTTGTAGATGAACTGTTGCTTTTTATAATTACATTAAGCATTCCTTTTTTTTTTAAGTTGATGTCAAAAGCTCCTCCTTAAAAATTTTCTCTTCTTTCTTTTTCCTGTTTCCTACTTATTCTATAGCTAGTTCCAAAATCATATGATGGTCATCAACGAATCTAAGTGTTGAACATAAAGACAATTAGGAAGCAAATCGACAATCAACAAGGGAAAAAAGGTAAAAGGCTTTGACCTGATTGGTAGAATTACGGGCAACTATACAATGCAAGTAGTCCAAGTGTCCCTTAAAAACCGTTTTGATCTTAGATGTCTCCTGAAAAGCTCCATAAATAACCATGCTGACATAAGTGCTGCTTTATGAATAAATCAAGAACATGTGAAGCTGCTAGGAGTGAATAAAACTGACAAACATTTCAATGGCAGAACTTAATAAAGTCTGATTCATTCACCTTGAACAATACATACCACATCCCAACAATATGCACAAGAATCACCAACAGCAGAGAATATGCATCCTCCCTAATGTACAAGGAAAGTGAAAATGTTGACTTTTGACTAGGTAAATTGACTAGCAAAAGATGGATATGTTTGTGGAAGGAGAGAGAGAAAATCTCAAACCTGTGTATCCACAGCAATGGCATTGTTTTCAGGGATTGGGGAAAGAGCACCCCAAGGACCTCTGAAAAATAACAATAAGAAAAGAATCCAATATCAGCAGATAAATGAAAACTAAAGAAACCCCTTCACATCCGTCATAATAATAAGCAGTACATACCAAAACTATTTAAGCAACTTAACACCAATAGTTAAGCTGACAGCAAACAAGCATGATGTATTATATTGTTCATGAAATCAAACATGCATTATCTATAGCATTGTCCGAAACCATGTTATATGTAGTGTTCAACTAATAGAGATTGCATTGGGCATTTGGTTCACAATTTTATCATGTGACATGCCTGTGATAACACGGCCACTGAAGCAAAATTGATATAAGGTATAACCTAATTGGGGAAGAAGCTCATTGTAGGCCAGCCTCTTTTGATGATTTAATATGTCATCCTAAAAAGCAGAACCAAAAATATATGATGATTTAGCATGTCTTCTTAAAAACTAGAACTAAAATATATATATATATATAAAAAAAAATCAAAGCTAGCCAGGTAGCGATGACCTGATTTCGTTGTTTATAAAAAAGAAAATAATGAAGGAGACAAGGAGTGAATAACATTAGGGAGTGAATGACTTAAGAAAAAGGTCAACAACAGGCATATTTTATGCGTTGTGATCACTCACTTATGCTGAGGATTCATCAAGTCAAATACTGGTCGTATGTGAATCCCTGGGAGGAAAAAAATAATGAGTTGAGCAAAATATTTCAGAATTCAATGCAAAAAGTAAGTTATGTGAATTTAAACTGAAAAAACGAAAAAGCAACAGTATGATTGAAACCACTCGTAATGCTCCGAATCCAATTTAATTACAGATTGAGTCTCAAAACTTTATTTGCACTGCAGTTACACCTTTTGGTATTACCTTTCAAAGAAACAGGTGCCTCTAATTGTGTAAATTCCCTCCATCTCCACCCCAGAATTCGACCATCATCCCCACAGCTGAAAAACAAAATGGAAAAAAAAAATGTCAGACACGCATATTGGTCAACATCCTGCCAAACATGCAAATGAGGAAGTACTAAATAGAACCTCAATAATAAAGCATCATCAGCTTCACCATAGAATTTGACATCATATGCTGGTCCATCATGCCCTTGAAGGAAGGCAGTAGGTTCAACCCTAATGAAGTATCAGTAAGTGAATGAGCACAATTGATACCATTCAATCAGATACTTGAAACATACAAGAAATCTCTCAATCCCTACTTACTGTTGAGCCTTCGCATTGCTAAAACCCAATGGCTGTTAAAAGAATAAAACAAATCAACCAAAACTACCAAGGTGAATCCAATTACATACTTGTTCAACGAATTTGATAAAACGAAAAGAGATTTGGAAACAGAAAGAGAAAATGGTGGAAGAGAAGGTACAAGCTTGGAGATGCAAGAGGAAATAGAGTAAGAAGCGATTGATCCGTCACTAGAGGCGACTACGACGGCGTCAGGGCTAGGGTTTGGAGAGGGAGCCCATGCGGTTCTAAAGACGGTTAGGGTTTGGATCTCTCGCTCCTTCAATATGCTCTCTCTATATGCATTCTCATCCCAGTTCGTTGCGTCTCCACACATTGTATGTTTACAGTCTGCTGTGTTTTGGTTGGGGTTTCTCTCTGGTTCCGTCCTCAGCGCCAGCTGCGAAGGAGAACCGAGGAGGACAGCGGGAAATTGGAAATACGGAACACGCGAACATTAACGACGTCGTGTCAGAAAGCGTACAACCCTTGAGGATAATTACTCTCTAATTTGTGCGTGAGTTGCTGTATTTTTTAAAACATGTTAACTATTTGGAATAAAATATTTTACAAATAATTTAATTTAATTTAATTTTTTAATTAATTTTTATGTAAAATGAAAAAAATTATTTTTTTAACTTATAAAAATTTGTATTTTAAAAAAAATAAAACCATACTTTAATCGTTTTAAATAAAATCACAAAGTCTACGTACATTAAATATTTTATTTTTTTGTATAATTAATTGGTCAATGTTATGATTAAATTATTAGTTTCCTATATATTTATATATATATAATAAATTAAATAGATTTCAAGATGGATAACTGCCGAGTCTTATTCATTTTAAGCCAAATTAAGTTCGAGAAAATAGAGTCAGTCCAGAGTCCATAAAGTCCTTTACGTCCATCTGTTCAGTATTTCAGATTTTGATCCAGTCACTCGGGACAGACCGAATCACATGTGTCGCCTGTGAACCCGAGTTTAATAGGAAAAAATCTAACCTAATAATGTGATGTTAATAATAATAGCAAATTCAATCACTTTACAATTTTGTCCGCATGCGCGCCGGAGAAATTAAATAATCGACTGGCATGAAAAGGAGATATGATATTTTTGTATATATGAATTTATGTATGAGTGGCATATAATAGATAGCTGTTGGACATCACTAGCATACAAAAATAAAAAAATAAAAGAATAAAATGAGAGAAACAGTTTTATCTCCACCTAAATTTACACATACCATAAAATTCTATTATTTAAATTTCAGAACATTAATAATTATCCCCTTAATTATATAATAATTAATAAGCGATAATTATTATTATATAAACCGTAAAGTATGAAGATGTATTTATTACGTATAAACATATAATTCAGTTTTTATTTTTTCTTTTTAAGTACATTTTTAATTTTTCATATTATTAATATTATTTAAAAAATAATACTAAATTTACTATATAAAGATAATTTTAATATATTATAATCTTTAATATTATCAACAGCATATAATTTCTTTGATATTTTAAAATAATAAAAATAATCATATAACTTAGTTTTTTTTTTGAAAAAATAAAATTATATTAAAGCCATTAAACTAAAAAGATAAAATTGTATTAAAGCCATTAAACTGGCAAGGCAGAGGTTATAAACAAGGGTTGATTATCCAAATGGTAATTTTCCTTCAAATCACCCAATCGTTTAATATATTTTTAATTTGATTAATCAAATTTAATTTATTTTTTAAAACTTTTGAAACTTTAATTTATTTTTATGAAATTTCTTTTTATATTTCACATTAACATAAATAAAAAAATATATTTTTCTCTTTTTTATCATTCATTTTCTATTTTTATTCTCACATTTCCCTAGTTTATTTTACTTTTCTTTTTTTGTATTTACTAACACAGTTTATTGGTTATTTATTATTTTATTTTAATAATTTAATTAATATTTTTATATTTTATTTTGAATCACACTAAAAAAGTTTATTAATAATAAAAATAATAATTAGCTACAACTTTATTTTAAATATTAATAAATAATTTTTAGATATTAATTTAAATAATTTTATTGATAAAATTTTAACATTTAAGTAACTTGTATTCTTCATATTATTTATTAATTTATTTTAAATATATAATGTTTTTATATTTAAAATGACATAAATTTTATTAAAAATAAACTATTTATTAATTATCATTTTATTTTAAAGATTAATGAATAATTTTTTAAATAGTTTTTTACATAATTTTATACATATTTACAATAAAATTAATTTTAGATAGTTATTATTTTATTCTTGTGGTATAAGATTTTAATATTTAAAATTTAAAAATATTTTAAAATAATAAATTATAAAGAAAAAATATAATATAATCTATATATTATATATATTCCTTTAATTTTACTATAATATATACCTTTAGTTTTATTAAAAAAAATATAATAAGTGATATTATATTTTTTTGTTAATTAAAGTATAATGGGTATTGATTTAAGAAAAAAAAAGAAATTATTCTATTTTTAATATTTGTGCACTTTTACTATGGATAATGGTAATAATTTTAGATAACTCTAAATTCCTCTATTTTCTTATAAATTGCAAAATAAAATTATATATTCTTAGGAAAGTGAGAAGAAGATAAAAGATAAAATATATAACTTTTTTTAAATAGAGACACGCATAAAAGCCGTCACTGCCCCCATTTCTCCTTTAATGCCTTTACCTTACTCTTGCTTGGCTTGCATCTCCGATAACATTGCTGGTTCTTTTTACTCGGGTCAGTTGCCATGGGTCAAGCTGCTGTCGGGTCCTAGGGTTTCTTTGTTTATGGGCTCAGGTCCTCTATGTTGGGTTAGGTGGATTGTACCGCTGGAGTTTTCTTTCTTTAAACCTGTATTATATTTTACTCTGTCTAAGGTACTGATTGTAATAGCTCTAGTTATAAAAGATGTATCAATGTAATTTTAGTCAAAAAGAAAATATTTTTATGATTAAAAAAATAAATTATTCTAAAAAATATATTTTTTTTTTAAAAAGAAGGAAGTTATTTTACACACTTTCATTATTTTTATTAAAATTTTTATATATAAATTTATTAATAAATTTTATTTTTTAAATTAAAATTAAATAAAAAATAAATTATACCGTTGATTTTATATAAAATATTTTTTTAAAAAAATATTTTTTAAATATAAATTATTTTCCACCAATAAATTTATAAAAAGAGTGTTAGAGAGAAATTTTTTAGGCTCATTTCAAGGGAGGAGAAATACAAATTCTCTTTCTTTTTTACTCTTTTTTTATCCAAACAAGAGAGTTTAAAAAATTTTATTTTCTTTTTCTTTCCTTTTCGCTCCAATTCCCCCAATCCAAACAAAGCATAAAAGAAAGAAGTTATCATGTTAGTTAAACACTGTCCAAAAATAAGGTTAGTCAAATTGGAAAAATTCCATGTTGGCGGCTTCTATGTTATCTCCACGAAGGAGAGTTGTTCAACAGTCAATTTCCATTACCATTGCATTCCTTCTCTCATCTGGGTGTGTCCACGAACTCAAGAAGCTCATCTCTTCATTTCACCACTCAGACTTGAGCAGCAAAGGAAGTAAGCAGCAATTCAGTTTCTGCTTCTTCTTTCTGGATCCTCTTTACTTTAGTAAACGATTTCTTCCATGGAACTTGTAGGTCCTGTTACTGATATAGTCTGTAAATATTGCGAAACTGTCATTACAAGAGTAAGCAATGTGGTCAATGTGAATCAAATGGTTAGCTCGCTTGCTAGTGCACTGAGGGAATTGAAGGACAAAAGGGATGATATAAAGAGACGGGTTGTTCTTGCTGAGTTGAACGGGTTGACCAGCACGAGCCAAGTCCAAGGATGGCTAGAAAGAGTAGAAGTTGTTGAAACTAAAGCAAGCTTGATCATAGAAAGCCTTGGGCAGAGAAATGGATGTTGCTTAGCACATGTTTGTTCAAAATACAAGCTGAGCAAGAAAGTTTCAAAATTGCAGAGAGAAACTAATGAACTTATAGACAGAGGATCTTTCGATGCTGATGTAGCAGATAGGTTGTTTCCTGAAGCAGTTCAAGAGATACCCAGTAGGCCTGCTGTTGGACTACGTCCGATGTTAGAGAGGATTCTGCAATTTCTTTCCGAGGATGAAGTTGGAATAGTTGGAATTTATGGAATGGGAGGCGTTGGGAAGACAACGCTCTTGAAGATTATTAACAATGAATTTCTTACCAAATCACACCATTATGATGTAGTCATATGGGTTGTGGTCTCAAGGGATTTTGCTGCTAATAAGATTCAACAGGCTATTGGCACCAGGTTAGGCTTGTCTTGGGAAGAATGTGAAAGCCAAGAACAGCGAGCATTAAAAATACATGGAGTTATGATAAAGAAAACAGTTCTCCTGTTATTGGATGATGTTTGGGAAGGAATTGATCTTCAGAAGATTGGAATTCCTCTTCCACAAAAGGAAAACAAAAGCAAGGTGATATTTACAGCACGCTCACTGGATGTCTGCAGCGACATGGATGCTCACCGAAAGCTGAAAGTGGAATTCTTGGGAGAGGAAGACTCATGGAAACTATTCTGTGACAAGGTTGGAGGAAGAGAGATTTTGGAGCTGAAACCTATTCGATATTATGCTGAAACCATTGTCAGAAAATGTGGAGGACTACCACTTGCCTTAATCACAATTGGGAGAGCCATGGCTAATAAAGAGACTGAAGAAGAATGGAAGCATGCAATAGAGGTACTAAGCAGATCTCCATCAGAGCTTAGAGGTATGGAGTATGTATTTACTCTTTTAAAATTCAGCTATGACAATTTGGAGACTGAGACATTGAGGTCATGCTTCTTATACTGTTCTTTGTACCCTGAAGACTACTCTATTGATAAAGAGCAGCTTATAGAATATTGGATAGGGGAAGGATTTATAGACAGCTGTCATGAGAGTAATGTCCATAACAAGGGCCACGCTATAATTGGATCTCTGAAAGTTGCATGCCTATTAGAAACTGGTGAAGAAAAAACCCAAGTAATGATGCATGATGTTGTCAGAAGTTTTGCTTTGTGGGTAGCAACTGAATGTGGATGCAACAAGGGTTTATTTCTAGTTGAGGCCAGTATGGGGCTCACTGCAGCACCCATAGCCGAAAAGTGGAAGGAAGCTCAAAGAATTTCATTGATGGACAATGGAATCACTACTCTAGCAGAGTTACCTGAATGCCCCAATTTAATAAGCTTGCTGCTCCAATATAACAGTGGCTTGAGCAGAATTCCAAATGCATTTTTCCAATTTATGCCTAATTTAAAAGTTCTAGATTTGTCATTAACCAGTCTTAGAGAGATTCCTGCATCTATCAATAGATTGGTTGAGTTGCAACATCTTGATTTATCAGGAACAAAGTTAACAGAATTGCCTGAAGAGCTAGGACATCTAGTGAAGTTGAAGCATTTGGATCTACAACGCACAAGTTCACTTAGGAAAATCCCACAAAAGGCGGTATCAGGCCTTCTTCAACTAAGAATCCTAAACTTTTATTACAGTTATGGAGGTTGGGAAGATCTCAATTGTGGGGGTGTCAATGAAGTTGGCATTGCAGACTTGGAATGCTTGAAGCACTTGACCACGCTCGGCATAACTGTTAAAGAATTGATGACCCTGAAGAGGCTTGATAATTTCAGTAGCCTACTGAAATGCATACAGTATTTGTACATTAAAGAGTGTAAAGACTTGTTTTATTTGCAAATATCATCACATTCCAATTTTGGCCGAAGATTGAGAAGGCTGAGCATCAATAACTGTTATGACCTCAAGTACTTGCAAGTTGATAAAGAGGCTGGAGACAATTGGCTTCCTTCCTTGGAAGTTCTTGCTTTGCATGGCCTTCCCAGCTTAACAGTAGTGTGGAAGAATCCTGTGACTCCAGAATGTCTGCAAAATCTTCAATCCGTAAATATATGGCATTGCAATATGTTGAAAAATGTTTCATGGGTTATAAACCTTCCAAAGCTAGAAGCTATTTACCTTATGTACTGCAAAGAGATTGAAGAAATGGTCGGCAGTGATCAAATGGAAGATTCAAAGGCATTTCCAAGTCTAAAAGCACTTTCTATACGAGACCTTCCTAAGCTGAAAATTATAACTCAGTGGGCAGTGGCTTTTCCTTCCCTGAAAAGTATTGCTGTGATCGATTGCCCGAGGCTGAGGAAGCTACCGATGAAAACTCGCAAGACCTTGACATTACCAACAGTGTATGGGAGCAAGGAATGGTGGGATGGACTTGAATGGGATGACTGCACCACTGGATCTGCTCTCCTTCCAAATTTTGTGTCAATCTGATGCATGCATAAAGGCGATTTTTAAAGGTATGTCTTGCTCTTTTGATCAATTCATCACTTTCTTTTAAAGAAAAGATTACTTTAACTCCCCTGGTATTTGATATGCTGTTGATTGAGTACAACTTTGTTAATTTCTACTTATTATTCATCCACTGTGGCTATAATCCTAATGAAGAACAAAGCCACTCTGAAAGAAAATTAACAATAATTTAACTATACTGCAATTGCCTTCTGGAAGACAGGCTTCCAACTCCAACTCAAGCAGCTCAAAGGGGAAGAATTATACAACATCGCATGAGTGCATGTAATACAAGTCTAAAAATAAGAGAGAAAGGTTCTTTGTTCTTTCTCTGAAATTCAATGGCCAATTTACAAATATTTTAGTGCATAGACATGTAAAGAGCAGATGTTATGACTTCAAGTATACTAAGGAACACTTAGTCATTAACTAGAGATTTCACCAGGAAGCTCACATTTGAGGAGGTACAGAACTGCATTAACCTGTATGTGACTGAGGAATCTTAACTGTAAGTTGGATTCAACTCTTCATAATGGTTTCTGTAACAGAGGTGACTCCATGTTTTTGCTAGCTTTCTGGAATGTACTTGTGTGTATACCAGAAGCAAAAATGGTAAAAGTAAGAAGTTTACTGCACCCTTAATTCTTAAGAAAAGGCTGCTTACTGACATGTAGCACGGCAATGTCCAATGAGCTTATGTTCTTCCCAACCCCTTCTGAATACTCAAAAAACACACCAAAACGCTGGAAGCATCACCTAGAATGTCATGTTTGGTATTTGGATGGGAAATATTCTGGTTTGAATTGGGTTCTTAAGTTGGAACATTTACAGCTATATGACCACCATATTCACCAAGAAAAAAAAACTAAGGTAAATATATAATTAGACCTTTGACCTTTACACAACAAGTCGGTTGGTAATCTAACCTTTTCGTCTTTAATCTTTGACACAAGTATAATTATTTAGCCATTGTGCACGGATATGAGTTGCACATACTCTAATTTTTCAAGGGTTAAAAAGTTATATTGTATAAAATTTAAAGGTTCTTAAATCCTTACGAATGATAGCCTTATTTGATTTTCTAATGATGATTTAAAGGTAAATTTGACAAAAAAAAAGTTTGGTATTTTCAGCCTCCTGCTCTATAACTAAGAGGCAAATTTGGACTTATATTTCTCCAAAAACATATTTCACCTCTTTGAGGCATCAGATGCATGTCCATGAGCCATAACTAATTGCCCCATTGCCTGAACCAAGAGAGACACTAAGTGAGAAGTTGAATAATAATCAAATAACGACAAAACCAACAGAATCATACTCATAGAAGAATTCCCTTTTCACTTAATATGATATTGACGATGAAAGAGACTGTGACCAATCCAGGATTCATGCATGGCTCTGCTAAGTAGCAATTACATTAATTTAATCAGATGTGATTGCCTTAAATCAAAGCATCAAATCTTTGACAAAAAGAAAACAAAAAAACATAACTATCCGCTGAAAATGGAGAATGTGGAAAAGGGTTGATGTCAGTCTTTGCCAAAAAAATTGTGAGCAATTTCAATGGTTCTTGGTACAGTTAATTGTTTAATTAACATTAAAGCATATATCCTTTGTGCCACTTTGTGCTTTGCTAAAATCTTTGTGGGGATTTATTTATATATTGTTGATTTAAGATTTGTCAAGCTTAGAGTGGTTCATTAGCATAAGTAGAAGAGAATGTTTCTTTTCTGTTATTCTTCTTTGGTTATTTTACTTAATAAATACACCCATTATTGAAGAACTTAGATTCCACTCAAGAGGGTTACATGCGGCACGTGTAACTCTGTTCGGGAATAGTTTTGAAAATATTGTTTGAATAAGTTAAAATACTAATATTTAAAAATTGAGATGGCATATTATAAAAATTATTTTTTTATAATATTTAATTAATTATTATAATAACAGTTTTTTATTATTAAAATAACTAATATTATTAAACATGACGATATATTTTTATTATAAAATAAGTTTTAATCATCTCACTAAACATATCGATCTCATCAATTATCTTCTTGAAAGACAAACTTGTATATATTTGTAGAGAGAGAGATTGTCTTTGACTTGGGCTGCATATCTAATTACTCAATTAAAGCTTTTAAAGTTTAATTCTCATATATATATATATTTATATAATTAATATATTAAAATAATAAAATTTATTTATTATTTTTTAAATATATTTATATTATTCTATTAAAAATTAGATGACATATATTATTATATTATTATTTAAATTAATTAATTTTATTTTTTAATGCATATATTAAATGGAGATATTTTTTAAAAATTAATGAATTAATTATTGTTTTAAAAAGTAAAATAATTCATAATATAGGACAAATTAAAAAACTATATCATGGGGCGGAGGAACTTCTTCGCATTAAACTACGCCAAGTGGGGCAACTAAAAAGATGAAACGATGAATAAGCATCCCTACATTCTCGGCAAAAGAGTTGGTGGTGACCAGTATTGAGTTTAAATCGAAAAAATCGATCGAATCGAATTGATTTAAAAATTTAGTTTGGTTTTTTTATATATTTTGATTCGGTTCGGTTTTTAATTTTAAAAATTTTGATTATTTCAATTCGGTTTAGTTTTGATAAAAAAATCAAAAAAACGAACCAAATCGATTAATGATAATAATACAACCAACTATTATTAAGAATTTCATCTTTGTATTTTAATTAAATTTTAAAATATTAAAAATAAAGTGTAAAAAATAAAAAAATTATTAAAAATCAAAATCGATCAAATCGAATCTAATCGAACCAAATCAGACCGATTTGATTCGATTCGATTTCTTATCATAATCGGTTCGGTTCGATTTTCATAAACATTAAAATTTCAATTTTCGATTTATTCAATTCGATTCGATTTTAAACCGAATCGATTGAATGTTCACCCTTATATATCACGCTCCTCTTATCTAAAAAAATAAAAATATTAAAATTTATTTAATTTAATATTTTTTTTAAGAGAAATTCAAAATTAAAAGTGTAAAATATGATATTTCTTAAATTTATGCACATATACTTGTCATTAGATTAAATTTGTGAGTGTTATATAATTTAATTGTTATATTAGCGAATAACATAACCTCTCGTTAATATATTTAAATATTTGATAAATTATATTTAATTATTATAATTAATATATAAAATAATAAATAAAAATATATATTTTATCAATTAAAATAATAATCTGATTAATTTTTTTACTCTAAAAATATGAAAAATAGGTGAAATCTCGAATTTAATTCAATTCAGTATTTTAACCATCTCATCCCACTTCTTGGAATAGCCCTAAGGTTTATAATCCTTTTAATAACATTTGATATTGGTAGGGTAATTACGAAAGAAAAGTGAATACGATTATACCAAAAATATTCTCATGAGAGATGCTGTATTAAATTAATCATAGTCCTTCTCACATTCTATAAAAGCCGCTTGCCACCATCCCATATCTAACACCATCGAAATAAGCTTTGTTTCCTACAACGGCAAGTTCGAAACAAATACAAAACAAGGTATGTTTATAGAAGTAGATGGGCGTTGAGATTAATTTTTGTTTTGTTGCAGCAAAATATCAAATACATGGTGACCATCATCAAGGGTTTCTGCAGCTAGCTTGCATGTATTAATTAATTTCTCAGGTTTGTAAGCAAGGTGACAGAAGAGAGTGAGCACTTATGGTTTTCGTGCATGGATCTTCATGCTTGAAGCTATGTGTGCTCACTCTCTATCTGTCATCCACCTCTCTCTCTCAGGAAATCTACTCATCATTTTTACTTATTGATTTCATTTCTATTGTAATCTTTTCATGAATATAGCTTTGTGTTCAGCATATATACATAGAGAGAGAGAGAGAGAGAGAGATTGTGGCTCACCTTCTAATGATGCAGCTATAGCTTCAGCCAACGTTTTGGTTATTGGTGAGTTTCCTTAACTCGATCGGATGTTATTCCAGCGTCTTAGCCCCTGCAGCTAGCTATGGAAAGAGCTTACCGGCCGCCGATGCTGCGAATCTGTGTAGCGAGTGTAGTATATACACAACCCCTCAGTTTTCGGCCAGGTTCGGAAATTTCCAGCGAGGTCTCTGGTTGGTGTTTCTCGACATGTGTTGGCTATAGTAATAATATGGCTCATCCTCCCTCGAGGGAAAACTCATTTTTGTCGTTGTTCTTATTCTAGAATTTAAGGGTTTGATTCGACTCTTCGATTTTCTGCTTTTACTTGAAACTTCTCTTAAGAAGAAATCTCAGCCAGACCCTTTTTGTTTTTTTCTTTTTACCTGCGAAGAAAATTGCTGCAAACTGCAGCAAAGAAAATTACAAGAAGACCATTAGACTTTCCAGCAATATGAGGATAATATTTCTCAAAAATATTAACGGAACGAATGACATTTAATACACAAGACTGTATCGTCTTAATAGTTGTCACTATTGTAATAATGTCCCAAAAGTAACAATGAGACTTTCTTGGTTGATTTATTGAAATTTGATGGGTTTGAGACAGGATTTTTGGATCAGGTTTGATGGCACGAAGAATTTAATGAGTTAGAGTTTAGTGGTTGAAAAATTAATAAAATTAATTATTGATTCGGATAAGTTAAAGTTTTGGAAGGTATTTCGGTGTGAGATTTTTGAAGAGGTTAGGTGATGCGAGCCAGAATTAGTTTAGGGGTATATAAACTCTGATGGTTTTGATATTTTCTATTTTACATTCTGTCAAATTGAATAGAGATATTTATTGACAAGCGTATCAAACGACTTATTAATAGTTGAGCATCTACTAATAAATACGTAATCGATTAGCTCATGTCTTATCTTTTTATTCGCATCATATCAATCTATCCCATGACATGACATTTATGATCTCGATAAAAATTAGAATAAAAGAGCCAACTATTATGATGAAAGTCCGTATTTATTCTCTAGTAGATTTAGGTCATACTCGACATATCCAGTTTCTACTTGGATCGATTTTCTTAAATGGCTAAGAATCGGGGTGTTCTGTTTGCCGAGAGTTTTATATTTCATATATTATGATTAATATAGTTATAATTTTATTTTATTTTTGAAATATAAAAGAATATGTTCACGTACAACTCAAATGATAAATTTAAAACCTAAATTCATGAGTATATATCAACAATAAAATCAACCAAACTAATTAATCAACAAGTAAATTATTTAGCATATAAATAAGAGGACAAGAGGAATGTTAATTACAGTCGTTTTTGCAAGTAATTTTTTAATTTTAGTGGTTAAAAAATATAATAAATAGTGATTAACTTAGGATGGAGAAAAAAATATTAATTAACAGAGTAAATATTTTTCGACTAAATAGGTATAAAAAATATTTTGTGTGGTATTAGCCTGGTGAAAAGTGCATCCTAGCAGCCTTGAGGTTTAAGGTTCGACTCTCCCCACCCCTATTTCAAAAAAAAAAAATTATTATGTAAAATAAACGAATGGATTTAAAATCAATCTGTAACTTAAATTTTTAAAAAGAAATTATAGTGATGGATTTTGTTATTAATTTTAGCATAATTTTTGAGATGTAAGATTATTTTCTTATTAAAAATATATTTTTTTCAATAATTATTAGAAATATATTACAATAAATGAAACAATGGCATTTCAAAAGAAATAAAAAAAGAGATAATGAAATGAAATGAGAAAATATTACATTAATAAAAATGGAAAATATATGGTAAAAAACAGAATAAATAAAATGACAAAAAAAGATAAGAAATGATGAGAAAAATAGAAAAAATAATAAGAGAAAATGTAAAATGAGAGGAAATAAAATAATAATGAGTAAAGAGAAGAAAATGAAAATAATTGAAAAGGACAAAAGAAGAGAAAACGGTAGAAAATGAAATAAATAAAAGAACAACTACTGAGTACAAAATGAGAAAAGGGAAAAATAATAGAAAAGTCAATAAAATAAAATAATAATAAGGCAAGAAATTAAAACAAACAAAAATAAAAAAAAAGAAAAAAATGAGGAAAAAAAAGAATAAGAAAAAAATGAGGAAACAAATAAAATGATAGAAAATGAAAAAAGAGAAAAAATAAATATTGAGAGAAAATAAAATGATAAAATGAAAGATATATATATGTAATTAATTTACTGATGGATTGTATATTTGTTGCTAAGTTTTAACGTGTTTGTTTTTTAAAAAATTATCAATAAATTTAAAAATTTATTGATAATAATAATAAAAATTAAGTTCATTGTGTGTATATACATTATCTTTTTAATTATTTTTATATTTTTATATTATTTAACTGTTTTTATAAATTATACCATTCATATAATTTAAATATAATTCTCTATTGTAACTATTAAATAGTTTTTAATAATATTATAAATTAATTATAAAATATTTTAACAATATAATTTAAATAAATTTAATTAGTTAATTATAGCTTAATCTACCTAAATAGGTTATATGTGTGTTTATGTATTTATTATTTTAATAATAAATATATTAATTACTTTATAATTTTTAATAATATGAGTGAATTATATGTTAGTAATCTAATATATCTTTAGATTTTAATTATATATATATATATAATAACTATGTATAAAATAATATAATATTTGAAAATTTTATATAATATATTATAGTATTAATATTATTATTATTTAAATATTAATATTATTATTTTTATTGTTATTTTGATATAAATTAAATACATAAAAAATTATAATTTTATTTAAAAAATCAAAAATTAAAATTAAAATTAAATTGAAATTACTTGAAACTATACTGAGATTTGATTTTAAGCATAGCTTATAAAAATTACAGAATCAGATATTTAATTTCAATTATAATTTTTAATAAAATCATATTAGAATCTAAGGTCGCGTTTATTCTTTTTTCTATGGGCCTTGCATTTGTCAAATTACTTGTTTAAGTCTTAAAATGTCTGTGTAGTTGGTAACTTGAATTAATGTATTAATCTAAGTTCGCATGCGGAAGTTAACTCATAAATTTAGTTTTGTGATAAATATATTTGAATAAATTTAAAAAATTTTATATTTTATTTTTTTAATTTTTAATTTTATTTAAAAAGAAAATTCAATTTAATCTCTAATTTTATTTTTTTTTTATAAAAAAAATCAATTTAACTTATAACAGAATTTCATAAAAATGAAACCAAGTATAAGGCTTAAGCTCGCAATGAAAAATTATAAGCTTTAGATTTTTAAATCTAAGTTAATATAATTAAAGTTTTAGATAGAGCGAAAATATAAGGATATAATTTAAAATTAAGTCGAGTTAAATAAATTAAAAGTTATAATGTAAAATAAATAAAAGGCAAAAGAATATATATGTAAATTTATATGGGCTTGGACCAGGAATTCACAGTTCCATGGAAGGGTGAGATTTTTCAATCAAAAACAAGTCAAAGTCGACTCCGAGTACGGCATTATCTGTGCAAGTTCTGCGCCCTTTTTGTTACCTCCGTAGACAAGGCGTATAAACGTCTCTCCCGGTGGAGGTGGATCTGCACCTGATATGACTTCAGTGGCGGTGGCCGTAAACGGCGGCGAAGGAGTCGGTGGAAGAGGAAGCCGACGAGCCGTTAAGTGGGCGGTCGAGAATTTGTTGCCACAGACCCAGCGGTTCATCTTAGTCCACGTCATTCCCGCCATCACTTTTATACCCACTCCATGTAACTCTCTCTCTCTGTGTTGGTGATTTGATTTATATTCCTTTTCTTTTTCTAATGTGGATGAAAGTCAACCAAGTCAAATGGAAGAAATGATGATATATTTTAGAACCAAAAGGATTAGCAGAAATGTTCAAAAAATAATGAAAATGGAGAGAATTATCAGAGTGATTTTAATTAACTAGGTTCCTACTGCATTTTAATGAATTGGGCTTGAATTTATTTTTTATTTCCTCCTTTAAAGCTGGAGATCGTATTCCCATTGAAGAACTGGACGAGAATGTGGTGGCACTGTACGTGCTGGAAGTGAAAGTGAAGTTTGAAGAAATCTTTATACCCTTTAAAAAGCTATGCAAGGCACAGAAGGTTTTTGGGTTTTAACTCCTTTTGGATTTCAAGCTAGAGTTCTATTAAATTTTTGAATTTTGTGATAAAGTTTGTAATTTTAGACCAATTATGTTTTTGTAGGTGGAAACTGTGGTGCTAATGGATGACAATCCCGCCTCTGCGATTTTAAATTATGTATCACAATCGGGTATTAATAGTTTAGTGTTGGGTTCTTGGTCTCCGAATTGTATAATTAGGTATATTTTTATTCGTACTTGTTTATCTCTTGGTAGTTTGTTAAATTATACGGTTGCTGTCTTATTGTTCATCTGGCTAAATCTGCAGTCAAAATAAGATTATATGACTTGTCCTTGAGTTCTCTGCTTCGGTATTTGTGTAATTATGCATCTTATAAATCCCATGAATCTAGGCTCTTTTAGTGCTGCTTGAAATGGTAATTTTGATAGTTCGTTGTTGTAGCTATTCATTGTGATCGTGGGAGTTCAAATACTTGCCTGTAATTGTTGCATGTGTAGAGTAGATCATCTATGTTTGCCTGCAACTCATCCTCGCTGCTGCCGGACGCCACTCTTCTTGTGGCCCTCTTCTCTGCAATTGTCTTTGTGGTTGATGATAATTGTTTCTGACCAAGGATATCAATGATTTGTTTCTGACATCTGCTAAATTTTGTTACATTTTTCTTTAGGAAGCTAAAGGGACCAGGGGTACCAACTACTGTGCTGAATGGTTCTCCAGAAATGTGCAACGTTCATGTTGTATCTAAACGCAAAATCATCACAAAGTCAACGTATTCCTCTTTCATTAGCGGTATGTTGGACATGCAATTTTACAGTAAAAAAGGTACTATATCTCATTGCTTCTTTTTGTTTTTCTTCTGCAGAGGCCAGCTCTAGGAACAGGATGTCTCATGAAAGAGATCATAAGAAAAGTTCCAGCAGCATCAATAATTTAGTGTCTGAACCAGAAATTTATTCTCCCTATGTGGAATCCAAAGTTCAGAAATCCTTTGGAGAATCATCACTGTCTCACCGTAGTGTCAAAGGCTCTGAAGCTTCAATGAAAACTGAATCGGTAAAATTGTTATCTTCACTTGTATACCACTAAGGTGTTTGAGAAAGCCTTGACACTCTCCCCCCGCAATTTTGCAGTCATATGTGCAGGCTGAAATAGAACAATTGCGGCTAGAATTACAAAATACCATTTCCTTGTATAAACGAGCCTGTGAAGAGCTGGTCCATACACAGAGCCAGGTGTTCCTCAATCACTACATTGCATTCTAGTCTTGTGTGTATATATATATATATATATATATATATATATATATTTTCATGGTGATTCAGTAGTGAAAATGCAAGGGGGGGGGGAGTGAAAATTAATGCTTTGAATTATCTGTCAAATTTGACAATGTTTAAGATTCAGAACTATAATAAATAGCATCAAATAGGCACTCTACATCTTGCACTAATTCAACTAAATATGTAAAATGAGCCAGGGAATGTATCATGTCTGGAATGCCATGTGGAGGAAAATTTTTCTATATTCTCGTAAACTTCCTCTTATTGTGTTGTTCTAATTTGTAGGTTGAGTTACTTTCTTCTGATATTGTTGAGGAAGCTGGAAGAGTGAATGCTGCCCTAGAAAGGGAAGAAGCATTGAGGAAAATTGCTGCTGAAGAGAAAGCAAAGTATTTGCAAGCCAAGACAGAGCTAGAGGAGGCAAAAGAATTGCTCGCTAATGAAGCTTATGAAAGGCAGATGGCTGAGCTCAGAGCCAATAAAGAGTCCTCTGAGAAACAGAGAATTGTTGATGCGCTTTTCATGAGTGATAGGAGGTACAAAAAGTACACTCAGGACGAAATAGAATTGGCAACAAATTTCTTCTCTCAGAGTAATGTGATTGGTGAAGGAGGGTATGGGAAAGTATATAAATGCATTCTTGATCATACCCCAGTAGCAGTTAAGGCTCTCAGGTCTGATGCAGTTACCAAGAAAGAGGAATTCTTAAGAGAGGTAAGTTACAGCATTTAGCCATCTCAAATTGCCATTTGTTGCTAACGGGGAAAACTGCTTTTTTTAAAAAAAAATTGTTGTAGAAGGTTGAAAGAATTCAAAATATTTAGTGAATTCATAATTATAAGTTGATTGCAAAATTTCAGTGTTCACAAAGAAGTGTGCTAATGATTTCTGATAGGTAGTTAACTTCCTAATATTAACTCCAGTAGCTAAGAAGAGATTCTTTTTAGTGAGAGTATCTTCTTAACACTGCTACCAGGACTCCCAAGTCCCAACCTATTGTTCCTGAGACGGCCACCATCTTGATATTAAACTCGGACTAGATCCAACCAGTTAATAGAAGAAAATCTTAATAAAATGGGATACTTTCATATAAAATTTAAATATTATTTAAATATATGTAAATATGACTAATAAACTCTTGAAGTTCAAATTTAAATAATTTAAACTTAGTTAATTGGATTTATTTATATTAAGAGGTCATATTTAATTAAATTATGTATTTGATTAAATTTTAATGACCTACTAATTGTACCACTCACGCACTGGTTGGACCATTGATCCATCAATTTTGATTCTTCCACTGGATCAATCTTCAAATCGAGTTTAATAATACTGGTTACCATGACTCTGACCAATTCTTTAAATTTTTTTTAATTATCTTATCATAATATTCTGGTTGGATATTCTCAAGTCATTTTGTTACTTCCATTACCATGGTATTCAAATTGATGGCAAACTGCAAATTGTTTGTGGTGTTGAAATAGTTTTTAAGTACTCCCAAATTTATTGCTCCAATCATGATATTCTCTGTTGACTCGCTGCAGGTTGAAGTTCTAAGCCAATTACACCATCCACACTTGGTTTTGCTGCTTGGAGCTTGTCCTGAGAGTGGTTGTCTGGTCTATGAATACTTGGAAAATGGAAGTCTGGAGGAGCATATCTTTCACCGAAATGAAAAATCACCTCTACCTTGGTTTGTTCGGTTCCGGGTAGTTTTTGAAGTGGCTTGTGCACTTGCATTCTTACATAACTCAAAGCCAGAGCCTGTTGTCCATCGAGATCTAAAACCAGGTAATATATTGTTAGACAGGAATTACGTGAGCAAAATTGGAGATGTTGGGCTGGCTAAGCTCATTACAGATATTGTTCCTGACAACATCACAGAGTATAAAGACTCGATTATTGCGGGTACTCTATGCTACATGGATCCTGAGTACATGAGAACTGGGACCATCAGACCAAAATCAGATCTATATGCTTTTGGAATTATAATTCTCCAATTATTAACCGCTCATCAGCCAAATGGACTTGCGTCAATTGTTGAAAATGCCTTCAGAAAAGGATGCTTTGAGGACATTCTAGATACATCGGTTGCAGATTGGCCACTTGCTGAAACAGAGGAACTAGCTAAAATTGCCCTGCAGTGCTCGCAACTTAGATGCAGGGACAGACCGGATCTTGATACTGAAGTTCTGCCAGTTCTTAGAAGGCTTGCAGATTCCGCGGCTACTAGGGGAAAGGTGGAAAGAGCCAATACCCACGCGCCAAGCCACTACTTCTGTCCGATACTTCAGGTGAGAACTCATGCTTTGTAAGGTGAACATTCGGCTGCTAAATTCTGACTGCATATTCTGGTAGATATCTCATACACTGCTTGTTTCTACGCTCGGTTGCTTAATGCAGGAAATAATGGATGATCCATACATTGCTTCTGATGGTTTCACATATGAGTACAGAGCAATCAAGGCGTGGCTTCAGAGGCACAGTGTGTCACCAGTGACGAAGCTTAGGCTTCAGCATTCTATGTTAACCCCAAATCACACATTACGTTCAGCCATACAGGAGTGGGGGTCGAGTAAACATTGTCAAGAACCTTAAAGATAGTCGAGTTATGCGCCACCTCGAGCGCTTTCAACGATAGAAACAAGAAGACATTTTGCTTCAGTGATGATAAGCCGACGAAAATGTACAGCAGTATGAGGTTTAGAGTATTGAATTAATTATGGTAGGTTGAAGGAAAATCAATGGAGCTTCAAACAATTTATAAGATGTAATTTTACATCTAAACGTACAGAAGGTGGAAAATTAGAAAGATTACTTATCTAGGAGGTGGAAAATTACTAGAAGAAGAAGAATTACCAATCTTCTTGATTCTTTCTCGATTAGGGTGAACAGTTAATGGGTTTAGTTTTGGATATTAGTTATTCCTATCTGATTAGGCAATAGGTATAAAATTCATAAAATTAATTGATCTAAAATAGAAAATGAAATCATCAATTCTTCATCAAAGCTGCAAATAAGGTAGCCTTGAGAGTATTAGGTGCAAACGAAATTTATAAATAGTAAGCAAGCTAATATAATTGATAATCACAAAATTAGTTTTTTTTGTTACTGAGTATATCAAAATTAATAAATATATCACTTTATTTTTAAAATTTAACATTGTAAATTTTAAACTTTATTATCTTCTTAAAAAAAAAAGTTTTAAACTATATTATAAATTACTAATTAAGAAATGATAATTGTCTTGAATAAATAATAATTTTTTTCAATTAACTTTAGTTATAAAAAAATACGCCTATTTTTGAAATTTTGGCATGCATACATGAGCTGCAAAAAGCTGTCATGTATATGACATTTACATTAAAAATGAAATGACTATTTTATCTACGAGTTGTCTTTAGACTCAACAAGGGATCACCAGTCACATCAAGATACTGTTCAATAGCATCTACGTTCTAAACCGTACGATCATCAAACGCTGAGTTAACTTGATATCGTTACCGTTGATCTGATTTCATGACGTCAAGAATAATATACTGATTATGGATCCCATACCGTTGGATCATCCCTAAAAATTCCCACCGCTGGGTCCCACGAGGCACCCTGATTTTTGACACCGTTGGATTCTGTGATGAGAAAGAGCTGAAAGTTGCAGATATTCCGACAACAGTAACGGGCCAGCAAATCTTCCGTTTGTTGGGGCCTCGAAAAGTCCACGTGTCATCCCGACAAGCAGGTGTCGGGGAGAGAGAGAGGGAGAGACGATTTGTTTTTTACTCAGGTCTTGTTTGGCTGATTCGTCCCTCTAGGTGCCAAACATGTCATAACCTGAGTCAGCTTGCTTCGTTGTCACAATCACCAAAATTCACACAAAACCACAGCAAGAGGGAGGAGGGAGAGGGGGAGGGAGAAAGTGGCTATGGAGAATAATCACAATAAGGAGGAGGACAAGAAAAGCGAGGACGAAGACGAGGTGGAGCCGATGACCGGAGAGGAGGAAGGGGAGGTCGGGTCAAGCTTGACGCTGGAGAAGGTGGCTGCTGCTAAGCTTTTCATTGAGAACCATTACAAGGCTCAGATGAAGCACATCCAACAACGCAAAGAAAGGTTTCTCTATCTATATTTTCTTCAATTTCATTCATGATGAATATTTGAGGATCTCATTCTAGATTTTGGCTTGCATGCCTGTATTGTATTCGAAACCTTGAAGAGACCGTAGCTACAGCATTTATAATCGAATTTGTTAGGTTTTGGTAAATGTAGTATGCCTATGATAAAATGGGGAGCTTTTGGAACCCAGATTTTTTTAACTCTTGGTGCTGCGTCTGTGACAATTAGTGTATGTAGCTGCTTGTGAGTTGCATTATTTCCTTGTAAATGTGCCTGAATGGATTAGAAAAATGAGGTTTTAATGCAATTACTATGATTCTGTTTTCATTGGGTATGGTGATTCTCTAAAGGTATTACTTCTTTTTCCATATTTGATTTTGATATGAAAGTTATAAATGAAGAGCTGACCTTTTTATGTTTACTTGAAACTTTTCCTAGGTTAATTCTGAAAACTGTGACCTTTTAGGAATGTCAAACTTAGTATTTTAAAGAAACTACTCGCAAAAACGGGATGCTAATAATGTTAGAACTGTAATGAGGTACGCATCAACAAGTTGGAGAATTTTGGAATGGGGAATAAAGAAAAAAATTAATTGAACATTTTAGTTCTGTTTTATCCAGTGACTTTGTTCTATACATTTAAAATGCTTGGAAATTGGGTATAACAAGCCTTGGCATTTAGACATCTCACGACTGCATGAACACTGTGAAGCATGAGGAGGCTGCATTTTATTGATCCCTTTCTTTTTCCTCTCTGACAATAAGTAAACACGTTTTGTTTTTGATTCATTACTTTTTATGAGCATAATTCTCATGACATTTTTGAGGTGACTAGCCTTGACTTTACACATGTAGTTAAATTTGCCTTACCTTAAATTTGACATAATCTCCATACCATTAATCAACCTTTCAAGGATGGATGTATGACCCTTCATTTGATATCTATTCTAAATTCTAAAAGCCTTCCATGAACAAAATACATCTGCTTGAATGTGGTGGTTGTGAAGGTGGTGTTTTTCCCCCCTTACAGTTCATTTATTTTCCCTTGCAAGTTGTGACAACTTGTATCATCATTGATGAGAGTTGAGATAAGTCTCTTAAAACAGTTTATATTGCTGCAGAATGTAGTTTTTTTTCCCCTGCATTTTCCTTTCTGACTGATTTTGTTAATTGCAGGCGCTCAGTGCTAGAAAAACAGTTGGCATCTTCTGATGCATCTCAAGAAGAACAATTCAATCTTCTAAAGGATTTAGAGCGCAAGGAGACAGAATATATGCGACTGAAAAGGCATAAAATTTGTGTTGATGATTTTGACCTTTTGACCATCATAGGAAGAGGAGCTTTTGGAGAGGTTAGTTTTATGAATATAGGAGATTGTATATCAGTCATAGTTGCAAAACGATGTTCAACATCTTCATTTATGTGAATTTGAGAATCAAGTTGTATTGTGATATTGGATAAAAGTTCTCAATAATAGAACAAAATTTTCTTTTTATGTTATATAGTTTTATATTGTAAATTATAAACTCTTGAATTGTAGACAATAACTATCAATTTACATATGCTTAAACTCACATTTAAGTTTGACCAAACAATTAAATAATAAAAAATGATAGTGTATTAAATTAAAAGATTAGAATATAGTGCAAAATATCATAATTTGACAATTATACCTATAGAAGTAATTTTTTCTTTTTAAAAAAAAGAAGAAGAAATAGAGGGAAAAGAATGTGTTGTAGAAGAAAATAGCTAAGTAAGATTTTATATGCACTTTTCAAAGTAAAACTGAAGTGAAATATCAAAATTTGAAGGACTCTAGAAAAAAAAAGAAGCTAAATTGATCCAGTCACATAGAACTACCCAATTTACTATCGATCCTTCTGATTTGGTCATGATTTATGTACATTTACAATTCACCCTTCAAGTTCGAATAGCTAGGATGAAGAATCAAATTGAATCATATGAATTGAATTGTATGAATAATAAGATTCTAACAAAAGTATTTTTGCCCCATAGATTTGAATTGCTAGGATGAGAAATCAAATCAAATTGAGAATCTTAAGACTCTAACAATAGTGGTATTGTATATGTTTCAAGACTCAAATTGTGAATTTTTGTTCACATATTCAACAAGACATCAGATCTATATGTAAACTGATATATACTTGTAGTGGGGAGAAGTTCCAGCCTAGGTGGAGATAAAGCAAAGAATTTTCCCTCATTGAATGATGTGTGATTGCACAATTGGCTCCCAACATTGTGATCATCAAGTTCATGGTCTCACCAAGCTGTATCTGAGCAAGATTTCTGTACCGCACATCTTGCAAATGTGCACTATCAATTGTCAACCTAGAATCTTATCCTCCACATGGGTTTCTAACAAGCGTAGTATCATGCTTCAAATACTTATGCATCCCACTTAATGCAATATAATTTCCACCAATTGTTCATTTTTTCTAAAGACTTAGGCTTTTATAACAAACTAAAATTATGCTCACAAACTTGTTCCTTTCCTTCAATGATTTGTATTCTGCTCCCTGCCACCCCCCCTCCCCCCGCGCGCGCCCGCTACCAAAAGGGACCTTATTGGCTAAGTTCCTGTAATTATGTTTGAGCATGTGATATTTGCTAACTGTAGATTATATGCAAACGCTACCTTATTTTTCTAAAAACCCCACCCTTTCCATACATAATAATAATAATAATAATAGCAGTAATAATAATAATAATAATAATAATAATAATAAAAACACTGGTTCTTAGATTGAATTTTTGTACATTTTTGCCACATCTATTTTATATTTTTTCAAGGTGTCAAAGATTGGATTCTTGTGTATTATTTCACAGGTAAGGTTGTGTCGGGAGAAGAAGTCTGGTAACATCTATGCAATGAAAAAATTGAAGAAGTCAGAAATGCTTAGCAGGGGACAGGTAGATCTGACACTGTTGAAAATGTTTCCCGTTTTTGAGAGGTTTCCTTAAACTTCCATAATATAGTTTTTACTTTATTTTTCAGTCATCATTGAATTATGTTTCACATTGAACTGATTTTGCATTCAAGTGTCTTACTCCTGTTAGATTTTTGAAGGAATGCTAAAGAATAGATGCTTATTTTTCCTGATATGTCTTTGTATGATGTATTAACTACATTAGGCCTTTAGATATTGAATCTAGGTGTTGCACAAATGTGGGATGGGAACTAACAACTTGTTGGATATGCTGGACTGACAATATATAACAGATTCATGTTTTTGGACTATTTATGATTTGGGGAAGGAAACAAAAGCAGTTATGATGATCATTGTCATACTGGAACCTTGGCGGTATATTTAATTTATGTACAAGAGGTTTCTTTTTGTTAAATAAAATAAAATAACATCATTGGATTGCTGTCTGAGTCAAGTATGTTGAGATGGATCAGGGGATTAATTTGAGGTCTTTTACTTTTGTGGAGAAGATGAGATGATATGTTTGAGATGTTATGAGGATGTCTAACGAAGATACATCACTAACAAAGGAGTGAAGATAGTATGAATATATTTACACTTGCTAATTCTTCGTAAACTCTGTAGGTTGAGCATGTTAAGGCTGAAAGGAATTTGCTAGCTGAAGTTGCCAGTCACTGCATTGTCAAACTCTATTACTCCTTTCAAGATGCTGATTACTTATATCTGATCATGGAATATCTGCCTGGTGGTGACATTATGACTTTGTTAATCAGAGAAGAGACTTTGACAGAAACTGTGGCTAGATTTTATATTGCTCAAAGTGTTATGGCCATAGAATCTATTCATAAACACAACTACATTCACAGGTGGCTATTCTCTTGTCAACATATTGTTCAAAAAGAGAAAGAAAATAAAACATATGAGGAACTGAGTTATCTCAAACCTTGTTAATTTCTAGCTTGGTGTAGACTTTGAAGCTATTGTCACTTTGACAACCATTTTTTTTAATCCCCTCAGAGACATAAAACCTGATAACTTGTTGCTGGACAAAAAAGGGCATATGAAGCTTTCTGATTTTGGTCTTTGCAAGCCTCTCGATTGTTCGCATTTGTGTGTCATAAATGAAAATGAAGCACTTGATGATGGGAATTTGAAGAAATCAATGGATGCTGATGGACAATTGCCAGAAACTGGTGGAAGGCGCTGGAAAAGTCCACTAGAACAACTACAGCATTGGCAGATAAACAGAAGAAAATTAGTATGGAATCTTTTTCTTATGGCATTTTGTTATTTCTTCTAATTTTAGTTCCAGGATTGTATGATAAATATTCTGCAATTTTTAGTTTAACAAAGTACATATTTAAAATTAAATAACATATATGATATCCAAAACTCTGAAGCTTAAAGCATCTCGAAAATCCAAGAAAGAAGTAAAAACAGGAGGAGGAGGATGATGCACACTCCAAACTAAGCAACATGTGTGTGCACACTTGTCCACATGCATGCAAATTCTCTGGTATTACTCATGTGTATGCACTTTACCCGTCTTCACCTGTAGAATTCACATATTTAAGAAAAATAAATTATTCAATCAATGATCTCAATCATAAGAAGATACCATTTTATACTCTACTCCTTTTTTGGGATTCCTCAAATTTTTATGATTCTGATTTTTTTTTATTTATGCCCTTTCCCATTGATTTTTCCTTAGAATTTCTCTTTTAAAGTTCCACTTTTCAAGGTTCTTTCTTCTCCCTATTTTGATTATGACAGGCATATTCCACAGTTGGTACACCAGATTATATTGCTCCAGAAGTATTGCTGAAGAAAGGATATGGCATGGATTGTGATTGGTTAGTTAATTAGAATAAATTATACTCACCTCACTAAAATTAAGGGTGTATTCTGTTTTGTATTTTATTTTTTCATCTATATCAAAGCAATGGGGTATGTATTGATATGTCTCCATCTCTAGTGTTTTCAACAAAATCCTTCAGAGAAGGAGGAAGAAATGAAAAGCAAGTGACCTAATTTTATCATAGCCGTGGAGGTGCAATCAATAAATTCACACTGGGCTCCAACCTGCATGATATGACCAGCCATGTTGGTGACTAAGCCTTCAGTAAGATCAGATCTTGTGATTGCCGATTGCCACTAGCTATACCAGCGCCATCATGCCATACCCGTAAACCACTATATATGGTGCTATGCTACCTTAGGATTTTCTTCGTCCATTATGAGGTATCACCACCCCATCAATTGGAGCATACAAGGCCAGAACCCAGGAATTCTAAGCTACTGAGTACAGACATTACAGCACTGCAATTATTGTGAACCTATTAAAGCACTTATTGACCTCTCCACTATCAACATGCCAAATCCATACTTTGTGGTTTCATCACCATATCTTAGGATATTCAATTGGATTAAATGAATTGAATTATTTCATTTTTAGACTTTCTAAAAACACATCACCACATCATTTTTCAGTTTTGATCCATTTATCTGCTTGCAGGTGGTCACTAGGTGCAATAATGTATGAGATGCTTGTTGGTTATCCTCCATTTTACTCTGATGATCCAGTAACTACATGCAGAAAGGTTTAATTACATTTGATTTATTCATTTCTCAGTTGAATCTGAAGAACTTTGGGAAAATTTAGAAAATTCTTGTATTTCACTCTTAATATTTACAATTGGTTTATATGACTATTTATACACAAAGAATTATATCTAAACAGGAAGCAAATAATCAAATAATAATTACAGAGATAGTTAAGGATCCTAATCAAATCAAATCAAATCAAATCAAATCCCTAGAATCAGTTAGGATTAGCAAATAAGTCAACACTCCCCCTCAAGTTGGTGCAAAGATGTCGCACATGCCCAACTTGCAAATGAGATTATGGTAGATCTTGTTGTTGAACCCTTTAGTAAACACATCCGTAAGTTGCCCAGTAGAAGTCACATGAACTAGGCTCAAGACACCGTCTGTTAATTTTTCTTTAATGAAGTGCCGATCAATTTCAATGTGTTTCGTCCGGTCATGTTGGACTGGATTTTGTGCTATACTTATAGCAGCTTTATTGTCACAATATAAAGTTATATTGTCTTTCTCTCGAGCAACCTCAACTCCTCCAATAACTTCTGTAACCATAAGAGTTCACACACACCTTGGGCCATTGCTCTGTATTCTGCTTCAGCACTTGACCGAGCAACAACACTTTGTTTTTTGCTCCTCCAGGTGACAAGGTTCCCTGCCACAACTGTGCAGTAGCCAGAGGTGGATCTCTTGTCATTGAGAGATCCTGCCCAATCTGCATCTGTACAAGCTTCAACTCGGAGGTGACCATGTTTAGAGTAAAGAAGCCCTTTCCCTGGCACAGACTTTAGGTATCTTAAAATGCGAAGTACAGCTTGCATATGAGTCTCGCGAGGGTCATGCATGAATTGGCTGACTAAGCTAACAACATAGGCTATATTCGATCGGGTGTGTGAGAGATAAATCAACCTTCCTACCAATCTCTGGTATCTTCCAATATCCACGGACTCACCAATTCCTGCTTCCAGCTTGTGATTACTTTCAATGGGAGATTCTGTTGGTTTACACCCCATCATACCAGTTTCTTCCAACAGATCCAGAATGTACTTTCTTTGGGAGATGAAAATTCATTTTTCTGATCTAGCCACCTCGATACCTAGGAAATATTGCAGTTTTCCTAGATCTTTGATTTCAAATTCCTGAGCTAACAACCTCTTTAGTTGAGTCATTTCCTCTTTGTCATTGCCTGTCACCACTATATCATCAACATAAACAATAAGAAGGGTGATCTTACCCTTGTGATGTTTGATAAACAGAGTGTGATCAACATTGCTTTGTTGGTAACCAAAGGACATCATGGCTCTGCTAAACCTATCAAACCAAGCTCTAGGAGATTGTGTTTTAGCCCATACAAAGCCTTTTTTAACATGCACACCTTTCCTTGTGTCTTCTCATCAGCGAACCTAGGAGGAATTTCCATGAACACTCCTTCCTCTAAATCTCCATGGAGGAAAGCATTCTTCACATCAAACTGTTGCAAGTCCTGGTCCAAGTTGGCTGCGCAGGATAACAAAACTCTGATTGAGTTCATTTTTGCAACTGGGGCAAATGTCTCTTGGTAATCCACTCCATAGGTTTGGGTGAATCCTTTAGCAACCAATTTGGCCTTAAACCGTTCAATTGTGCCATCAGCTTTGTGTTTCACTGTGAACACCCATTTACAGCTAACGAGTTTCTTCCCAGGTGGGAGAGTGACAAGCTCCCAAGTCTCATTTTTAGCTAATGCTTTCATCTTTTCAATCATTGCTTTCTTCCATTTAGGATCTGCAAGAGCTTTCTTCCAATCCTGTGGAATAGACATAGAGGAAATAGACAAGGCAAAGGCTCTATAGGAAGGAGATAAAGATCCATAAGAAACAAAGTTAAAAATAGGGTGTTTAGTACAAGATCTGACCCCTTTTCTTTGTGTAATAGGTTTATCTAAGTCATTGAAACATTCAAGAGTTGTGGGTAACTCACCAGAAGAAAGAGTTGTGGGTAACTCACCAGAAGAAGATTCATGACCGGGTAACTCACCAGGAGAAGATTCTTGACTCTGAGTAGATTGCATAATGGCTTCTTCTGCCTTGTTTCTCCTCGAATACCTTCTCAAATCTGGCTTGTCCAAACGACCAGTTCTCTCTCCTTGATTGGACATCTCCCCCTGTCTACTAGAACTCAAACTTTCTAGTTGAACCATATCATTCAGAATCACAGAATTCGGGATCACCTCTTCTTGCTCATTATTCTCCCCCTGAAGAGGTGAGTGGGTGGTACTGAAGTAGGGTTCAGTTTCTCAGAAGGTAACATCCATACTAACTAAGTATTTCCTAGAGGGAGGATGATAACACTTGTATCCTTTCTGTGTTGGAGAATACCCAACAAACACACATTTAAGGGCCTTGGGATCTAATTTTCCTGCCATCCTAGTATGGACAAAGCAAACACACTCAAATACTTTTTGTGGAACAACGTATGAATTCTTCCCTTGTAGAACCGCCAAAGGACTCATAAAGTCAAGGGCCTTGAGAAACATTCTATTGATAAGATAAGCAGATGCAAAAATTGCATCTCCCCAATATGCTTTGGGTAGATTCATGGTGAACATAAGAGATCGAGCTACCTCCAATAGATGCCTATTTTTCCTCTCAGCAATGCCATTTTGAGCACTATTATAAGGACAATTAGTCTGGTGTACTATCCCATTACTCTCCAAATAAGCAGAAAAGCTACTATCTATGTATTCTCTTCCATTATCAGTTCTCAAAATTTTCACCTTAGTATCAAATTGAGTACAAACCATCTTATGAAAGGATTGAAAACAAGAAAAGACATCACTTTTAGCTTTAATCAAATAGACCCAAGTCATTCGAGTGCAACAATCAATAAAGGTGACAAACCATCGATTACCAGACAAGGAGACAATTTGAGTAGGCTCCCAAACATCAGAATGAATAGTCGCAAAAAGAATTTGACTTTTATTATGACTCAAATGATAGGATGTTCCTCACAAGTATCACAAAATAGAGAATCAAACTGAGTTTCAGCAAACAAATTAGGATAAAGTTTTTCTAAGGCAAAAAATGATGGATGCGCTAACCGTCTGTGCCACTGTATTATTTCCTGATTGACATCCTTATTTTCTCCAAAACTGGCTTGAGATATCGAAGAATTTGGATCACCCTCCAACATATATAAGCCATTATGCAGTTTACCATTGCTAATCCTCTTTCCTGTGTGAAGATCCTGAATAACACAATGATCAGGAAAGAATTCAATTTTACAATTAAGGGCATTGGTAATAGCACTGACAGATAAAAGGTTGACAGGAAAGTGGGGAACATGAAGGACAGATGATAATTTAATATTGAATGTGCAAATAACAGAACCTGTTCAGGATATGAGAGTAAAAGAGCCATCAGCAATTCTGACACTATCTTCGGATAGAGAAGGAAAATAATTGAGAAAGCCTTTAGAAGAGCCTATCATGTGTCTATTCGCACCATAATCGATAATCCATGGAACATTATTAAGAGAGGAAGCATTACCTGACTTTACAAAGTTAGATGTGGCACCGGAGGACGAGGAATCATAGTTAGGAATCGAGACCCTTTTACCTTCTGCCATGGCAAAGATTTGTGAACCGTGAAAGAATAGGAGGTACCCAAGGTTGTACGCACAAGAGAGCGCAATCGATTCACGGGAAGGCTGGAAAGATGGTCAGAATCGTTGCCGAAGTGATTGGAGCCGCGAAGCAGTGTCAGGCGATTGGTCACGCGCTGGGAAAGGGAGGCGCGTGAGCCTCACGTGCGGGCTTTTTTGGCGTCGGAGTTGGGCGATCGGCCGGCGACAGTCCTGGTGCCGGCGGTGAGAGGAGGAAAGGCTCCTAGATGGGTTAGTACCAAAAAAGGTAGATCTAGGGTTTTGAAACCCTAAAGAGGAAAAAATTAAATTTGAATCCTAAAATCAGGAAAAGGCTATGATACCGTGAAGAATTTTGAAAAAATTTAGAGAATTCTTATAATTCACTCTTGATCTTTACAATTGGTTTATATGACTATTTATACACAAAGAATTATATCTAAACAGGAAGCAAATAATCAAATAATAATTACAGAGATAACTAAGGATCCTAATCAAATCAAATCAAATCAAATCAAATCATATCCCTAGAATCAGGTAGGATTAGCAAATAAGTCAACAGAATCATCTGATGTTTGATTAGATTTAATGCTATGCATTTCTACAGAAAAATGCTATAGACTCTTCTTTTGTTCACTTTTTATCTTTTCTTTAAGTTGCATGTTAGTCTTAGTTTTACTTGAGCTTTGTTTCCTTTACATCTAACTTCACTACAAGAGTGAGAATGAATGAAAAATATGACGTCCTACAGCAGCCATATTCTCTTGGCACGTTATATAATTTTTTACTTTGAACCTTAGATAAAATGGTCTAGATTTTACTCAGTAATTTGACATATTCTCTTGGCACATTATATAATTTTTTACTTTGAACCTTAGATAAAATGGTCTAGATTTTACTCAGTAAGTTATTCAAACAATTTGAGGTCTCCTACATGAATATGGTCAGTCTCCCTCTCCATGAGAAACTTAGCCTCTTATCTTCCTCAAGTACTATATTTCTGCATAAGAGTCTCTGCTGGAGAAGCTTTTGAAGCAGACTGGTAAAGATGATAAAACATCTTTTATTTATCTTTGTCGATCATAATATTCGGAGTCCTGACTCATTATGGAACATCTTCGAACTTAATTTTTGTTTTTTCGTTTATACATGGTTGGTACCCCTGCTGTATCCAAATTTATGTGCATTACTTTTCTCATTCGGGTTAAAAAAGAGGATACGAAGAAACCCTAAATTTTTAGAGTAGCATATGATGGAGAACTAATATGCAGCAAAATGGTATTTATATTACTTATTTTTCTTGTTTGTGGTTAGATGCCCCTTTTCCTTCTTCTTCATCTTTTGTTTTTTGATTTCTGGTTTGTCTGTTTGCTTTTTTTCTTGTATTATCTCTAGCCTGACAATTGATGCATGCCCAGATTGTGCATTGGAAAAATCACTTGAAATTTCCAGAGGAGGCAAGACTGACACCTGAAGCAAAGGATCTGATCTGTGGGTTGCTTTGTGATGTTGAACATAGGCTTGGTACTCTTGGGGCAGACCAAATTAAAGTATTTTTTGCACTTCATCTATTGTATATAATTTTTCTCTATGCTGTTCTTCTTTCTCAAATTATTATCATTGAATGTTATCAGGCTCATCCCTGGCTCAAAGGTGTTGCATGGGACAAACTTTATGAGATGGATGCAGCATTTAAACCAGAAGTCAATGGTGAACTTGATACTCAAAACTTCATGAAATTTGATGAGGTAAGATGTCTCACAATAGGAGATTTTTCAGTCCAGTTTATATGCATCTTATATATATCTATTATTAAATATATATTATAATTTAATCCAATATAAACCCTAACCACTTAATCATATAATAAAAAAAATCTCTCACTTAGTGCAAATTTAAATATTAAAATTTGATTGATCTATATCCACCAAGACTTGAGATTTTGGGACTTGAAAATTTTGCATAATATCTAATCTGTTCCTTTGCTCCTACATATGAGACGTACATATTTCAGCATGTTTGAAGATGGGAGGTTCTCTTGATTTTCCTGATGAGATCTTATTGTAACAACAGTATTATATCTGATATGAGGTCTAGATGACTTATGGCAAGCTCTCCAAAGTCCACCATTTTGGATTTGGTCTTGTATACTAGGAACTGTGCTCCTTCATTTAAGGTGTTGACTGAGGTTGGGATCTTTCACTTATGTTGATAGAATGAAGCTTCATTTCACAAAATAACAGTTTTGTGATGAAATTTTGAGGCTTTAAATAAAGAGTAATACATGGCCTGCATGTTACTGGGCCTTTATTAGGTTCCCTATAATATATTTACATAATTAAGCATTTAAACGTGAATGGTCATTTTTTATATGCAGCTTCTGTGAACTTTTCTTATGATTCCTAAATGTGTGCCATTTTCCATTATAGAGTTCATACAAGACTATTTACAAGTAATTATGTTCAGTATGCTTTGTAAAATTGAATATGTAATAAATATTTGGATGGTGTAGGAGGAACCTCCATCAACAAGAAGAGGATCAGGACCTTCAAGGAAGGTATGTGGTTTTCTGCATTGATGACTTTTTTATCTTTTTGGCTGATTCTGGAACCTTGGCTGTTTAAACCCCTACTGCCCCTTCTCAATGTGGCTTGACTCAAGCTTACATATTTCACTTTTTCACTTTGTCCCACTCCTCATACTCCTACAATTGAGGGGGTTCTCATCCTAACCCCACTGCTCCTTGTCTGAATTCTAGCTTTCATATAAAGCTTCTCCAGCACGTTAATATAGAGTGAGGTTTAGACAGTATTTGATATTCAAATTGAGGAACTTATTTGGAATCGACACGCAGATTGAAACGTAAGCTGTAAACATTTGTTTTCATTATACCAATGTAATCAACCATTAAACCTTTAGTTTTTTGAACGTTATTTGCAATAAGAAGCAAAGGAATTATAAATTGATGCTAGAGTAGAAAGATCAATATTAGTCAAACATTTTGAGTGGAGAGGAAACATTATGCCATTACATGATGCAATATACAGCTTAACAATCTCTATATGAAGCTTCATTTCTTGAAATTTCTGCATTCCAATTATTGTTTTTTGCATTTAAAACTTTAGCATATGTGCATGAAGAGTTTCAGATTTCAGATCACTGCAGTTTCCAATGATAACAGGACTTCTATGAGAAATTTGGGAGGCTAGTATAGATTTGCGCAATAAGTTAATGCCAAGTAGTGCCCAGATTTCAGATTTCATCTGTATCTGTCTATATTACAATCCCGTAAACCCCCTGAAGTTCTGGCCTTTGTTATGCTATAATCAATCTGATCTGCTCCTACTTGCTCATTTGCAAATTATAAAGCTATCCTGACTTGAAAGTGTTCCAAGAAGTGCCCAGATTCTTATCAACCAATCATATGAAATTACCTTATTAATTGACCCTTAAATTTTTCCGCAGCTGATATCTCCAGATCTAAGTTTTGTTGGTTACACATACAAGAACTTCGATGCAATCAAAGGGTCATATCGTTCTTTTGGTATGAGAATTATGTTTAACTCAAACTCTTATTTTATAAATCTGTTCTTTGTTTGATTTGCATGTAGCAATGGTAGCACTAAAAGATCCTTAATGACACTGCAGTCCAGCTTCTGTTATATAGCAGTTATATTTCCCTATAGATTATTGGATATGATACTTGGCATGTATATTGTGGGAGAATATTTTTATTGGATATCATAAAAACATCTAATGTTTTAGCAAACAAAAATTTTAGTTGTGAAGAAGTGAAAGGCTACTGCAGAGACTTTGGGACGAGGTTTTGGTGTTTTGGTGTCACACTATCACTAGAGAAAAGAGAGAGCTTAGTTCTTTGGTGACTGGAACAGTAGGGATTAATAGAATTACAAACACGAAGGAAGTTTAAGTGATCTGATCATATTCCAAACCTGTCTTGAGAGGATTATATGAAGATATATTTACTGAGATGGCAGGAGGACTATGGTAGGAAGAGGCACAGGCACATACCATGCACATTCATCATCTTAACTAAGTGAACCAAATAAACATCATTCTCATTAATCATTATACTCAAATCGGCTTCAACTGTTGCAAGTGCATTACAAAGAGAAAATTTTATAGCAATATGTAACTTTTTGTCTGTAATTATCCAGGGTCAATGATCTGTGCCTGCATTTTGTTTGCTTTCACATGATGATCAAGTAAAACTTTTCCTACTTTTTATCCAGCTCTTGCAGAATTAAAGAGAAGTTCATCACGGTCATCGACCGACTCTTTTCACAGTAATGGACATGGTTTTTAAATGGTTCTGGCTTGCTCTGGATTATAACAATTCTTAATTTGCTGCATTATAATTTTCCTTCTAGGTGATTCTGCAGTGGACTATTCTAAAGACTTGCCTGATGACTCAGAAATTCAGAAGCTTGCTTCTAGAAGAAATTCAGTGTCACCATGAAGAATCACCAAATTCTCAGAGGATGAAATGTATGGCATAATCATAACAGATGGAGTCCTCCTCTTGCAAAGGTGGAGAGGGTCTACCTGCTTATTTTTTGGTCAGGTTTAGCCCTAATCTGCATCTTTATGAGGCTTGCTACATATTTTGTAGAATTTTATATGTGTTCAGTGCTATTGAGGAAACCTCTGGGAACTGGGCAGCATGCTGCTAGCCATTCTGTATCTATGTAAAAAAATTGCCAAATCCATAAGGTCCCTGACTGGGCAGGTTGGCAGAACAAATCCTCTTTTGGCAGTATAGGCCCTTTCTCTTTTCCCTTTATCCCCCCTCTTTGGATAGTATAGGAAGCTGGAAAATCCCCAGCAGCTGTGATCCAAATGCCACTGGTGAGCAACTGTTGCTGTGTTGGAACTCTGATCCATGAGTTTTGTGATTGAAACAGGAAGTCTAGTTTTGTTACTCTTTTTCTTAATTGTTTTTTTCTCTAGGAATAAAAGAACAAAAAATTTTAGGAATAAGCTTTTGTTGTTAAATTCAGCGGACCATTTTTGTTTTGTAAATAGATGTTTAGATTTATTTGTCAAATCTGTATGGTAAGTATTCATATATTCAACTGTGTTGGTCTAATTAATGAAGATGGAAGTAAGGATCACAGTAAAGTAACATCCTTTATGAGTTTTAAATCTTTATAATTTTTGTAAATATTTTAAAATGGTATTGATAATTAAATCTGTTCTTTAAAAATTTGTAAATATTTTAATAATTATAATAAATTTAATTATATACTATAATACTTTGTTAATTATTTTCAGTAATAAATCATTTATATTAATAAATTTAATTTTAAATCATGAAATATAAATTAAAGTTCCATAATATATTGAAAAATAAAAAAAGAACTTCCCACATCGTTTTTCAAGGAGTGAGTGGAGGCTTTGGCTTCCTTATTTATGGATTCCTCTCTCTTCCAATTTTCAAGTAACAATTTGAGTATTTGAGGATATCAATATTTATTCTTTATAACTAAAAGTTATTATCTTTAATTTAAATTAATAATTAATAATTTAAAAAATTATTTAGTAAACATAATGCAATTTATCTCTAAAAATGTTGTTAGAGTTAAATTTATTTAATTTTTAAAATAAATTTACAAAAAATTATTAATTTATATTATTAAAATTATTTAAATTATAAAAAATTGAATTAATAATAATAATAAATAATTATAAAAAGAAAAATAAAAAAATACAATTGCATAGCTAAAACAAATAAGGTTATTCATAAAAAAAAATCATGTAGCAATAATATTAAAAACTTTTCATGGGGAGCGTTTCATGGCATCACTATGGAAAAAATTTAATTATTTATCTATAATTTAACTATTATTCCACATGACACTTTTAAAAAGTATATGTTTTAAAGTATGAATAAATTAAGAAATTTCTTAAAAATACGTAAACTTATAATAATTCTGCCTTAAATTTAAATGGATAATTAATGCAAAACACATGTAATTGAAGAGCAAACTTAGGGTATACATTTTTTTTTTTAAGAATCCCAACGCCCAATAATTCTATCACATATGTTTAAGGGTGAATATTCAGTCGGTTCAATTTAAAATCGAATTAAACTGAATAAATTAAAAAATAAAATTTTAATATTTATAAAAATCAAATTAAAACGATTTTGATTAGAAATTGAATCAAACTAAATCGGTCTGATTCAATTCGATTCAATTTGATTTGATTGGTTTTAATTTTTAATAAATTTTTTATTTTTATACATTATTTTTAATATTTTAAAATTTAATTAAAATATTTTAATTTTAATATAAGCTAATTTCTCTATAATTCAAAATAACATATTATTATCACTAATTAGTTCGATTTAATTTTTTTAATTTTTTTCTAATAAAAATTGAAACAAACTGAAAAAATTAAAATTTTTAAAATTAAAAATTAAACTGAACTGAAATAAATAAAAAATCAAATTAAAATTTTAAATTAATTCAGTTGCATCAATTTTTTCGATTTAAATTTGGTCACCACCGCATATCTTTTCTTACATATTTAATAATCAACCAAAATTGCATCACAACCGACTTTTAAAATTTAAATATTGAAATTAAATTATAAAATAACGGAAACATTGAATATTTTTATATGAATCGGTCTATTGCTAAATAATAATTAAAAGATAAAAAATATTTAAAATTTATTAAATTTAAACATTTAAATAATATCATATTTCTATTTAAAAAAAATAATAATCATATTTATTTTAAGATCTTATAATTACACAACGGTAATTTAAAAAAAAAGAATGAATGAATTATTTATTAGACAAAATAAATATATATAAATTTAAGTATAGTTTTTTTTAAAATCAATTTAGTTTTTCTTATTGAAGGAATTTAAGTACAAATAGAATTGTAAATTTTAATTTCATACAAACTCTAGTAGCAATTTAAATAATAAAAAAATAGAATAAATTAATTTTCATAGCTAAACAAATTTAATTATTTATTATAATTAAACTAAAATTTAATGGGTATTTTAGATAATTTCAATATTTCACCTCCCTTCTACTTTTATATATTATAATATAATTATATATATATATATATATTATAATATAATTATATATATATATATTATAATATAATTATATATATATATTAAAGATGGAAAATAATTTGAGAGTTCTATATATTCCTATGTAAAAGACAATTTAGGAACTGAAGGCTGATAGTAATATCTCTTTCAACTGAAAATTCGTTTTTGGTTATTTGCAATTGCGAGAGACATTAAACCCGCATGCTTTGCACAGCCTACTTGGAGAGCTGTGTTAGAGCCGGCTCCACTATTTTATTCCCTAAATGTCCTTCATTACACCTCCTTTTTTCGATTTTACACGGCCAAAATACATGGACATTTTTGTAATTTAACAGAGACCAATTTCCATTGCCGATCAAAAACTCAGGGCACCTCGTCCTCCATGGCTTTGTACGAACCTTCGATTTGGAGCTCCGACATCTCTTCGTCGCGGATTTCCAATTCCAATCCCCAAATCACTCAATCTCCACTTCTCGCTCACTATTGAGCACTTTTTTTAACTTTTGAAGGTAGAATTTGCCCTGCAATTTGGATGCGTTTTCTTTTCAATTTCGCGTTTGATTCAAGTGCTAGGGTTTAATTTTGCTCGTTAATTTTTTTTTTCTGTGATTTGAGATGGATTCTGCTTCAATTTTCTAGGTTTTGTGTTGATTCGATTTGGGTACTTTATTTATTTATGTTTGGAATTTTTGATTTATTTGCTTGTTTATTTATGTAACGTTTTGTTGAAATATACTGAGATTTGGATGATAATTAGAACAAGTATAGAATGAACAGTGTCCGTGAACTTATGCTAGCATAAGTTTTTGCAATGGAGCAGCTAATGTGATTTGAAGGTTTTCTGATAGAAAATAGGCTGACCAATTGAGAAATATTGGTGACAAGAGACGGAAGAAGGGGAAAAAGCAAGGATCGCAGAAGTGTCTTGTTTTGTTGCAAGTGGTTGAAATTTTAGTGGATAAATAAGATGAAAAAAGAAAGGAGTGAAGTTGAATGGCAATTATAGGCCCAAAATAGGAATAGTATAATCTAAGGAATGAGCAATTAAAGTTAAATTGCTGTTTTTACTGGCTAGTTTGCCCAGGTTGCAATTAATGGGGGGTAAATTATTATTAATATTTTTTTTAAAAGAAAATGAAATATGATTGGTCACAGGAGATTTAATTTTTTCTTTTCCTCCCAACATTTGCGCAAGTGTTTACTATTTAATGCAATTAATTTGCTACAATTTTGTTGAAACATGGTTGCATTGTGGTGCTGGGGCAACATGTATAAATTATTACTCTCAGATCTGTCCATGCTTTAGCTGAATGTAAAAAGCATCAATACTTAATGCTTGGAATGCATATACTGTCATATTTCTTATTTCTGCGATGCTTATGTCCCTTATAACTAAACGTTCTGTATGATCCTGAGTCTTATTTCTAAAAATTAAGTTATACCATAACCAGTTTGCAAATGTATTAAAACTGCTTTTAATGCATTATGTCTTGGTTTATGCTGAACGCCTAAAAGTTTTCACTGCAAAGAGAGATACAGTAGTTGCTGTAGGAACTGTGGCTTGCCAGTAATAAATACCAATCATGCGACAATATTTAGTTGTAACAATAGGAATCATGGTTCTTACAAATCATTTTTAGGAATTAGTTTCCTTTAATAAGTTCAACATAAAGCATAGGACTGTCAGAGTGTTGATATGTGGCATTTGGGACTTGCAATCCCACCCAGAAACATGCTTTGCCGAGTTGAGAATAAAATATGACTTGAAGTTTGAATTCGTTTCCTTTATTTGGTTAATTTCTTTTTGAGTGCCTTAAACTTCATATGGGAAAAGAATGGAATCTTTTATCTAGAAATGGTTATATTAGGAGATGGAGATATAGGAGTGCTTGTATGAGAAACTGGAGGTCTTCTTTGTTGAAAATATGATATTGAATCTTGGTGAACAGGGTTAAGTTGTGTGCAATGATGATTTATAAGGAGCAACAATGAAGAAGGAATTATGAGATTAAACTTGAATTTTTGAAGCCATTACTAGAAAAGAAGAAATTCAAACAATGTTGGTTGAGGTGGTGTGAGGTGGAATGTCTATGATTTACTAGAGGATGTGGCTAGAGATGGATAAATAGCAAAGGTGGACTGGTGTGAATGATTTAAGTAGCAACTTATTTGGTGTTGATTATGTCCTGGGTTCAATCGCGTGACTATATTTTATATATGTAAAGTTTGTGTTGTATCAATTCAAGGAGGGATGTTAGTATTACTCATGAATTTTTTTATATTTTAGCAAAATTTGTAATCTTTTAAAGAGAAGTCCGTAATTATAATATCTATCTGTCTTTTGATATTCAGAAAAAAGTTGTAATATCAATTACTTAGCAGTGGGACTTGGGAGTCTATGAATCTTAGCTTAGTTTAGCACTTTTAAGAGGTATTATCTGAAACTGAACAGTTGTTGACCATGTTGGAACCTTGAAGGCAACTTGTGATTGCTAGTCATATTTCCATTTGTCATCATTGAGTGTCTGGCAGCATGAAAGTTAAGGCAATACGTGAAGTCTACACATCCAAATAGAGGAACTTTGGTTGGGGTTCTCATGTGTAGGTTTTCTCCTTTTCAGGTGAATTGCTCTTTACCTTCCAGCAAAGGCTCAAAATTGAGCTTTATGTGCAGCGATTCTATAATTTTGTCATGCATTATTGTATTTATTGGCTTTGCAATACAGAGGATGTGAGGAAACCAATGCAATGGCAACATCTAGCAAGTTTGATTTGTCTTCTGATAGCCCAGAAAGGCCGTCATACACGAGTGGGCAGCGTGGTGGATCCCACTTAACTGCTCAGTTGGACAGATCAGGTAGTTTTCGTGAGAACATGGAGAACCCAATCCTATCTTCTCTACCAAACATGACAAGAAGTAGTTCTGTAGTAGCACAGGGAGACGTGGTGAATTTCTTTCAGTGTTTGCGTTTTGATCCAAAGGCGGTGGTTGCTGACCATAAGTCTAATCGCAAAGGGGACTTTAAACGACACTTGAATGTTGCTCTAGGAATTTCTTTGGATGATCCTCCATCTATTCCTTTGAAAGGCAAAGTGCCTGCACCTGAGGAAATCAAGCGGGTCAAAGCTGGTTTGCGTGAAAGCTCTGTCAGGGCCAGGTAGTTCTTCGAATGCTTTCCTTCTTGAGTGGTAATCATGACTGGTTTATTAAATTTCATCAATTAACAGGGAAAGAATGAAGATTTTCAATGAATCCTTGTCTGTGTTCAACAAGTTTTTCCCCAGTATTCCATCGAAGAAGAGATCAAGATCAGAAGGATTTTCTAGTGATCGGCCTAATGCCTTGTTATCAAGTGATCGATCAGTTCTGGGGCCAAGCCTTGGAAAGATGGGAATTCATAATCATGCTGTTAGTGGTGGTGGTTTTGAACTTGAACAGCAGAAGTCAGAGGAGAGAACCAAAAATGTTGTGCCAAATAAACGGACACGAACTTCATTGGTGGATGTGAGGGTCTGTAACTTGTACACCTTGCTCTACACACATTTCAAGTTGCTTGTATTTATTTTTGTTGGTTTTATGGTATCTGTTTGGAATCTCATTTTAGTTAACTTGTAATGACCCTTGCCACATTTGTTTATGGTTCCAGCAGCATATTCTTTTTATCTTCTCTACTTGATGTTTTTAACCATTTGTTCTGATGTATGTATATATATATGTGTGTTTTTGTTGGTGTCCCTGCTTTTATGTCTTCACTAATATTTTTCATTATGAACATAGGAGCCCAATTTTAGCTAATTCTTATTATTTCGGGAGTTAATGGCTTTTAATCCTCCACCTCATCCCCCCTTCCCCCTTCCCCCCAACACAAACATAAAAAAAGGAAAAGTTAGTGGGAATGGGTGATAATGTTTGTAGTTAATTAAGCTTAGAAGGCAATTTTCTCTATAATGCACAAGCATAATGTTGGCAATCTCTTCAGTGGTAGACTGTATTTGCTAAATGACATGCCTGCTTTTCTTTGAAGAAACTGATGTATATACTTTTATAAATCTATGCGGATGTGCAGAGCAATTCTCTTGTCAGGCCTTCTGGTACAGTAGATAGAGAAAGAGAAATGCTGAGGCTTGCAAGTAGTGGTGCAGTTCAAGGTGATGATCGAATTTTGTCAATTGGTGTTGATGGTTGGGAAAAGACAAAAATGAAGAAGAAGCGCTCTGTGATAAAGCCAGATGTTTCTCCTAGTTTAGCATCAACTAAACCCAATGATGGCTATCAGAAGCCCAAACAGGGAATGCAGCAAAAGCCTGCTACTGAGGCTCGATCAAGGCTAAATAGCGACTCTGATGGGTTCAGGTATGCCTCCTTGAAATGCTATTGCTCTTGCTCTTGCTCTTGCATATTCCAACTCTTTGTATCCTTGTCTTGTTTAGTCACTGTAAAATGTAACTTGTAAGTTTTTGCTGTTTCTTCTAATTACCATTTTTCCATAATTATTATCAGATCTTCTTTTCTTGGAGGAAAATTAGTGACACTTGATGCTTTCTTGGTTATAATTGTCCTCTATTGCTGGAATCCTTTGTTATGTTAAATTCCCTCTGTCGCACAAAGATAAGCCTATAGTTATTTTCATTTGTATTAAGAAATATAGTGAATAAGTAAGTAATAAAATTTCATATTTTCTTTCCTATTACACCCTCCACATATATTACTCCATTTCTAAATTATTCTTGGAACTAATAAGATTTTACTTTTTCAGTGCATATTAAATAGGGGTGTTTTAGGAAGTTAATAAATAAATTGTCATCTCGAAAGAAAAAGTAATCTATTTGGAATGGATGAAAAGGAAGGTAAGCCTATCTTTGTGGGATGGAGGGAGTACGAGATTAGATGCCATGTGCTGTTGCTAACATTGTTGTTAACATTGCAAGCTGACTTGCATGATTTAGAAACATGTAAGTGGTACAAAATAGTACGAACTTGGACTCGAGTAAAATTAACTCAAAATTGTGATTGTAAATAGTATATCTGTATAATTTTTTTCTAATTGAATGTTTATATTTTACATTTTGCCTTTTATGCATGGAAGTCATTTCCATTTGCTTTTTGTGATATCATTGTCTGGTTTTGAAGTTTTATACTATATTACCTTTCCATTGGCGGATATGTTTCTTTCTCATGTGTCTATTGTATTTATTTATTGCATTTTTAATGACAACTTTTTTCTTGTTTCTGTCACAAAAAAACCTAATTGTGGGTCTCAGTAACCATAAAAGAAGAAGAAGAGTTTAGGGAGAAGAGATAGAATAGAGAGAGAGAGAAGAAGAGAAGTATTTGAGAGAGAGAAAGAGATAATTCTTCATTGATCTTGGAAGATGACCAGTACAGCTCAATTATAGTCTTCTATACTGTAGCTGGAAGGTAGTTACAACTAACTTCACAATCTACAACTATACTATTACTTAACATCTTCTCCCTCCAAATCCTGAGCCTACTTATTCCTATATTTTCTTTATATGTGACACAGTGACAGTTTCTTCTGTCATGTTTTTAGCTCAATGGTATTACGTATAAAGATGAAGTTTGGAAAAGTATTTAGTTTTCATATTCATAAAAGTTGTATCAATTAATGAGTAGTGATGGCTAGGAGAATAATGAAACACACACCGTGGTAAAATTTATGTTATTTCTTTTATGTTTATTGATGGCCTCTTCTGTATAAGGTGGCCTCTGTTGCTGTATTATTCTTCTACTGCCTGTTTAATAAGGATAACTCGGTGCATAAGAGCAATGAATATGGTTACTTATATGTGCCTGCTTGAAGCATATTGTTTTCACCTACCTAGCACTTGGATGATAAAGTATTTGTCGATTAGGATAAAGTGTTTGTCACTTAGGATTTGCTCTAATGACTAATCAAAATATATGGTTAGCAAATTGAGTGCTTGCCCTGTGGAATAGATCTGTAAAGCCGTTCCAAATTTCCAACTATTGATCAGAATGGAAGTCAGTCAAACTTAGAAAGAAGGAAAAGGATTATCTCTGAAGCTTTTGCTTTATAGTATAGAGGGGACAACAGTTCCTTTTAGACAATGATAGAAAGTAAGTCTAGTTTTAGGAATTTATTGTTTGTGTTCTTTCTGACCTATTATTTAAAGATCTGCAAAGATGAACTCTGAATGATATTCTTTTTGGTTACATACTTTTAGTTTTCTAATATCCAATTTTTGAGTCAATGTTAATTTTACCTTGCTATAGGCCAGGAGTTGCAAATGGTGCTGTGAGCATTGGAAAATCAGATGGTATCTCACAATCAGCAGGCTTGAGTATTCGGCCATCCATCCCTAGGGCTGATCTTGACAATGGTTCTCTTCTCAATGACAGAAGAGAACGTCCTGTTGGTTCTGATAAGGAAAGGATGAATATAAGAGCTGTTAATAAGTATGTACAACTTCCTTAGCACATTTATTCATCTCATTTTCATTTTTTTGCTGTCATCGTAGGCATTACCATTCATTGAGGAATTCTTTTGTTAATCAGGTTTTGATGCAATTATTTATTCTAATAGATAAAACTGCTTGCTATTTTTCCTTGTTATTCTTTGGAATTTTGTTTCTCTTTGTTTTATTTTTGAAGAGAAAGGGGGGTGGAGGGAGGATTTTGTTATATGGGCTCCCTTCTTTTGTTCTTTAAACATGTCCTTTTTATCAGATTCTGTATTGACTTATTATTTTGGTCCACCTAATGCTCAGAGCAAATGTTCGTGATGATTTTAATTCAGCTAGTCCCACTTCAAGCACAAAAATGAATGCACCTGTCCGAGCTCCACGATCAGGTTCAGGCATTGCCCCTAAGTTGTCACCAGTAGTCCATAGAGCAACTGCTTCAAATGAGTGGGAACTTTCTCATTGCTCAAGCAAACCACCTACTACTGTTGGAATGAGCAACCGTAAACGCACAGCATCTGCTCGGTCTTCATCTCCACCTGTTGCCCATTGGGCAGGTCAGAGGCCACAAAAGAGTTCCCGCAGTGCTAGAAGAACAAATTTGATTCCAATCGTTTCAAACAATGATGAAAGTGCCACTTTGGATACTGTTTCTGATGTTTCTGGTGAACTTGGATTTGGATTTGCCAAGCGCTTGACTGGAAATTCTCCTCAGCAAGTTAAGTTGAAAAATGAACCCGTTTCTTCAGCTGCATTATCTGAAAGTGAGGAATCTGGGGCTCCTGAGATTAAATCTAAAGACAGGGGTAAAAAGTCTGATGATATAGATGAGAAAGCTGGACTGAATGTTCAAAAAGTTTCAAATCTGGGCCTTCCATCAAGAAAGAATAAGCTTGTTACTGGGGAAGACCTTGGAGATGGAGTACGGAGGCAAGGGAGGACTGGGAGGGGTTTTACAACAAGGGCTCACATGCCAATGTCAGTTGAGAAGGTTGGCAATGTCAGAACAGCAAAACAGCTTAGAAGTGCCAGACTTAGTTTTGATAAAAATGAAAGGTTAAATATGTTCTCCTTTCTGATTTTTTCCCCTAGCTTATCAAATACCTTCCCCATTTTGTAGTCTTGCAATGTTGGGCTAATCTCACTGTTTTAAATTAAATATTTAAAGCAGCAAGACAGGTCGCCCACCAACTAGAAAACTTTCCGACCGTAAAGCATATAAACGTCAAAAGCATACAACTGTCAGTGCAGCAGCAGATTTTCTTGGTAAATTTGCTTAGAAATCTCTTAATTTTTTTTGTATTAAATATTGTATTTATTGATACTACCCCTTGTATTCACTTTTGGCTCAATTGTTTTAGTTGGCTCAGAGGATGGACATGAAGAGCTATTGGCTGCTGCAAGTGCTGTGACTAACCCTGGTACTATTTTTACTGAAAATCCTCTTTTTCTTCCCTCTGAAATTGTATTGCTGGTTAATTGATTTGATTGCTACTGCAGCTCATGCATGTTCCAACTCGTTTTGGAGGCAAATGGAACCATTCTTTGGTTTTATATCTGATGCAGACATTGATCTCTTAAAGAAACAGGTAAAGCACTTAGTTTTTCAGTTCAGTGTCTACTATTGTCATAGACAGTGGCTTTTTTAATTATGACCTCTTATTGAATACATTCTTGGTCCTGTTAACATCTTAATGTGAGGTAGAAAGCATGCAGATTCTGACTTCTTGATGTTATTCATGTTTCATAGTTGTGTCTACAGTATACAAATTTTCTTTTTGATACTTTCAGTGACACCTCGTAACAGTTTAAAATATCAACTTTTATTTATTCTATATATTGTTTTAGATGTATTATACAAATCCTTGTTGCATATCCAAAGTGTAATGAACTAATAACATTATTAGGCACACACATAACACACTTTTAACCCAACTACGCCTCTAGTTAAATCAGAAATGCTGGTTTGAGTCCAGCTTGTGAAGGAAGGCTGCCTTTTATTCTAAGAGAATCTTGATATCCTGATTAGTTGGGGTTTGCTATATGGATCTCTTTTCCTCCATACCATCCAATTATGTGTAGAAGGGTCTAGAGTTGCTAAATTTCTCTTTCAATGTTTCATCCTATGACTTTGGGCTAGGACAAGCCTTTGGGCTGCCCCCTTAGGCAAGATATTTAAATTGTTGTTGCTTATGGTAGAGTTGTAATTTGCATTAATCCTGTTATATCATTCATTTGTTATTTCCATTTTTAGAAGTATTAGATTAAGTTTGAAAGAAACAATATGCAGAAACCTGAATGTATTAGGCTTGAATGTGTGAAGTGGAACTGGCGCACACAATGTCTGTTGTGTCAGATTAGTTATATATATATAACAATGATAACCTTTTTTATTTTATTTGATTGTTGGTGGTTGTGTTGTATGTTATGATGATATGGAATGTCAGTTCTGTTGCATATATGAAGCCATTTTATTGCCTACTTTCTGTAAAAAACAATATTATCTGCTTGATTTTTGAAGATATGGTTCTAATGATCTCTGTTTTTTTATTATCTAGTTCTCCCCCCTTCCCAGTACAAGTTGTATTGCTGGTGGTTGTGCTAGTTTCAAATCTTGAGACCTGAAACGGTTATCTGTAATATCTCTCTGAAGCATCATGGCATATGTTACTGTTTCATTTGTGATGTCTTTTTGTCATCTATTATAATTATTGTTATTACCAGGTTCAACCTTTGTTTTCCTAATAAATGTTGTAGTGGTTGTGAGTTATGTTTATCCTCATTGACCGTTTGCTGTTTCTTTTTCAGGAAATTATTGAATCTGCTGCACCACCACCTGCTAGGGTTTCATTTGATGTGAATAACTGCAGTACTGTTCCTAATGGATATGGGTTGATTGAACGTGAGGGAGAAGTGAGACTCTCTACTGAATCAAGAGTTTGTGAACCATTAGTGCCAGGAGCTAGTGACATTCCCCTTTATCTAAGGCTGTTAGCAGCTATAATTTCGGAGGAAGATTTTACCCATGGAAATAGGGACTTGGAATTTGATACATATGAAACTGGATTTGAGCTGGATAGAGAGTTAGGATCAAATGGCCTGAGTCATGCAGATAACTTTAAGTTTTCTGGACATACTCCATTTAATGGTTACAAAATGGCTCTGAAGACTGAACATGATGAAGCAGAGATAGATGCATTGGGCATCTCGAGCACAAGCATTTATTCAAATTTTGATGATTCTGTAAATGGTGCTCTTTCTGACCAGGGATTAATTCCTGGCATGGTTTGTTCAGAATTTCAGTATGATGATATGCAGATAAATGAAAAGCTACTTCTGGAGGTTCAAAGTGTTGGAATTTTTCCAGAATCAATGGTGGGCTTTTACTTTTATGTGAACTTTCTAATGGTCATTTTTTTTCCTTGTTTGTTGTCATTTCTGCATTTTTTTTTGGTGGTTTGTGATCTTGGTATTTGTATGTGGGCCCTGAGCACAGACAATATCTTGGTACTTCTAATTTTGGCAGCGTATGGTTTCAAATGTTCGGATATCAATTTTATTCCTTTTCTTTAGGTTGTTTGTTTCATATGAAGGCTGTGTTCTTCTCTGGGTTGCTTTCATAGGAGCCATGTTTGAATTTTTATGTCATGCTATTTCAGCCTTGTTCTTAAGGTCTATTGATGAATTCTTCTACTGTGTGCTCTTCTTTATTCAGCCTGATATGCAGATGGAGGATGATGGAATCAGTGGGGAGATCCTAAGCTTAGAGGACAAGTACCATGGACAGGTACATTGATTGGATAGTATAATCTGGCATAACTTATGAAGTATCCTTCTGTATTAATTGTAATTTTTTTCCCTCCGTTTTCAATTTGATATGGTTGTTATGGGATTTCTGGGGAATGTTAACCCTTATCTAATCCTGTCCAATGGTAGGAAGTAGGAAAACTCAAGTCTTCCTCAAGTTGCAACATATTGATGTGGAACTAATCATGTTGGGATGAGTTCTTAAAAACTAATCCCAAAGTTGTCCTGTTTTACAATAGGTATCAAAGAAGAAGGGTTTGCTAGATAAACTGTTGAAATCTGTCTCAGGAGCAAAAGAACTTCAGGAAAAGTAAGAATTTATTCTTTTATTGAAATAAACTACATGTATATCTTTTAAAATATTTTAGCATATTGTATGCTCACGGTGCTGCATATTTTTATAGGGAATTTGAAGAGCGTGCTCATGACAAACTTGTTGCAATGGCTTATGAAAAATATATGGTAATGTGCCTGTGGTTTAATACCTCTTCACCTTGTTACTTGAGTGTTGGTCTTTCTTTGTTCAGGTTTAACTGAGTGCATCGTTATAAAAACTCTTGATGTTGCAAAATTAGGAGATGTTACTGCCAAAGTATGTAGAAACAGACTATGTTACTAGGTTGAGCTCATGTTGGACAGGGTTGTCGAATTGGTAGGTTCACATCAGGACTGAACTGAACAAAAGAAAAAAAAATACGAAAATGATTGAAAATAGAAACCAAACCAGACTGAAATGGTTCAATTCACTGGTTTGAATAGCAAAATGAGCAGCTGCAGAAGACATTTATTCTATCAAAAAACAACTTCATCAAAGTTCAAGTATCACAATTACAAAATCTTCTTATTTGTTGGAATCGCTGAGATTTCTTAAATCTTAACACTTTGGAACCAAGCAACTTAAAAAACAAATGTTTTAATCATTTTAAGGAACAGGGGTACCTAAAACTTACTGTCCAGTTCTATGTCTTTTCTTTTTATTTTGAAACAAAAAATACTAGTCAGAAAAAAAATCCTATCCAAACATTCAACAATGAAACAGCAAGCAAAGGAGTAATCGTTTTGCATCATGTTGAAGTCAAGAAGAAATAAAATCCAAAAATAGTGACAGAAGACACAAAAGGCTGAGAGATGAGTTTAGGATTGGGAACTGCAGCAAAGATAGGTCGAGATGTCAGCAGTAAAGGGCGGCTGCATGTCAAGCTTTCTCATTTGTGCGACTGTTTCATCATCATCTCCACCTGAGCCACACCACTTTGCACCATGGGGATTTTTCATTTGAGGGAGGAAAGAGGAATTGTAGGGGCATGGGGGTTGAGAGAAGAATCACAAGACTGAAAGGAAGGGTGTCCATGAGCGAGTGGGAGTTTTGATGTGAGGTAGGTGGGATTTATGTCCTTGGCTGTTGAATATTAACAGGTTAGGTTCAGTTTTTTCAGTATTAAATTGAACCAAAATACCTAACTGAACTAAAGCAACCAAAAATATTCAAATAAAGACCTAACTGAAAACTGAAAAATGCCGGTGCAGTTTTTTTTTCTCTTTTTGTTTTTTGGGTTCAATCTGACGTTAGAACACCCCTAATCTTGGAAGAAGACTTTGGTTTAAAATTTGCTATTACAGGTTAAGGGAAGAAGCATAAAATGACAGATACATGAGGCACCCTTAAATTCTACAAATATGTGTTACTTTTGTTATCTACATTTGGTTTGATTCTCAATGCTAATACGTACAACTGCTTTGGAATCTAAAGATGTGAATCTAGCTTTTGTTCCTCTGGCCTCTAGCACTATACATAAGCAAAGCAACTGAAATACTGAATTTGTAGAAAGGACTTCAATTCCAAATTTTCAATTAAAAGTTCTCTGGCCTGCTTTTATCTAGTGTAGCTTCTGATCCTTAAACTTGATAGTGCTAGAAAATAAAATTCTTTCTATACTTTTTAATAATTCTTTCTATTTTATCATTTAGTGGGGTCAGGGGGTAGGGGCATGTGCCATCATCTCTCTGAGTTGTTATTGCATTGGTGTGCCTGTATATAGTTTCATGTCAATGTTCACTTAAATTTAATCAGCGGGTCCTTCTTTTCCTCCTTGGATATTATACTGGACGTCACAGATTGTAAAATTCGCTGCTGTATAACAATGTTGATGGTTAACTGGTATATCTCTTTTAAATAGGCTTGTTGCTGTCCTAGTGCTGGTGGTGGGAAAAGTTCCAGTAATAAAATGGCTAAGCAAGCTGCCTTAGCTTTTGTCAAACGAACATTAGAACGATGTCATAAGTTTGAAGATACAGGTAAAAGCTGCTTTAGTGAACCCCTATTTAGGGATATGTTTCTTCCTAGGTCTTCCCACCTGAGCGGTGGAAGATCATCTGGTACTCCTGTGGATGAGGAATCTGGGAAACTGTATGCCAATACCTCAAGCCGGTCTTTGGAAGCAAGAGTTTCAGGTATTTAATCTAGTTTATTTGGGTTTCACTTATGTGTTCCATGCATATGTGCATGTGTGTACTTCAAATTGCTTCTACTTGGAGGCATTTGGTGGTTTCAATAACTTTTTCTTCATTTTGTGCTACTATAGTTGTAGTTGCTGTTCATTTGGGACAATCTGGATTGTTATTTGTCTTCTGCAGGTTCTCTGGGTTCACAACCAAGTCCTCGAACTTCTCGGTTGAGTCAGAATGGAGATGGGTATGTTGCTAATTCATCTGATTTGCTTCCACCTGTAAATCGTTTATCTGAACAATCAGCTGGAAAAGAAGACACATGGTCAAACAAGGTGAAGAAGAGGGAATTGTTACTTGATGATGTTGGTGGTACCATAGGTGCATCAAGTGTCCCCTCCGGTATCGGAGGTTCTCTATCAAGCAGCACAAAAGGAAAGAGAAGTGAGAGAGATAGAGAGGGAAAAGGGCACAACGGAGGGGTTTTATCTAGAAATGGAACAAATAAAATTGGTCGGCCAGCATTGTCTAATATTAAGGGGGAAAGGAAATCTAAAACAAAGCCCAAGCAGAAAACACAATTATCTGTTTCTGTAAATGGCCTTCTTGGCAAGATTACAGAGCAACCTAAACCAGCATTACATTCACAGGCTAAGTCTGGTGATATTACTGTTTGTAGGAATGGGAATGAAAAAGATGGTTTTGGCTTGGATGTATTGGATGATCCTGAGTCTATTGATTTGTCCAACCTGCAGCTACCAGGATTGGATGATGGCCAAGGGCAGGATCTGGGTTCATGGTTGAACATTGATGATGATGGATTACAAGACCATGGTGATTTCATGGGCCTTGAAATTCCAATGGATGACCTTTCAGATTTAAACATGATGGTTTAATATCTTTTTCTGTATAGTCTTGTTCATTATACTATTGACAAAGAAACATTATCACTGTTGTCGAGATATGACCAAAGTTACATGGATGGTCATTTGGCCATGGGTCCACAATTAGGTTATATAGATTCTTTGGTAGACTTCACAAGATTTTCAAGTGAACCTTTCAGATGTTTGAATTTTGTTCCTGTGTTGGTAAGTTTGACTGTAAAGACTTCTTAGCATGTCACAAGTTAGTATGCCGTAGCATATTTACAACCCAGCAAACACTGTATCCTGGCTGTAGCTTTTACAAATCAGAGAACAATGCCTCTTGTACATACATTTTATGTTTCTAATAAAATCTGCTTTTAATTCAGTGTATTTCATTCTTGTATTCTTACCCTTTGTGTACTTTTTGTCTATTTCCTTTTTAATTTAAATTTATGAGTTTTAGCATCCTTGTTGCAGTTGAACTTATGGTAGGACTAGTTTTTATGAAATGGAATAGCTTGTTTTTGAATAGCCCATCAAGGTTCTATTTCCCGTATCTATGGAGCAAGATATTTTTAATTAATTGGTATTTGTCTCTGTTTTCTTCAAGATTCCTGCCTTTACAGGTTTTGGTTACATGTAATCAGCCACACCAATTTATGGTAAGACTTTCTCATCCATTTCTGGTATGCCCTTTAGAGAAGTCATTACTGCAGATTCCAGTTGTTGTGAGCTATGATATTTGATACTTCAGCATGCTGCAGTTGTAAGCTATGAAGTTTGATATGATATTCTGTGTTTTAAAGATACAGGATCATGCCAAATTTAGGAGCTTCCGTATGCCATTCCATTGATGCAAATGGCGAAATAACTTTTAACATATTCTCTGTTGCAAAAATTTCTTCAACCGTCAATAAAAAATAAGTAAAAAAGGTCTCATATGTTTTCTGTTGTAGAATTGATGACAGATATTTACAGGGGAATACTGTTTCATGTTAGTTGGTCTCTCCATTAGCAAGATTCTTATGAACATCACGTGAATTAGCAGTGTATTATATTCTTTGGTTTAATTATTCTGCACCTTATTTTAAATGATGGAGGTAAGTGCATTATCCTTTCCAGGTGCTTATAGACAATGTTTCTAGATTCATGTTATAATTGCTAATCGAGCAACGATTGGTTGTTTTTATTGGTATTTTGTGTTCTTTGAAGGCACTGATTATTTTTCAAACCGGCTTTGCAGGAAAATTATTGCACCTAACAATACATCCCTTGCTGGATTGTGTCTCGTGTATGAGCTTAGCTCACGGCTCAAATTTTGCCTTGCGGCAGGTAGCTTATTTAACTTGCTTATAAGTGTTGGATACAAACTCATTGATAACCGAGTGGTTAGTGAAGCAAATATGTGAAAAAAATATAACCTCCTCTGTCCATATCCTCATATTTCTGGTTAAGGCTATTAACATTTTCAGGAAGCATGAGAGTTCAAAACCACTTCCACTTAAAATTATGTGAAAGATCTACTTTGAAAGCTTGGATCATTTTGTTTCTTATTCTTCTTGTCCGTCTGACTGATACCACTAGTCTGTTGATCTCCGTGATGTGTTTGCTCATGCTCTAGCTTCTTAAAAACCATCCTAGTAGCCGAGTTGAAGCGCGATTGCCTTACTCTGGGTTGCTTTTGACTTGATGGAAAGCAAATTTTTGTATGCCTGGACAACATTAAGCAATATTCTTTCTTTTAGTTTTGCTTAAAATTTAACTTCATGTGTAAAGTTAATCTTATTATCGTATTTGCTTTATAGAAAGGTAACCCTTGGTTAACTTGTTTCTAATAGATTATCAAGTTAGGACTTATCTTTTAAGTCGTAATGTATCTAAAATTTCATGGATGTACTCGTCTTAACATGTTACGAGGAATTTTTGGCTTATTGAGATTTTTCCTACTTGTTTTGGGCTTGATTCTTGGTATACGCCATTTTCATATGCTGTTTTTTGTTTTTCTCCTCCTTCTGGGGTTAATTCATGGTATGATAGCTGTTGTGGGCATCTCCTTCGAGTTGTGTGGCAGCTAATTTTCTTCGATTGCTTGAATTGTGAATGGTGAGTAGCCAATTCGTTTGCTTGACTGCTTTCTATGTGCAGGAAGCACAACTGCGAGGATTATGATGCCCAAACAATCAATCCAAGACCCCAACTTGTGTCCTTTTAATCAAGGTTAAAAGAAATAAAATTAAATTTCTTATATATTTTTTCTGAAAGATGAGAGATTGTTTGGGAATTCTTTAATATTTTTTATGCATATAAATTTAATATTCTCCTACTTAAAAATATGGATTTTTACTAAGATAGTAAGCCTTGCAAAATTCTGACACAAGGTTTATACATACTGGGTGCATTCTGTAATTTATAGAATTACAAGTCCTGAATTTTTAGTACTATGAAATTTTTTTTTAATTAGTTGATAAAAATTTCTATAATCTAGTAAAATATGTCTATTCTTCATGGTTTAAATCATGTCGGGTTAATGGTTTCAGATTGGCGAATTGAATTTTAACCTATATATTATCAATAGTATAATATTATTAATAATATTTATTTTAATTAATAATTATATGCATTCATAGATAATTATTAAAATATTTTTAAGTTTTGGTATGTAAATATATATTAAGATTTTGTATAATTATATTATATAGTGGATTATAAAGTAATGATTATTTAATAATTCAATTTAATATACTAAGACTAAATTATTTATAGTGAAATTTATTATTTAGTTTTTAGATATTATTATTATTAATAAATTAATATTTATATTTTTAAAAATATATTAAAATGTTATTTTTTTCTCAATCAATAAAATAATTTTTTATTTTCTTTTTTGTTAAAAATAGATGAGTAATAAAAAAAAATTTTTAAAATTTAATTTTTTTTAAAATAAAATTTCTTATTTAGCTTCTGAATATTACTATTATTGACAAGTCGGTTTTTATATTTTTATAAATTTATTAAAACGTTTTTATATTTTTTTCTGTTCAACGAAATAATTTTTTCGTTTATTTTTACCGTTAATAATATAATAAAAAAAATGATTATTTCATTGACGAAAAAAAAAAATTTTAATAGATTTTTTCAGAGAAGGAATGACTAAAATAATAAAAGTTAATTTATTAATAATGGTAATATTTAGATATTGAATTATAAATTTTTTTTAAATAATAAAATAATAATTAGGTTTTTTTTAAAAAAAAATAATTAGTTTTCTTTACATCAGGTATAGAGTAACAATTGCTAATTATTTTATTTTATTTTATATTAATATAACTTAATTTAGTAAAACGTATACGTTTATGAAATAATTATTATATATAAATTACGGCACAAAAATTATAAAATTCAGCTCTAGTTTGCATAGCTCGTGGCTCGTAAATTTACTTAGAGGTGTCATGTTAACTTTTTTGTTGCCGGAACGGTGGTTTGATCTAAAAATTTTTTTAAACCGATAAGATTTTTGAGCCATCAATTATTTTATAAGTTATTTGCAATTCAATGAATTATTTAAAATAAGGGTCTTAAAAAGTAAAATCAATCGGATTCTGGTCATGGTTTTCCTGTTATGTGAATGGGCAGTTTAATCTAACAACTCATTTTAAATCGATTGAATTTCTGATTCACGGATTATTAGCTGATTAATTTTGATTTTTAACGTGCTCATTCCCAGTTAAGCAGGTCTGACCAACGGATTCAGTTTTCACAACTATGATTTTTTTTTTCACTTGTTTTACTTAAAGGCAGAATGAATAGTATTTCTTCAAAAAAAAAAAAGAATGGTATTTGATTTTTCACTTTATGCTATATTTATTTAAGAAAGTAAGGTGTTCTTGTGTTCACAAGCACGATTCATTCCTAATCTGTGTTTTTTTTTTACTAAAAAATTTAAGATTTTTTTATTTTTTATTTTTTAAAAATGAGAGAAGAGAGATATGCTGTAAGGGGCACGAAAACATGTGGACTTTAAATAGAACAAAACACAAACACAGGAAATGAAAGTTGAATGTGTCAGTGCATTGTATGTAAGAGTTTAAAGTTGTTTGTGTACATCTCCTTCACCCCTCTGTTGTTTTACACGTCACCTGTTTAGGTCACCGGAACTCTCCTTTCTCTGACAAACCGTCTACCTCTACGTGTTGCTCCCTTACTGGTCTGCGCTTTCAAAAAGGCTCTATCCCAATGTTTATTTAGCCCAAATCCTCGATCTAGATGCAATACACAATGTACCATTTACGCCATGCATGATATTATTTACAAAAAAGTCCAGTTGATAATTTCATTTTTTTTTATTAATATTTAATACAAATCTATAATTTTATAACAATGAAAGTATAATTTATAATTGTGTCTTTTATTTTTTTTAATATTAATTAAATTATACTACTATTATAATTTGTATTATAAAGATTATGTAAATTTATAACTATAATGACCAATAAAAACATGGCTTTTACGGTAATAACCTTCTTTTTTTACCTTAATCTGTCATTTAACATTTTTATATGGTGACTAAAAAGGTAATTGAATAATCTAAAAATGTAATAAAAATACTCATTAATTTAATTTAATTTAATTAATTTTTATTTTATTTAATTAATGTAGGTTTAATAATTCTCTTTTTATTAATATGCCACCAAAAAAATTAGATAATTAAAAGAAAACAAATGATAAAATGTGCTTTAAAAATAATAAAAAAAAAACGTTCCCATTTAATAGAGTTAGAAGTAAAATTGGAAAAAAAATAATAATAGACTTTAAGTCTTTTAAAAATAGATAAAAATTTTAGTTATAATAATTTTTAAAAGTGATGAATAAAAATAAATTAAGAGAATATTTAACTTAATTTATAATAGAATAATTATATTTTTGTTAAAATAGTTTATTAAATAAAAAAATAATGAGGATATATTTTAAGTGTTTACTAAATTATGTATAAGTAAAATGATTAATTAATTTAATTATTTATAATATTTTTAATTGATGTATTATATATTATAATTTTAAATAATTTATTAATATATTTTTAATTTTAAAAATTATAATTAATAAATTTAAAAAATAATATGATTTAAATAAAAAATAAAATTAAAATAATTATCAACTTATAACAAAGAGTTTTAAAATTAGAACTAATTCAAAATATAGTTGATATGCATTATATTAGCCGCCTCTAATCTATATTTTATTTTTTAAAAATTTTATAAAATACTTGATTTAGCTATTTGAATATTTATAATCTATTGATTGTATTTAATAATTAAATTAAACATTCATATTTATAATCTATTAATCATATCTAATAATTAAATTAAATATTTAAAAATGACAATAAATTGAATATTTTTAAACACCCGATTCCAATAAATTTTAATAGAATAAATTTAAATAATTATAGTCGAATTTGAAATAAATTTAAATTAAAAAATAATACTCATTATTAATTCAAATGGAGATTAATTTTTATTTATAAGATATTTACAATCTGAATTTTTTATATATAAATAATTAATTTAATATAAAAATATATATTTTATAATATTTATGATTTTTTATATTTTTTCTTTTAAAAAATAAAATTTAATTTTTTTAAATATTAAATTTTTTAAATTCTTTTTAGAAATATTAAATTTTTTAAATAAAAATTATAAATAAAAAATTTTTTATATATAAATTATTAATTAAAATATATAAAATTTAACCGATTTAAATTTTATTTGAATAATAATAATTAAAATTAAAATTAATTTAAATAATTTAAATTAATTTTTAATTATATTTAAAATAAATTAAAATATTAATTATATAAATTAAATTTAAATTGAGATAATTTAATTTTCGCGGATACATACCTACAAACACTCCATAATCAATTGAGAAATGAATATTAATATATTTGAATCAACTTTATTATATTTAAATAAATAGATAAATTTTAATTTTCTTCTTTATATAAATTCTTGAAATTATATAAAACTGAAAATTTTATATGATTAAAAAAATGATTCCTTTTATTTTTATTAAAAATATAGGCAATGAATGTTCACAAATAGAAGTAATCTTCAGGAAAATTTATTATTAATTATTTTTTTCATTCATATTTAACTCTTTTTAATTTTTTATTGAATTAATTAAATAATAATATAAAAAAATAATTCAAAATTATATTTTACTGAAATCTATTTTTTATTAAATTAAAAATTAATTTAATATAATTATAAATTTATATACTTATTTTATTAAATTAGTAAAACACATTAAAATTTTGTTTGGCAATATTAATAATAGGATTAGTTGTTAAATGAAAAATAATTATTTAGATAGAAATTAATCAAACATTATAAAAAAATATTTTTTTATTATTAAATAATAATATTTTAATTTAATAAAAATATCAAATATTATTTTAAAAATAATTATCGAAAATAGACTAACTCGCTAATGACTTACATTACCATAAATTATTTCACTGCTTTCACGTGCGGAAAATTATTTTTTAAAAAATTTGCATAATTTTATTAATGAATTATAATATATTCCAATATTCAGTACTTCACATGCAGATGTTTTCTTCTTTTTTTTTTTTTTTAATTTGATATAATGAACAATAAGCACTTTCTTTTCTTTTGGTTCTAAAAGGACACGTGTATGTTTCTCTGGATTGTCCCTCTCTCTTTGACATAATCTGTTTCTGTTTTTAAACTCAGCTCTTCTTCATCACCTTTCCTTCTTCTATGCTTCTTTTTCTTGTTAAATTGTAAGCAACTCTGCATCTTCCTGTATTGATTTTTGTTATTTTTTCTTTGTGTATACTGTTTTATTTATAGGATTCTTCAAAGGGTTTGGAGTTTTTCTAATCTTGCTCAGATTGTGTTTGATTAAATCTCTGAAAGGTACATATAACATATCCCTGGAGATCAGGTGGTGACTTGGTTCTAGTGTAGGTGAAGGTGGTTGGTTTGGTTAAGTAGAAAATAATAGAAGAGAAAAGAAACCCATATTTCAAGAGGCTTAGATAAATTGCCTCTGATTCAGGGAACCTTGTTTGCTTGTGCTCTTCTGGGCTTTTATATCTCTTACTAATTCTTGAAATTTTCTCATTTGATCTATCCATCCATTTTTCTATTGCCAAAAGGATCAAAAGATTGGTTGGAAGATAGAAAGAAGCAAGGATTTGGGTCCTTTCTCTCTCCTCTCTGTCTTCCCTCTTCAGGTTGATGTGTCAAGATAGAGAATAGGTTCCAGACCCATCTGTTTCAAGCATTTGATTAATTTTAGTGCTTTTTTCTTTTATTGATTAAAATCCCATGTAATAGAAGTTTGAGTCCATTTTTCAGCCATCCTGCATTGCTTAAAGTATTAGCTTCTTCAATTAGCTTGCATAGGCTTCATCATCATTCTATCTTGTATGTACGCAATTTTTTGAGAAGCAGCAAATTACAAGGTACGAAAAGTAGCAGTTGCTAGTTTGTTTTTGGAGGGTTCAATGGAGGAGATGTCTCCAGCAGTTGCTGTTCCATTTAGCATAGACAAAATGATCTGCAACAAATCACCGGTAACAGCCCATATGGAAATTTCTGGGCTGAAGCGTATGGCTGATAAAGCAACTTTGATATCGAACTCTGCGAGGAACCCAAATACACCTTTTGGGTCTGTTTGTTCACAGAGTGGAATTGGCCAAGTAGCAGTAGCTGAAGATGTGAGTTGCAGAAACTTATGTTCTCAATCTGTGGCTATTGATACTAGCAATATCTGTTTTGAGGAAGTTTTGGCTTTGGATGCTGAATCCAATAGGGATCCAATGGTTGTTGAGAAAACCGTTGGTAGTTTTGAAACCACAGCAACTTCCCATGTGAGAGAACCAAAGGTTGAATTAGAGCCTGTGGATGATATTGTCTCTGTGGCAGACATTGAAGGTGAAGATGGCTATGGGTCTGATCCGAAATCATCTGCTGATGTGCCAGAAGAAAAGAAGATCACCATGACAGGTAGCGTGAGTGCCTTTGAATCGTGTAGCAGACCTCTTTGGGGATTTACATCTACATGTGGAAGGAGACCAGAGATGGAAGATAATTATGCTGCTGTGCCTGGATTTTTTCGTATTCCTACTCAAATGCTAATGGATGATCTTGTTAATGGCATGAACCAGAAGCTAGGTTGCTCAAGTGCTCATTTCTTTGGTGTCTATGATGGCCATGGGGGCTCTCAGGTATGCTTAATTCTATTTTCTTACCACATATTATGTCCCTTTAGTTTGTCTTCATCATTGTATAAATAAACCATGAAGGATCTGTGCTTGGTCATAACTAAGAGCTTTGTTCCTGTAGGTTGCTAATTATTGCAGCAAGCGCATTCATTTGGTTCTGGCCAATGAGCTAGAAATTGCACAAGCAGGCTTGTGTGATGGAAGCACTAGAAGTAGTTGGCAGGAGCAGTGGAAGAAAGCATTCTTAAATTGCTTTCTGCAAGTTGATGCCGAGACAGGAGGATCATGCAGAGGCATCACAGGAAGTATTACCGGTCACTCCGAGGCTCAACTTGAATCCATTGCCCCTGAAACTGTAGGTTCTACTGCAGTAGTAGCCATTGTTTGTACAACTCAAATAATAGTCTCAAATTGTGGCGACTCGAGAGCAGTTCTATGTCGTGGAAAAGTAGCTATCCCATTGTCAGTAGATCATAAAGTAAGACATGGCTTCCTTGTTAATGCAGTATTTTCCCAGGAAAGTTTCACCTGGCATTGTTAAGGAGATCAATCTCCTCATCGACTTTATTTTGCTTACAGCCCGATAGAGAAGATGAATATGCAAGAATAGAGGCAGCAGGAGGCAAGATCATACAGTGGAACGGGTCTCGTGTTTTCGGTGTTCTTGCAATGTCAAGATCCATAGGTATATCTCTATTGCTTTTAAGTTCATGACAACTGAAGTGGCTTATAAAAGATGAAATAGGATCACTAATCCATTACCATTCTTCATTCTCAGGTGATAGATATTTGAAGCCATGGATTATCCCAGATCCTGAAGTGATGTTTGTTCCTAGAACAAAAGAAGATGAGTGTCTTATTCTTGCAAGTGATGGTTTGTGGGATGTAATGACAAATCAAGAAGTGTGTGACATAGCAAGAAGAAGAATCCTTCTTTGGCATAAAAGAAATGGTGATAATTTATCCGCAGAAAGGGGCGAGGGAAACGATCCTGCTGCTCAAGCTGCAGCAGAATACCTCTCCAAGCTCGCTCTTCAGAGGGGGAGCAAAGACAATATCACTGTTATTGTGGTGGACTTAAAAGCTCAACGGAAATTAAAGAAGAAAGCTTGATATTGACTACTGTGTTCACCCCATCAATTGAAAATTTTCAACCCCATTCATTGAAAACTTTCAAATACTGTACTAAGTGATAAAGGGAATCTATGTTCTGGTTTTTCATGACTTCATACATATTTAGCCCATCAATTTTTTTCTTCTTTTCATTTGGGAAACGTAATGGCTCTGCCATTACTCTTTCTGCTAGTTTGAAGTAGCTTCTGCAATCTGTATATTACTACCTGCAATACATTGGAATACTACTCTCTTTAATTTTGCAAATTACCCTCAATTTAATTCTGTGGGAATGATAAAATTTAATTATTTTAATTAGGGTATTTAATTCAGTTTGAATTTCGCCGAATACATTTAAAAACATTTAGTTTTTAGATATCATTGATTTAATCTAAATAATTAAAGTTATTTTAATTTATATATATATCAATTAAATCAGAAAGAAGCAATGACGTATGAAAATTTTGGATTTCAATCAGATTTTTACTTTTTAATATCAGTTTAATTCAATTAGCAAATAATTTAATACGGCTCAAAGCAAAATGTTTAAAGTCTTGGACCCCTAGGTGTTTCGTTTTTTGCTCGTAGTATTTATGTTTGGATTAGCGATGATGCATGTCATGGTATTCTCCTCGCTCGGGGGTTCCTTTTCTTTTCTTGTCCTTTCCCGAGAAAAATAATTCCTAGTTTAAATTGAGCCGACAAAGAGTTCAATAGATACAGTGCATGTGACATAGATAAATCTGGTTGGATGTGCGACTAGGCTATGTTTAATCTTACTTGAGAGGAACTCGTTTTTCCCAAACATCCAAGTTCACGTACAGATTAAAAGTATTTTATTTGTGGATAGAGCCGAGAGATCATCCAATGCCATGGTATATAGTAAAATAGAATATCTCAAAGCAGCCAACCCCTGCAGGCTGCAGCCGACCAATATAGAACTTTAGGTCAAATAGGCTAACCTCCAAGCAAGAAAGAGGGGGAAAAAACAAAGAAAGCGGAAGAAGAAGAAGAAGAAGAGAGATTCCATAGATGGAACGCCTTTTAAACAGGAGTTAAATGCAGTAGCCGTAATTGAGCCAACTGAAAAAAAAATTGTAATTTGGTATCATATTTCTTACTACAGGGGCACTATTTCTTGATACTGAAACAATTATTTATACATATATAAATTTAAGGCAAATAGCACCTGTTTCAGCAATCATAAGACTCTCAATTAAGCAGTGGATTCCTCCCACAAGAAATCTCCTGGTACTGAGATGTGTACAATGAAGTACTTCTGCTTTTAATAACCACTTTGGCATTTGTCCTTTTAATGGCAAGAAGCTGTTTATTTTCAACTGCAGTGGGAGCTAGAATCTTACCAGGTCTTCAAATTTCAGGCAGCTAACTTCTCTCAAACTGTCTCATATTGTATCTGTTTCCAAAGAGGAATTACTTTTAAAAGAGAATCTCATGTATTCAAACCTTTAAAAGATATGAATGCACATAAAATTATGGTTAAGTTGGCAAATAGCATGTAGTTACTTGGAGGCAGTGTCAATCCCACATATCATGATTAACTAGGCAATTGAACTCCAGATAGCGCATGCAGCTGAAAGCTAGGGACAAAGATTTTTTATGACAGTAACCCACACCACAGTCACAGGGGGCAATCTATGTGTTCATGCAGTCATTCTTTTCCAGAGCTGACAAAAGATTTTTTTTTCCCTCTTCTCTCTCTACTATCTCTACTAGGAAAACAAGAGATTGAGGGGGCTGGCTATTTCAATTGCCATGCCCAATACTATAGTAGTGCAGATATATTTTTGTGTTTGTCTGTGCACAGGCATATGGATAAGAGAAAGCAAAAAAGAAAAAGAACCAATCACAATTCACCATTTCTTTCTATTGGTCCATTATAGCAAGGGTTAGGCATCAAACCCATAACCCCTCACCTGCAATAGCTTCAGCTGAATACTTCTCTTCCCTTTTGTTTTCTTTTTTTCAAAAAAAAAAAAAAAGTAAAGTTGTCTTTCTAGTTTCAGAAGAAATAATAGAGTACCAAAAGTATTCAATCAGCATCTGAAAAAAGATCACCATGCATTAATATGTAGATCAGAGGAGAATGAATATAATGGACTACTCAAAAGGATGCGGACTAAAATCACAGAGATCAATATCATTTAATTTTTCAGGTAGGATAAAGATTGGACTTACCATAAGTTCAAGGTTGCAAGTGGAGAGCCTGCATTTTTGAAGTAAGACGATAGATCTATATGTAGGTCGTCATACATACTCATGAATGGATGTGTCTGGCAATTTCATTGAAAAGAATTAAAAATAAATCAGATATAGAAGTGTTCAGTCAGCAAAACCTTTTGAGATTCGGCTTAATTTAAGGAGGCAAGAAATAAAATTAATTAAAAATAGGAATTTCACACACCATAAGTTCATGAGCCGACTGTCTGTCTTTTGGGTCTTTCTGCACACTGTAAAAGAAGGCACAAGCCCATTGTCAATTAGTAACCACATAATTCATAATGTTGTCTAGGCCAAAAGAAAAATACCAATTCGATCTTATAACAAAAGCGTTGGTGAGGGGAAACACCAGAATTATTATTTCATCAAGACACAGAAATGACATGCAAAAAACATGTGCATATAAACATATTTAACAATACTCTATTTCTTTTATTCTAATTCCAATACAGAAAACACAACCATAGAAATGAAAATAACAAATACACAAAATACTAAATATTTTCTATCAAATAACTAGACGTTCTTAAGAATTGATCAACACGACAAGTAACCAAGACAGAGGCTTTGCACATTATATCACTGATTATGAACCTATCAATATAATATGGAAAGCATAAAATCAATCCATTATTGAAGACAACACAACTATTATAGTCCTTTAGAAGAGTGCATAATCTATACCATGAAGATACGAATGAGCAAAACTCTGGAGAAAATTGGTCAGCAGGTGCACAAGGTTGTGGTTGCTCAACAACAGCTTCCATAAGCTCATAAACACTAGCCCAACCTACTTCCTGGTCTGAAGGGGAATATGGGAATTGACCAGTTGCACACTCCAGCAGTACTAAACCAAGGCTCCAAATGTCACTTTTGTTGTCATACTTTGCCCCACTAATTCTCTCCGGCTACAGACCATGACAAGTTTCAAATACAAGCAGAACAATGATGAACCTTTGTAGCCAGATGAATGTGGAAAGGTTCTTGCAGAAAAGGGGGAAACAAAAGAAAAGAAAAAAAAAATAAAACAGCACTATCACATGTACAAATAAATACTTACAGACATATAGTTGTATGTACCAACAAAAGTATTTGCCTGTCCAGAAGTGCTTGCCATTATTGCACTCACACCAAAGTCAGTAATCTTGACTTCTCCTCTATGATTTATTAATAAATTAGAAGGTTTTAAGTCCCTGTGGATAATATGTTTTTCATGATGAAGATACAACAAACCCTTGAGCACCTGCAGCAATAAGAAAAGGAATATGGAAAATGATTGGGAAACAAATAAATTGGTATCTACAACAAACAACTGAAATTCATTAGTCGAATTATTTTCCAGATATTTCACCTGCTTACAGATGGCAGCAAGATATGGTTCTGGAATTGTTTTAACCTTTTTCAGAAGATCTGCCAAAGATCCACCATCCATATACTCTAGGATGATTGAAATGGCACCATTGTCATAGAAAGACTGGTAGCACATAACAACATATGGACATTGAGCTGATTGATTAATTTTTAGTTCCTTGGCAATTGCTTTCCTTGCATTCTCCTCAATATTCATTTGTATAACCTGAATCAAACAAGAATGTTTCACAGAAAAGAATAGCAATGTAATGACAAAGCATGCATATCTCATGGGGAACGAGTCATACCTTTAATGCAAAAAACTGGCCTGTCCATTTATGTTGCACCAGTTGCACAATTCCACTGCTTCCCTTCCCAATGACCTTAATGGTGTCTATGTCTGCTAAATTCAACTGGTTGTCCGATGGTTTAATAGGAGGTGGCTGAAGAAAGACAAGCACATAAAACAAACTAAAAGTTTGTAAGGCAGGAAATTACATATAAGTAATATATCTATCTAATAGACAGAATAAGAATGTTAAAGTTTAGCACACTAATCATTGCTTTTTCAGTTCACAATTAAGGGAACTGTATGTAGCCCCTTTATTCCTTTTATTTCTCTACTCATCATTCCTGAATCCATGCTCAACATGGACTGAAATCACACAAAGAAATTTTGAATCAGAAGTTACAGATGTCACTATGAGACACACACACACACACACACACATATATATATAGTAGTTGGAAGGTGAGTATGCTTCAAAAATGGCAAGAATAGAAATTTGAGATTTGGATATATTCAGCAGGACTTTGCTAGGTAGACTATGGAGATTAAATATGAAGAGGATAGGCTACAAGATGAGATACAAAGGGTATACAATAATAGGGATGTTTCATGGCTGCTAGGGTTGTGCACGGTTCCTGGGGTCCCAAATCAAATCGAAGAACCGTATTGAACTGAACCAAAGCCAAAATAGAACCGATATAGGAACCGAACTGAATTTATTTAGATATTTGATTTTGATTCTAATTTTTTATAAGAACCATAGAGGACTCGTACCAAACCAGAACCATACCAAAGAACCGATATATATATATATATATAATTATTTCAGTAATTTATATTTTATTAGTATAATTATTACGTAAATTATATAATTATTAGGTATTTTAGTCACTAGTTAATTATTAAAGGCTTATAAGAGAATAATTTAACTAATTTAATTCGTTAATTATTTTTCGTTTTATTTAAATAGATTATATTATACATTATCTCCATATTAATGGAATTTATACTAATAGAATATAAATTATTAAAATCAATTACTTTTATATGTATATATATATATATACTTGTAATTGTTATTATTATTCCTATATATATATGTAATCGTTAACTAGATTATATATATTAATAAAATATAATTTGATAAAATTAGAAAATAAATTAAATTAAAATAATTGTGACTATTTTTAAAAAAATACTATTCAGATAAACTATGTAATTTTAGATATTACATAGTTTTAGATAAAACTACATAATTTTGTTATAAAAAAAAAGAACTAGATTATATATATTAATAAAATATAATTTGATAAAATTAGAAAATAAATTAAATTAAAATAATTGTGACTATTTCAAAAAAAAATTACTATTCAGATAAACTATGTAATTTTAGATATTACATAGTTTTAGATAAAACTACGTAATTTTGTTACAAAAAATAAAGGAAACTAAAGAAATTTGCAACATATTAGAGGATGATAAAAGTTTATTCGGTTGGAGTTTATTTCTTATGGAAACATTGTAATAAAGTTTTTAGAAGCTCTATTAAGAGTTTTCTTTTACTTTTTCTTCCTCTTCTTTTAAGAGTTTAAAAATTATAATAGGAAGATTATATTATATTTTGTTATTTAGTGTTTTCATATATTTTAAATGGAAATATTATAAGATATTATAGATGTTTGATATTATTTTAAAGTCTGAATGTGAGACTTGTTAATTTAATATAAATAATATTAGTACCATGCTAGAAATATTTAATTATTTCGTTCAAGTTTAAATTTTATTATAAGAATCGATGACCGTATCGAAACTAGAACCGAAATAAGAACCGATACTAGAACTAAACAAAAACCGATAACACATAGAACCGTACCAAAAGATTCTCATTTTGGTTCAAAGAAATTCAAGAAACCGACTTTCGGTTCCGGTTCAGGTTCCTGCAAGGAACCATCCCAGAAGCGCACACCTCTAATTCCTGCCCACAAAATTTAAACTGTTATTTCATTTCCCAGCACAAACGCTTATAGAAGGCGATTCGATTATTAATTTCCATTCGATTTTTATTGTAATTTTTATGATTTTTATTTTTTAATTTTTGATTTCAGTTTAGAACTGAACCAACAAAATATTTACTCCTAATTATACCTCTTTCTTAATTTAGTTTGATTTTCAATATTCTTAAACTATAAGGGTTTATCTGTAAATATTTATAATACTTAAAAATTAATTTATAAAAATATAAGGGCCTTTGATAAATAACTACAACATTAAAAGATCAATTCATATAAAATATGAAGTTTATTTCTAAATATTATAATTATTTAGAGATTAATGTATAAAACTAAAATAACTTATTTCAAAATATACTATAGGGATTCAATTGTAAAATACAAGGATTATTTATAAATAATTAAATATATAGAGGTTAATTTTGAGATTTTACTCTTAAATAATTATAAAATACAAGAATCAATTTGAAAAACTATAGAGACTTTATTGTAGATTTAATTAAATCTCAAGAATTATGTTGTTTTAGATTAAAAATATATAATAAAAGGTAGTTTGGCCATTTTCATTTAAATAAAAGGAAGATTAACTAGGAAATTTAAAGGCAGAGACTAAATTGTAGTTTTTTTAGATGTCAATGATTAAATTGTAGAATTTTTAAAACATGATGATTAAAGTAGACATTTCATTAAACCAAAGGGACTAAACTGCAATTTACCCCTTTCTTTTTTTCTAATTTTATAATATCTAAGTTTATTTTCTCTTACCAATAATTCTATTTATTTTATTATTTAAATCTCTAAATCATGAAAATTTATTTTAAACTTATTAATATATTTTTAATTTGTTCATATTTTTATTAATTGTTATAAATTTATTAAATATAGTAGTTTAGAGAATGAAAATATGAGTGATATAAAATTCAATTGAATTCTGCATTTTAACAATAGAATTCATTTCAAATGAATTCTATTCAGAATTCAATTAAATTTCGCATAAATTTGTAAAATGAATTACCAAACACTATGTTAAAGTAAAATGAAAAGTAACGAATGTTTTGAGGAATGGATTAGTCAAGGTGTTAAATCACATTTTCATCTCACAAGAAACTGAATTTTGCATATGGAAACTATCCTTTAAAAGAAGAAACCCAGAACAAATGTCCTTCAACGAGCGATCTAATGTTGAACTTATCTCCAAATAAAGAAATTCAGCTCTTTCCTCTCATAGAACGATAATGGAACAACACCACATAATTTCTAGTAGAAGAGAAAATCAGAAACATCTTACAGCTTCGGGTTCGCTTTGCGAGACAATTCGAACTCCATCTCGATTGACAAGCAAATCACCATCCATAAATGTACCGCTTTGGGTTCTGGCAACGATTAAGCATAACAAATGAGCGAATTCTGTAACAAATAAAGGCATAGTCAAAAAGAGAGAATGAGGCTTACAGGAACTTGGCGAAGGAAACTTCATCGGGAGGAGGGAGAGAGAGCTTGAGCTTGACGTTAGGGTTTAAGGATCCCTTCTTCATGATCAGGAAGTGGAAGAGAGAGGAGAGTCGTTGAAAGTCTTCGGATGAGAAAAGCGGAAATGCTTGAGTAGGTTTAAGTAGAAGAAATGACTAGTCTTTGTTAACACTGGTCAGTTAAGGACCAGTCGCCATTACAGAACACAGGAAGAAGCTGTGACTTTCCCGTTTACTTTTCCCTTCGTTTATTACTCAGCCCCTCTCTCTCTCTCTCTCTCTCTCTCTCTCTCTCTCTCTCTCTACTTGCGCCTCTTCAACACTTAGGGATGTAACGTGGGTAAGATGTCCACCAAAATTAAATTATTTGAATTTAAATTTAATTTATATTAATAATATTTCAATTTATTTTAAATTTAATTAAAAATTAATTTAAATTATTTAAATTCATTTCAAATTTTAAATTTATTATTATTATTTAAATAAAATTTCAACTCATTTAATTTTATATATTTTAATATTAATTATATAAAAATATTTTTTATTAATAATTTTCATTTAAAAAATTTAATATTTTAAAAAATAATAATAAAATTTAAATAAAAATAAATATAAAAAAATTATAAATATTATTATAAAATATTTTTTATTACATTAAATTAATTATTTATATAAACAAATTTAAACAGAATACACTATTTGAATTTATAAAAGCTAATTTCTTTTAAATTTAAATTCACTGTAACTACTTAAATTCTTTTTTTTTTTTTAATTTGAATTCATCTTAAATATAACTAGTCAACAGCATAGCCAAAAATACTTAATCCATTAACTCCCCACCACACTCCCTCTCTTATGCTTTTCAAACAAAGAGCTAAAAGCTTCTTTAGTCCTCCGATCATGATATTTTTTTTTTAAAGCAGATCATAATATTATCCTTAAAATAATTTATAATATACTTTTTAATATTTAACTAAAATTTATAATTTACTCCTATTATTTTAATGAGAAATCACTTTTTATAATAATTTTGTTACTTTAATTTTAATAATTTATAATAATTTAATTTTTTAACTTAATTACCTTCTCCAGTTTATAGTTAATTAAATTTAAATTTAATAAAATAATTATTTTATTAATAAAATAAAATTTTAATAATTAAATTATTTACTATTAAAACAATGAAAATTAAATTATAGATTTTATTAAATTTTAAGAATTATATTATTAAATTATTTTAAATTTAAATATGGTGGAATTAAATATTTAATTAAAATTAAAAAAATAACTATAAAAAATATATGTTGTAATTTTTGCACTTTTTCAAGTTAAAATCTACAGTTGATTTTGTGACGAAAATCATCATGTATTTTCTATAAAAATTTTATTTTAATTCTATAAAATTTTGATGATAATATATTAAATATTTTTATGTCAAATAATATTATATTATAAATTAAAAAAAATGAGAGACTAGCTTTTTTTTTTTAATAAAAAAAAAAAAGGCATGCCCAATTTGCTAAAGCTCTCCTATCTTAATTAAAGAATTATATTAAATTAATCCAAAGTTTGTTTCCTAAAGATACTTTTTAGAAAAATATTCTCTTGTATTTTTTAAAGTATTAAAAAATAATCAATAAAAATAAATTATTTAAATTAATATTTTTTTAAAATATTTCAATTATTAATTCAGTGAGGCTATAAAATGAGCATAAAATAAATTTTTATAATCTAATATTTAACACTTTATGGGTGAAATTTCACTATCAAGACAAATTATCTTATATTTTCTGTAAAATTCGAACTAAACTTACATTTATTGTTTATAAGTTTTTAACTTTGGTTATGATTGACTTCAAAAAAAAAAAAAACTTTGGTTATGATTTTTTTTTTATTGAAAATCAAATCAGAGTTAATTTAGAATCGAATAAAAAATATTTTTTTATATTTTGAAAATATATTTATAAATTTAATAAATTATATATATACCTATATATAAGTAATTAAAATTGCATATAGATATTATAACCTAAAATATTTTTAAGTATGAGTTACATAATCTAATATTTTAGAAAAAAATATTTTTTAGTCCCTGAGATTTAACGTAATTAACACTTCTTTCCCTCTATTTTGCGATCGAATACTTAAGTCCCTCAAATTCATAGTCCCTCAAATTCATAGTCCTTCCGTCCAAAATAGCCGTTTGGAATACGTGAATTGATAAAATTGGCTCTCAATAAAAGTCCCTCTATTTCAAAATCACGAAACCCAATGCCTTTTCATTGTAAATTCTTCTTTTTCTTCTACCTCATATTATTTCTCCAACACTCCATCTATTAAAAATCACGAAACCAAAATCCAATACCTCTTCACCGTAGGTTGTTCTTCTTCTTCCTCATACTATTCCTTCAATTCTCCATCTCCAAATCATTGATCCCTCAGTTCTCATGTAAGCCTCCTCACCATAACTCCTACCTTCTGCAACAAATCTCTTTCTGTTCCCGTAAGAGCTCACTCTCTCTATCTCTCTATTGACTCTCCAAAAAAAAAATCTTGCAACTCTCAAACAATGCTCCAAGAATCCCAAGACTTGGAATCCCACCTTATGAATGATAGTATGAGTCTCTCCATGGAATTGCCACTAATGGTCCAGGTGTCTTCTTTGAAGGTGGACCTGTTTCTTCAGCAACCGGTTTTCCTCAAGTTATTATATTAGCTGCTGCTTTTAATAAGACGCAATATATAATGTTGGGCAAGCAAAATTGATATTTTGGGCTCATAATATTAATATTTTTAGGAATTTCAGATGGGGAGAGGCTAAAAACTCCTGGGGAGGATCCTATGATGGCTTCTGCTTATGCTATTGAATATGTCAACAAGGTGGGAATTGGAAAATTGGTAGTGGTAGTGCTGATCGGGGAAGTGGTGGTGGATTTGAAGAGAGAAGGGTGTTGAGAGAAGTTCACAATGGATTGTTGTTGTAAACATTTTACTGCTTATAACTTGGAGAAATGGGGCAATTTCAGTAGATATTCCTTCAATGTTGTTGTAAACATCTATTCTCTCTAAATCTTTTAATCCACTTCATAATTTTTAGAAAATTTATGAAAAAATCAATAATATCAAAAAGAAATTGAGAAGATATAAAGGAGAAAAAAATGAAAAAAAAAAAAAGAGAATCAATTTGAGGTAAAAGAAAATAGAGAATATATGAAAGAGAAAGAAGATGGAGGGATTTTACGTTGAAAAGGTTTTAACAAGTTCATTAAGACATTTTTGAAAAAAATTCTCACATCTCACTTTTGACTCTTTGACCAAACGACTATTTTGGATGGAAGAACTATAAATTTAGACGGAAGAGAAAGTGAGAGACTTAAGTGTTGTATCGCCAAAATAGAAGGATATAAGTGTTAATTACGTTAAATATCAGGAATTAAAAAGTAATTTTTCTAATATTTTATTTTATTTTTATTTTTATTTTTATTTTTATTTAAAATAATTTCAATCATAAATATATTAAATTACTTTATTAATTATATAGAATACATATTATATATTTTATAATAGGCTTTTATATATTAATCATGTATCATTTAATTATTATCTTTAAGTATGAATGTATATAATTTAATATTATTATTTATTTTTACACTTTTATTATAATTTCAATCATAAATATATTAAATTATTTTATATTTCTTAGTTATATGAGTGAATCATATATTAATTATATATACTTTTAAATATTAATTATACATTTTAATTTTCAAACAAAAATACTCATGATACCCTCTTCTTTTAAACCGTTGTATTTTACATCTTAATTTTTAAAATATATCTCTTTAATTATTCTGTTAAAATAATTATTAGTTGTTTTGAATATTTATGTTATTTAGTGTCTATATTTTAATTATGTGTGCTATATAATCTTTATAATTTTAAATATTTATATTATTTAATTATTTTAATTAAAATAAAATAAGTTGATTAATATTTTTATTAAAAAAATATTACAAAATAAAATGGTTCAATTTTATAAAATAAAAGAATATTTTAATTGATTGGTTCTAAAATAGCAGCCAACTGATTAATTTTTTAAAAATTTAAGATTTAATAGTAATTTTCTTTAAAAAAAAGTTGTTGTCTCACACTTCAGAAAGAAGGGTTCGCCGCGTGGCACATGCTAATTGGGCCGTTAGCCCTTCTGTTCGATGAAATCGAGTTGATTTAATTCAAATCCTAATCCAATTCAAGATTTGGGGAGAGGGAATAAAGCCAGTCATTAATAGTGTATTTAGGTGGAGTAAAAAAAGTTCGAATGAAATTAGAATTTCATTTGACTAATGGAAAATAATTTATATTTTAAAAATACTTTTTTAGAAATTTATAAAAAAATATTTTTTGATAAAATAAAATATATTTTATTATTTAATTTTAATTTAAAAAATAAAATATATTAATAAATTTATATATAAAAATATTAATAAAAATTTAAAAATATCAGAAAAAAAAATATTTTCTTTAAAATATTTTTATTTTTTCTTTGATTTTAAAAATATTTTTATTGATTAAATTTTTTGAGTGATTCAAATATCATAAAATATGATTTTTTTTTGAAATAAATAAAATCTAAATCAAAATAATAAAAAGGAAGATATCAAATATTTACAACAGATTAATTTAGAAGGTAGAAAAAATTGAGATTTTTAGAAATTTTTTACTTTGCTTAAAAAACATTATTTTAAAAATTAATAATTTACCTCTAAAAATAATTAAATTATTTTCAAAAAAATTTCCTTCTACACATAATGTAGGGGTCTTAATTCGAAGTTCGATTAAAATTGGTGAGCCAGTCAAGAGTTTCAAACCATGATTAACCGATTTGATCCAAGCCTGATTTCAAACCAATCAACGGGCATGATTTTTTTTTCTGAAATCAACGGCCAGGATTAGGCACCACCTAACAGTGAAAAGGAAGTATCACGATTAGCCACAATACGGTCCTTGTCAAATCAAATTTATTAGTAAATTATATTTATTTTTCAATTCTAATTTGTGCTTAACAATTGAAATAAATTTAAATAAGCTGAAAATATAATTCACTCGAAAGTCATGACAGATAATAATTTTATATGATACATTTTTATGATAATACAACAGTAAATAAAAATAAAAATTAATATTTTAAATAGTTCTATATAATTTAAGAATAATTTTAAACTTTTAGCTAAATTTATATAGATTTCTAATAATAAAATGTTAAAAATAAAATGAAAATGTCTTAAAAATGACCTTATTTTCTATTCAACAATAACATATTTTTTATTAACAATTTTTTAATATTTTAAATGTCAAAAAAATATAAAAATATTTTTTATTTTTTATAAAATAAATAAAATCTAAATTTAATATATTTAAGAAAAACTTAAAAATAGCCTAGTAAATTTATTTAAATACTCTTTTGATAATATTTAAAATGATGACTTTTCAAAAAAGCAATGCCAAACCATAATAGAAAATGAGAATTGCGGAAGATTCTTTGCTTCCCTCGCGCTGGACAAGCATGGAGCTTTTGATAGAGAAGTCTCTTGCCATGGTCCCACATTCCTTAACTACTTCCAGGAAATAAGAATTAGACTTTGAAACCTGTGGTCAGCTCACTGTTTGGTTGATTTAATTTAAAATTAAATTAAAAATATTTGATATAATTAAATTAAATTAAATAAAAAATTAATTTAAATTTAAATATTTAATAAAATTAAATCCAATTAAATTAAATAAAAAATCAATTTAAATCAAATCAGTTTAGTCTATTAAATTTTTAATACACTTTATTTTTTTTAGAGGTGGGAAGAGTTTATTTATAGATAAAAAAAAATGAGCATTTTGACCCACATAGAAAAAAAAAAAAAAAAGGCCTATGTAGGAAGGGGTTCATGTAAGAACAAGTATGTTGCCATTGATGCTTCCAGCATTAGCTTCTTGGGCTAGAAATATGAATCCAAGGCACCCAAAATACTTGCAAATTGAGAAGCATTTTGGTCATAACAAGGCACATATTTTCCCTATTACAAAACCATTAGACGTTTTTTTCAACTTGTGTTCAGAAGTAAACCAGTGTAGAAGATCATAACAGCTGAATCTCCATTCAATTTTTCAGAAGCTCCCCCAGCTTACAGAAAAATCTGAAGGTGCCACAGTGCTAACTGCAAATCAGAGCTAATCTGAACATTTTCCTACATTATGCAGCTACTGAGTGCATAAAAGGTTAACTACGACACGGATGCACGTGTAATCAAAAGAAGAATGATTTATTATTTTATTTTCAGAGACTCAACTACTAGAGTATTTGCAGAAGAAGGTGAATCTCACCTATTGCCATGAGCAAGCAACTCTTCAGCCGCTCGGACATCATCAAACGATAAACGCTTCACACGATGGCACTGTTAAAGCATCCAACCAGAAGTTTTTACTAGGTACAAGAAAACAATCCTAGTCCTAAACTTGCTATGAAAAGTCGAAAACTACTAAAAAGTGGAACTAGCAGGTGCAAACAGATGAGCCAAACCAACAAATCTTAGGACATTAGGAGAAACCACAAGGACTGATACTTTTCAGTTGTAATGAAAAAATCAATATAACCTGCTTCAATGACAAAAGCCAAAGCCATTTCAGTCAGAGGAGAACTCAAATGACAGAAGAGGAGACAAGCTAAAATTGCTACAAGCAAGATTAAGAAGCATAGCTACAAAAGTTATATACAACAGAAAAATACAAGTCATGTATCAAGTAATCAGCTTTGATGGTTCCGTAGCTTCACAAGTTTCTAGGAGCTAATTGGTTGTTTCTATAACGTCACCACTATGTAAGCATTTCATAACCTGAAGCAAATATGTACATCCATTCCAGCTTCAACTTGAATGTTTGGTCAAACTCAACAAACTGTTAAAGCTTGCTTGCTCTTTTTGTGTTTCCTTTTTTCCCTTTCCTCTGTCATATGGAACACATTCGGAAATGTTCATGTGAAAGGGAGAGGAGGAGTTTACAATTTTTGAATTAGAACTAAAAGGTAAGCATACTGGGAACCAATAAAATTCTCATGGAATAATGATTCACCAACTTACCAAGGTTATATGCAGGACCAAAACTATAATCAATTTATGAAAATTCATTGATAACAGCTATTTAAAACTGCCAATATATAAGAACATGTTGGTTTAAGACTAGCAAATTTTTATGTAGCATGTGTAAAAACAAAGAGAGCATATACCAAATTTCTGAAAAATGTACTTTAGTCAGTATTTTGCTAAAATGAAAAGGATGCATTTTTCCAGATTTTGCTTGTTGACAACTAGAAGGAAAAAAGAAAAGGGAAAAAAGGAGGATAGGGGGAGAGTTTAATAACGGAATACTGTAGTCTAGACATTGAAACAATAAAAAAAAGGCACACAAATATTAATGCAACATATATATTGCTGTTTCAACATTACAAACCATCAATACCAGTTAGTTAGTTACATGTAAGATTCTATTGTATATACAATATTTATATAGAGACTTCTGACGAAGTAGATGTCCCTGCCATAAGCCTTTTCTAACAACTGTATACCCCACCTCTGTACTCACCTCAATCACAATGAAGTTGCCTAGTTTAAGAATTGATAATGTTGAAGGAGAACTTTGATAGCAGCTGTGGTATTCCCGATATTATTGGTCCATAGGTCTGCAAAATATGACAGTTAAAATACATTACATATGAAAATTACATTGAATTTTATCTTTAGAGAACTTATGCTGGAGCCAAAATAGACTAAATCCTTTATATTTTGTTAGACAGCATTTGATGATCCCAAATAAACTGACCCCTCCAACTCACCCCACCCACCCCCAAAAACAGTTAAATAAATAAATAAGAAAGAAGAAGAAGAAGAAGAAAGAATGAAAGGAAGAAAAGATTTCCAATATACAAAGAGAGTGAAAGAGAAATTAAGAAGGGAAATTTACTATTTAATCCTTGTGTTATAGAAAAACTCATTAATTAGTTTCTCAATTTTGAAAAATACATTAAAATATCATGAGGTTTTAAAATATCTAATAATTATTCATTCCTTTAGTTTTAGCCATTAATGTTTTACTATTTAATCCTTGTGATTTGGAAAAACTAATTAGTTGATTCTTTAATTTTGTAAAAAAAAATATACTAATTAATCCCTCCTTATCGAAGATATTTTAGGCCTTTTTACAATATTTAATGGATAAAATTACTAGAGAGACCAATTAATAGACTTTTTAAAACGTTAGGGACATTTTAATGCATTTTTTAAAATTAAGGGACTAATTAATGAATTTTCTATAATATAGAGATCAAATAGTAATTTTTCCAATTATTAATAGTCAACTAGAACATGAAAAGGTAAACTACCAGGCTGATTTAATCTTAACTTGGAGCTAATGCATCAATACCATCAATATCAACCAAACACAACAAAGAATTTTACCTTGTGATTTTCATGAATCTGGCACAATGGAACCGCAAGCAGTTTAAGATTTTTTGGTACAATGAACTTTCGACTCATCGGTAACCTCACAAGGTAGAGTTTTGTGCATTCCTAAAGAAATGGACAAAGCATGAGAACTTAAGAACTCATGCAACAACAAAGGCAAGAGAGCAAATTCAATTCGCGTACCTTAGGAGAGTTTACATTAGGGGGCATGTATGGACACAACAAAGTTTCAAAGTCAGGCCTCCACCACATCCCAAGGCATTCATCCACCTGATAATTAAAAATATATAATGCCCACTCAACATAAAATGATAATATTAATAACCAGAAAAGCAACTCACTAGTCACTACCTCCCAATCGGTTTTGTCTTCATTTAGAGAGAGCTTTCTTGATAGCTTACGTTTCAATCCTTCAACCTCTGGAAACTCAAAAAAACACCCCAATTCAATAAGCCCTTACAAGGATACCCCCACAGTTGATTAATGCTTCATCTTGCCAATTTCATCTCTATAGAATTACTTAAAAAGAAATAGATACTTACCTGATTCATGAGGTCTTATGCGACCACCAGGAAGCTTAAAGATGGAATTTTTTATTTGCAATAGCAAAACATGTGGATGTTTGAACAACTCAACCTGATTCAATAACATTACAAACAACCTCCCAATTCAGTATCATCTCAAAAGCATTTCTTAATAATGGGGATAAAAGAAGCTGCCAATCTCTATCACTCATATAAGTATTAATTGGTAATCCTCAAACTTGGGACCATACCATATGCCACACAATTAACATGGTACATGAAGAATTAAAGAATCGCCAATCCATAAAACGATTTCACAAAATCATCAAATAACAACATCAAGAAAATCGAATCGCGTATTGAAGTATCTTACCAAAATAACTGCCTCCACGCACGTCCTCAATCCACGAGTTTGATAGCTAAAATTCCACAAACAGTTCAAAATCAATCTACAAAAGCAAAAGAAACCCAAAAAGAAAAGAACCCATTAAACCAAAAAGAAGCTAAGATAAGAAGGGTACTTTAATTTCATCCTCTGGACACGATCAGCTAAGGTCTCGTCTCTGAAAGGAAGAGGGTCTTTGGAACCAAAGTAGTAGCTACTAAGAGGGTATATGTCTATAACAAAACCTTGATCTCTGCTAGATTCATGGTGGTTGTTTAAAAACATTTGATGACCCATCTTGAATTGCCTGAGAAAGAAGAACAGAGCTCAAAAAAGAGAAAGAGAAGAGAAGAGAAGAGCAGAAAGTTCGAAGAAGTAAAAGAAAGAAAGAACAGGAGAGGGCGTGTCCTTTTGCTAGAGTGGAAGAGTAGTTCGTCAAACGTATTGGACCATGTACGTGGCAGTGCAGAAGGAACTAGATTGTGGACTCTGTTCTTCTGTTTCAGATTTTTGACTCAGAGAGAGAGAGATAGCGAGAGAGCGAGATTGACGCTAAATCGCAATTCGCTGATGGTAGGCGGAAGGACTTTAATGGGCTTGGACCACTACCGGGCTTCGACTAATTTGAAAAGTTTTTCTTTTACTAATTAAAATCACGAATATTTGCAAAAAAAAAAAAAAAAAAACTTCTGAATAATATTTTTTATATAGAACATATATTTTTTAAAAAATAATATACTTTTTATTCTTTGATTATAATTTAAAAATAAAATTACTAATAAATTTATATAATAATATCAATAAGGTTACTCAATTTTAGAAAATGACTTCTATTAAAAAAAATTTACTTCTTTTTATTTTTTTATTAAGAAAATATTTTCTATCGTAAAAAGTAAAGGAAAAGAAAATTTTTTTGTTATCCAATAAAAAAGAAAATTCTTTATTTTATGACGATTCTATCTTGAATTAAAATTTTAATAACATGAAATTTAAATAAATTTGAAGATTAAAAAATAATATTATTAAAATAAATTTTGTTATTACAATTCTATGTGAATTGTACTTTTAATCCTCAACCGTCATTTTATATTTTTTTCTTACGTTATCGAGAATTTTAAAATAATATTAATTTTATTTTTTATATATATTTTCAATAGTTTTTAATTTTTTTTTATTAAAAGATAAAGATTTTTATTGATTAAAACAAGGACTAAGGCCTAAGTACAAAGGAAATGCCTATAGGCCCAATAGATAATATAATATATAGAGCCTTAAAAATGTAAAGATCCAATCCGAATAGAACTTGACTCAAATCAGAAAAATCCAATGGAAAAAGGATCTAAGTGTCCAACTGTCGCTCTTTTCCTGAGTTGCTTTGATCACTGTCAAGCATAAATACAATGCTAAAAACTTTTGTCAATTAGTAGTCATAAAAAGCCGTAGATATTATATTAAAGCCCCGAGTAAAGAAAAACAAAGAGAAAGACCAGTAGATAGCTATAAGCAACCAACCCATACTTATAAACCACAACCATCGGCGAAAGTTAAGTAAAGGATGATGATGAGCCGTCTAAAGCAAGAATAACCACCATCAATGTCAAGAGTGGCTATTCAAAAACTAAATAACGTCCATCAATGAGAGATTGATATAATTTTCTTTTAAAATACAATTTGGATCGATTTATGAAGGATAGAGTGTGACAGAAACTCAATTCTTAGGAGCGGAAAAAGAAGTGATGTTAAAAACTGTTCTCCAAGCAATTCAACATATGTTATGAATTTATTTTTGATGCTACAAACAATTTGTTATAAATTGCAGTAACTTATAACTCGATTTTGATGGGACAGGGAGCTCTCACGAACGAGGTATCCATTGGATAAGCTGGAAACGGATGGCGAAATCAAAGTTTGATGGTGGGTTAGGATTTAAGAAATTGCATGAGTTCAATTTATTTATTTATGTTAGGGGAGCATGCATGGGCAATTTTCACTAGAGATAATTCATTGGTGGCAAAAACTCTCAAGGCCAGTATTTTCCATTTGGCTCTTTTTTAAATTCGGAGATTGAAAGTAATCCAAACTACTTGCGGAGAAGTTTGTGGAAGAGTAAGAAGTTGATTGCGTCAGGTTCTCTCAAAGACATAGTAGAAGCATTTCGATTTGGGAGAATCCATAGGTGCCATTAAATTTGAATGGTAAGGTTTCTACTCCTCAACAGACAGATTGTGATGTGTTTTTGGTTTCTAATCTCATTCAACAGGAATGCTAGAAAAGGTATTTGATTCTGTTTATATTTAATCAGGTTGATGCCCATAATATATTGTTTATCCATTTGGGTATCACTGGGCAAGCAAATAATTGGGTATGGAAATTTGTGAATTCTATTCGGTTCGAAGTGTTTATAGATTCTTGACACAGACTACTCACTTGCTGTGGTATATTCGGGTTCCACCGAAAGTTTTAAATCTCATATGGCGAGTTTGCCTTAATGTTATTCCATGCTTGGTTAATTTAATTCGTAGAAATATCCAAGTCAATGAGTTTTGTCTTGTTCGCTCTAGTTAAAGTGAAACGATAATACATACTTTGGTTACTTACCCTTTTGTCTGTGATTGTTGGATGATGACTGAATCTGATTGGCTCTTCCCCCACATGCAGTCGTTTAGTGATTGGTTTGTTCGGGTATGCAATTCAGTTTCTGTTTCTACTTTACACATGGTGGTTATTGTAGTTTGGGCTCTATGGGAGAATAGAAACGCTGTTGTATGGAAGTAGAAAATGTGTTCACCTCATGTTGTGATTAGGCATGCAAAGTCTTTTCTTCAAGATTGGGAAGCGGCTAGAAGTTGTAGGGAGTTATTGTTAATGCTCCGGTACCTATTTGAAATTTTAAGCCAAATATTGATACTGTATTATTCTTACATCAGGCTATAGAAGGGTTGTATCTTAAGGGGAGGGAATGGTGAATTTATTGCAGCACGTCAATAACGAATTTTTGATAATTTTGATATTTTTATTGCTAAAGCCATGGTTTTTAGAGAAGTTTTAAACTGGTGGTTGGTCCTCGGTTATTATGAAATCAGACGCTCAACTTTTGGTTCGATCTATTGATGTTATAAGTCTCTTTATCTCGGAAATATTTCTATTTTTATTAACTTTATTCGTAGATCGCTCAACTTTTAGTTCGAGCTATTAATGTTGTAAGTCTCTTTATTTCGGAGATATTTCTATTTTTATTAACTTTGTTTGTAAGTCGCTTATTCGAACTAATTATAATATTCTGGATCTGATTGTGATTTTTTTCTCAACTGATTGTATTTTAATTCTTAAAATTTAATAAAATTTATATTTTTCTTTAAAAAAAATTTAAATATGATCGATTTATTCCCTTTATATCTGTAGTACTAGGATTATTTTATAACCATTATTTTCTAAAATTAGTATTATATATTAATTAATTAAATGAGTATTATAATTATTATTTTTACTTTCTTTATTGTTTATTATTGAATATAGAGAGTTTAAATATAATAAAAGAGTCTTATTTTCCTGTTTATAAATTTCAACGTCCACGTTACATTTTCTTTTTTATAAAATAAATCAAATCCAAATTTACTGATTAAAAATAATATTTAAATTAATACTGATATAATTCAAGTAAATAGAGGGATAGAAGTGTTAATTACGTTAAATCTCAGGAATTAAGAAGTAATTTTCTCTATTTAAATTAATACTGATATAACATTTTTACACTCAAATGCATGATATTTTATAAAAAAATAATATTACTATTTTATAACTTATCATTCATTTTATTTCATATGTTCGAAATAAAAAAACTTACCTAGAAAAAAACATAAGTGTAACTCAAACAATGGGTAAAGTAAAAAAACATCGTATTGAATCTTGAAAATAATTTTATTAATTGGTCAAGCTCCAGACCCTAATAGTATAAATAAATGTAATGGGAGAGGATCAGCTCAATAATTGCCGGCTGCGAGTCGGCAGTAATTAGGAAAAAGAAAAATAAATAAATAAAAAGAATTTGGCTTATCTTGTATGAGACGCATTATATGACTTTGAACAATAATATCTATATTGGCCAATAGAAATCGTTAACTTTGTAGATCACACAGCGGAAAGAAGGGGTATAATGGTCTTTAAGTATTCTCGCCCAATCAGAGTTCACTAATTTCTGACGTACCAACCTCTCTTTCGTATATAATTTCAACTAATTCCATTAAGCAATATTACATATTATTTATTTCTATTAAATTGATTATTTAACCATTTGGCAGTATCCTTCGATTCTCGTCCTTAGATGAGAAGAGATACAAGAAGAGTCAATTTCGCTCAGCTTCTCTAGCGAGCGATTCATACCCGACAATACAAGAACTTATCTTTTCATATTCCAGTTCCTGGTTCTTGTAGGCAATAACCCTTTTTCCTTTCTTTTCTTTTCTTTTCTTTTCTTTCCTTTTCTTGTGTTTTCATTTCGATTTTTTTTTTTTTTTTTTTTTTAATGTTTAGATATAAGTAGACAGTTATTTGTATTGTGGGTATGTATGGTTTTATTGTGTGGATACTTTTTTTTAGATTTTTCTGGTTTGCCATTGGTGGTTGAAGTTGTTTTTAGGCCTAGTGATTGATGGAATTTTGTGGGTTGGATCATATGTGTTTATCTTGAAATTTTGTTGAGTATTACTGCCATTGAGTTGAATAGATTTTTGGCCAGCTTCTTTGCAATATGCTGCGAAAACTTATCATTTCAATGGAATTTTAGTACTCCAATTTGAGAATTTCACATGTAGGCTTATATATGTATGCATATATTGAGACCTGGGAAAGGATTTTTGTTAAATAATTTGAAGGGAAATTAGGAAAATGCTAAAAGTTCTAGCCTAGCTACTGAAGCCACTGGTGCTAGAGGAAAACTTTTGCAAAGCCTCTGTATGCAGGCATTTAGCGCCTGTTTCAACTTGATAAACTAATTCTTACCCCATGACTTGTAAAACTTATAGGAAAAGTAAATTGTACAATGATGAATTTGGGGCATGCAAGTTCTCTTACTGTGTGTATGAAACTGGGTTTATAGGAGCTATGCACCTTTCCTCTGAAAATAGCCTTAGAACCTTAGCCTATCTTATAATCTACAAACCCTTTATAATGCTTTCTGTGTTTATATATGAATGTATATGTTTTACAGAAATGGTTAACCTGATCTTGTCACATGAAATATAGAGGAAAAGAAGTATAGTTTCTCCTTTACATTTTCTCTATTTCTATTTACTTGTTGGCATTTAAGCTTTTATCTCTTCAGATCACAGATGGTGATGCTATTGCTTTCTTTTAGTAGCTTTTTTCTTTGCAGATTTCATCTGGATACATGAAATTATTATTGAAATATCTGGTATATATTTTAATATTAACCAATTTCTTTAATTTCTGAAGCAGGTATTTTTGGAGGTCAATAAAAAGTTACAGGAGTACAGTCTGCAGTCCTTGCAGTAATGGAGCAAAGTACTGTACTTTTCTTGATTTATTTGTTCACTTCTTGAATTAGGATAAGTATGATCATTAAGAATTGATGATGATCACCATTATCATTATGAACCCTGCAGCAACTTTATTTTCTTTTTTATGAGCAAGTATGAACCTCAAGATGCATAGGAATCTAATTATGGTTGCAATTTTAAAAGTTAGAGATAGAAAGGACAATGTAGTGGTATGATGTTTTGTGCACTTCACTTCTATTTTCTTGACTGGAAAATTTTTTCTCTCTTGATTTGTCCATGCGCTAGGAGACAGGAATTTGTGGGAATCCTGGCTCAACAATATCTATAGATCCTCTTTTACCCTATTTCTTCAGTGATTAATTCTGGCAGAATGTTATAAAGCAAATTGGTTGACATTGTCAAATTTAAGTTTTTTTTTTAACATAAACTTCTTGGTGCTGCAGGTGTTGCTATTGAGGAGAAAGAGTGTTTAAGGAATGGCCTTGAGATGGTGAAATCTGCCTCTGATAAGCATATTGATCTTCTCAGGCCATCTGCTCGACACCATTCAGTATCTAGAGGTAATAATCCTATCTAGATATTAACCTGCTTATGTGTTCAAATGGACAGTGGCGAACCTAGAAAAGGTTTCTCCCCCCATCCCTGAGTGAGACAAGAGAAGTAACTGCTAGGTTCAAGTAGGTTTAAGCAAGTCATACAAACAAGCAATTTATTTTAATGTTTATAAGAGGATATATGGAACTTTTAATTAATAGTGGTCAATTGACCCCTCATTTTTGAAGGTGCATCTGCCACTGCATGTAGATATCCCTTGCATATATTGAGAATTTCATTTACATATGATCATGGCTAGCTCTTTTCTTCTCACCTTTTTTTCATGATTGTATATGCATTGATGCCCCAGATTAATATGCTCCCTTTGAATCACTGCAGAATAATGCAATGCTCTTTACACTAAAAATTCCTCATGTTTGTATGGATGAAATTTAGATGATACTTTCCTTTGCATATCTCCAGGGATCCATGTGCATGGACTATGAATACACTTTGATATTCTCCAAATTTTACCTTCCTTTCTTTTTTAAGAAAAGTTTTCTTTTCTTGTACTGTTTTTCAATCATTGGAATCCAGCACATATTCTCAATGTGTAATTTACTAGAAACTGTCATTTTCTTTTCACTTTAAACTTCATCAGTGTCTGAAACCTGTTTACCCTTCTTTTTTTACCTTGAGAGATACTGATTTATTGTTCGTAAATGTGACTGATTACTGTTACAATGACATATACTCACTGTTTATATATTGTTAGATTACCTTACTCCATTTGGTGGAACATATTTTGTCCATCATTCAAACTACTATTCTGTTAGATAAATAAATTTCACAGTGTGTAGTGTTTTATCCAAACTGCTGAAGACAGTGTCATAATGTAGGGCAAGGTTCAGATGCTGCAGACCGTGAAAAGGGAAAGTACACCCTTCTTAGAGATCCTGAAGACTTCCAAGCTGGGATTTATGACAAACCCCTTCCATGCTTTGGCTGCGGTGTAGGATGGTTTTCGTGAGTATTCTTCAAACTACTGCTTCCTTCACTATTTCATATATTCTCATGATTCTCTCTTCTTTTGCAGTTTTCTTTTAGGATTTATGTTCCCATTGATGTGGTACTATGCCACAATACTCTATTTTGGAAATTATTATCGTAAAGATCCTAGGGAGCGAGCTGGCCTTGCAGCATCTGCCATTGCTGTAAGTTATCTTCCCCCATGCACACAACAGTGAAAACAATCATAGCGGTTTCTTTACTAAGACTATTAGATTCGCTTCTTTTTTTTTTCCCAAACACCAAGGGTTAAAGCAAATGCTCCTCTATCCCTTCTGCCCAAACTTCAAAAAATATGTCCAATGTTTTACTGAATTTAACACCTAAATTTTAATGCAATAATCTGATGCAGGCGTTGGCTTGTTCTGTCGTGTTGCTGGTTATAGTATCTTATTGTATTCTATTTTAGCCCAGCACTTCACTTGCAAGTGTGCTCGAAACACGTAAATGTCAAAACAAGACACTTTGAGTTGGAAGAAATTGCCAATGCAAATGTAGATAAGAAAGTTCTGGTGGAAGAGCATGAAGAATATAGCTATACTTCATAAACGTATACAAAAACTTGAAACTTCTTTCCCTGTGTATTGGTGTACCTATGGATTTGTGTTAGGGAACATTGTCAATCAGCATATACTTAAACAAGAATTTAGCGTAGATGTTTGAGGCTTTGTTTATATGTGAGGAAATCTTTATGGGTTCAATCAAATAGATTTACTTGTGTACGTGTGACTTGATGCCCTTTTATCTTGAAAAACATAAAATTCCACTGGTTCTACAGTGAGAAAGAATTCAGCCACAGCCACTTTTGACAGTAGCTACAGTTGTTACGTCTTGAAGGTCTTGGCCCATGTGATTGCCTAAATGGATTTTCAATTCTTCATTCCTCTATTGTAATGTCAATTAACAGAGTAGTTAATTTATATGCTTGCATCCAGGGGATTCTGTGGGGGCAGTAACTCAGAAGTTGCCCACCTGACATGATGATTGGAGATTGTTCTATTGTGATTATTTAAAACCAGATGGGATTACAATTGAATAAAACATGTTTGTTTCTTCCATTACCCTTGCCAAAACAATGGACTGATATATGGCCAAAAGCCCAAAAACACCTGTCTTTAGCTAATTGTGAAAATCTATTCCATTTATCTCCTCTTTATCTCAAAAAAAAAAAAAATTGAATAGGATGCTCAAGAATTATAATTAATGGATGCTATGCAATTTGATGAAGTCATCCACTAGCAAATTCTCTTATACACAATCAAACTGCTTAATTTTTCAAACTTTAGCTACCAGCCATAGCCAGACTTTTGCCATCAACTTTGAACCTGGAACTTGAATTGATCTGCCCATATAAGCATCACAAATGGGGTAGCTACTAAAAATAGCATTAACTTTTGCCGAAATTACTGATACCATCCAAGGAAAATTTCAATATTTGGGGAAAACCAAATTCAAGAACCAAATATACCCCATGATCTGGATCCACAAATTGGGTACCGAAACCCCAAGCCGACCTCAAGGTTTCGACTCCAAAGCCAAAACCAATTACTCGAAGGTTTCAGCCTTACGTTATCGAGGCCCAAACATCAAAAAGCTTCGGTCTCTTAGGCCAAAACTCAAACATGTAAAAGTCCTAAATAGCATATGTTCTCAAATGATCAAAACACTACAATTTAGGGTCAAGATGGATTTAAAAAGAAATATTAATTCTACTAGTAGTCGATCAGTTCAGAACTTATAAAAAACAAATATATTAGATAATCTTTAATCACATTTTTAGAGTTTTTATTTGAGTTTTGATATTAATTTAAATATCGGAGATATTAATCTCAATTAAACGAAAAAATAATTAGAACATCATTGATTATCATTATGGCCGAGTCTCCATACCTCTATTGTAACTTCAAAGGAACATAGTAGTTAATTATATGCTTGCATCTAGAGGATTCTGTGTGGGGCAGTGACTCAGAAGTTGCCCCCTGACATGATGATTGGATTGTGATTATTCAAAACATTGTGATTATTCAAAACCAAGATGGGATTGCAATTGAATAAGACATGTTTGTTTCTTCAATGACTCTTGCCAATGTGGCCAAAAATACCTGTCTTTGGCTAATTGTGAAAATCTATTCCATTTATTTCCTTTTATCTCAAAAATTTTTGAATAGGATGCTAATGGATGCTATGCAATTTGATGAAGCCATCCACTAGCAAATTCTCTTCTACACAATCAAAAGCCACCAGCCACAGCCAGACATTTGCCATCAACTCTGAACCTGAAACTTGAATTGATCTGTCCATAACAGCATCACAAATAGGTTAGCTACTAAAAATAGCATTAACTTTTGCTGAGATTACCATTACGGCCGTATCTATGTAGTCGTAATCTTATAGCCTATACTTCATAAACCAATTACAGTAATAGCCATTATTCTTTAAATACGAATACATCTCGTTGATAGAATAATCGATAAACGGTTGATAATTTATTTTAACGATTATTTTATATTTTTTTTATAAGTTGATTAATAAACTTTATTATCATCTTTATTTTTCTTATATATTCAAAATAAAAAATCTTTGTGACTCCAAAGCAATAAAAAGTAGAAGGAAAAAAACTCTCACTAAATAAAAACTAAGAAAAGAAAAAGCTTTTACTATCCTAAAAATATATACATCATTCAAAATGCTTTATAAAAATAAAATTAAAAATATTTATTTATAAAAAATTTAGTGACATTAATAAGATTTTTAAAATTAAATGATTCAATTTTTCATTAGAATAAAACGTTATTTTTTTTATTAATTAATCATTTTAAAGTTAAATTGAATATTAATAATAATCAATTTAGACGTATTATTTTTTATTATTTTATATTTACTATTATTTTATATGTATTTTGTATTTTTATATATATATATGCTGCTATTAGAAAGATTTTGCGAATAATAAACTTGATTAAAGGCTTTATGTGTATTGAGTTTATTAAAATCTAACTTTATAAATGATGTTTAGTTTGATTAAATGAGATATTTATTATAAAATATTTATAATTATTGTTATAAAATAAAATTTATCAATAGTGGAATGTGAACGGCATATTTAATATTGATTAATTAATTATAATTCAAGTAAATATTACTTTTATATATAAAATTAATATATTTAAAATAATAATATTATATGTGATCTGCGATTTGAATTTTTATATTTATTTTTAAAAATTAACTAAAATTACATAAAAATTAATCCTTAAATCAGTTTATTTAAAATTTAAACAGAAATAAAAAATGTAAATGTTTACTTTTTCGATCGATATACGCTATTTATCCAATAAAATTTTAATGACTTAATAATATTAAAACTATTAGCCAAAACATATATTTTACCCTCAATATTTATATAAAAAAAATAATTAATACGGATCCTTTTGCATCTGAAAAATAATTTATATAAAAAAATATTTGCTGTAATAAATATTTTTCATAAAAAATATTGCAAAAATTTTATAATTTAAAAAATAAAAAATATTAATAAATTTATATATAATAATATTAATAAATCTTTACTAAAAGATTAAATTTACTCAAAATATTAAATTTTATTTTTTATTTAATTTTTTTTTTATAAATTATCATTATAATGTTAAATAAAATCATCACTTATCATAAGTTTAGAATATGAACTATACTCTTATTAATAATTATGACATAAAATCATAATAACTTATAATTTTATATAACATTTTACTAATAATTGAAAGAATAAATTTAAATTAAAAAGTAAAATTTAATGTTTTTTATGAAATACAGTTCAGAAAAAAAATTTAACTATTTTTGTTAATAAATTTTTTAAATTGAAAAAAAAATTAATTAATTAATTTTTTATTTTATTTTTTCATTTTCCGTGAAAAAAAACACGGTAATTACTAATGAGTTTGGACATAATTCGATTGCGCCACCTTTCGTTGTCAAAGCGTTGATAAGCTGGATCCCTATACAGCGATATGAGCCAACCATGGTTAAATAATTGATGCATTTCTTAACTGTCTTATTAATTTTATATCAGATATTAAATATTAAATACTCTTTTTATAATTTTTATTTAATTTTTTTATATATATTAAAAAAATTTTAAAAAGGTTTTTAAAAATAAAAAAAATTATAATAATCAGTTTTTTAAAAAAATAATTTTAAAATAATTAAAAAAAATTATGAGTTTTTTTTTTTCAGATACTTTAATTTTTTACTTTTGACACAATCATTTAATGGTCATATTTTATGCCTAAAGACATTGGAATTATGAATGACTCGTAACCTTTTAACTTGCTTCAAAGCTTTACTCTTGGGGCTAAATCATGTCAAATTTTTTTTTTTTAAATGAGAATTAAAAATTAGAGATAGAACATGAAAATGTTCATATTTATTTAAATATATTTATCATTAAATTAAAATTATAAATATAAATTATGTCAATTTATACTATTTATTTTTTAAATTAATAATTATAGCTATACGACACGTGACTCACGTCTTATGTAAATATGAGAAATCTCAAATTCTACTTCTTTAATTTTTTATTTTTATTTAAAAAAATATATAGTCATACGTACAGACTTCTTAAACCATATTTACACATATTTTAAAATTTTATTTTCTTGAAAGAAAAAAAAAAATCTAAAAATAGTGTAAACTTAACCTTTTCCCTGATAATATTACAAATAAAATTACAATTTAGATTTTTTACATGAATATTTAAATTAATAAAAATAAATTCTACCCATTCTATTTTTTTTCTTCACTAATACTATTATTTTAAAATAAATAAAAGAAAATAAATGGATTATTGATTATTTCACATGAATATTTAAAATTGATCATAGTATGGCTGTGGACTGGAAGCTAGCTATTGGGAGACTTAGAGGACACTTCTCTTTGTGGGCAGTGGCTATGAATCCTCAGCCTGTCCCTTTTACTCAATTTTTTCTTCTAAGAAAATATAAAAACTAAGCCCCACTGAATTTTCAATCAAACCCGATACTTCCAAGCAATATAAATGCACATATTAGATTTATACTCTATTTAAAAAAATTAAAATTAAATTGGAATTTTTTTTATATTTCTTACTTTAATTTTTTTATTATTTAATTTTAAAAAATTACTATTTAATTACTATATATGACAAAGAAATTTATTAATTAATTTTTTAGTTTTTATACTATCGATTAGTGGATAAAAAATTATAATTATAAATATAAAGAGAATTTGTTGTATATATTCGCTAATAGAAGTTGTGAGCAGTATTCAATTTAAATAAAAAAATTTGATTGAACTGAATTAATTTAAAATTTTAATTTGATTTTTTATTTATTTTGATTCGATTCTATTTGATTTTTAATTTAAAAAATTTTAATTATTTCAATTTAGTTCAATTTTAATTAAAAAAATTAAAAAAATTAAATCAAACCAATTAATGATAATAATATATTATTTTTAATAATATAGAGATTATAAAATATTAAAATATTATAATTAAATTTTAAAAAATTTATTAATAATTTAAATTCATCAAATTAAATCGAATTAAATTAATTCTGATTTAATTTTTTATTAAAATTAATTTAATTTAATTTTTATAAATATTAAAATTTTAATTTTTAATTTATTTAATTTAATTTAATTTTAAATTAAACTGACTAAATATTTATCAGTAATTAACGATAATTTTTCATAAAATTTTATTCCATTTAAAAGAAAAAAAATATTTTATAAAAAAATTTTAATAAAACATCGATTTAACCGCATATTAATTTATTAATTTTTATTACAACATATCCACGTTCTATTTTATCAAATTCTTATTACCGCATCGTATTTTTTGATAAAAAAAATTATAACTCCCTTTGGTGCTTATTAGGCAAGCATCACTTTTTAAATAAAAATTTTTAAAATATAAAAATATAACATGATCTTTAATTTTTCTTTTTTTAAAAAAATCTTTAAAATATAAAATATAAAAATATTTAATTTTTCCTTTTTTTATGTGTTTCCCATTCCAAAGTCTAGTGGGGCCATGGGACTTTTGGTATGGGTGAGTGTAAGGGACATGAACAGTATAAGCGCTACTATTCAAATCATATCTCTCTCCAAATGCCAAATGGGATTCCTGTTTCTCTAACTTTACTATGATTTCAAATGACCAATTTTTCGGAGTGTCCCCTCAAGGGCCCTGCAAATTTTCTCACTTACCAAACAGTGCTTTTCTCTCTGACTTGCCCTTGACATGACAATAGCTTGAGGTTTTTGGGATATTTATACAAATTAGTTGTTCATATGTTTGAAAGAATAATTAGAATAACCAAATGACAGGTGTTGATATAAATATTAGGGTAATTTTACAATATAATCAATTAAATTTAACAAAACTCATAACTTAATTTCTGCTATTTTAATAATAAATACTTTAATTTTTAAAATTTTATTTTATTAATAAAATAATAATTTTATTAAAATTTTTAATAATTTAATAATTTATAACAATTTAATTCTTATAATTTAAATATTTTAATAATATAATCTCTTTAATTTGAATTAATTTTATCAATTTACAACTGATTAATTTTAAATTTAATAAAAATACTATTTTATTAACAAATTAAAAATTCAGGTACTACATTGTAAATTATCCTAAATATTAAACAATTTAAGAAAGCTTTTGAAAAACCACTATTGAGAGGGAAAAGATGCAAGAAAAATATCCATCACTTTCATATGAAAGCGAAATGTGAATTACCAAAAGTAAACAGACAATATTATTTAGAAAAATATATTTTTTATATTTAAGATGTTTAAAAAATTTAATTAAAAAAAATTTTTCATAAAAAATTATTTTAAAAATATAATTTTTTTAGAAACGAATATTATTTTTGATATTTTAATATCTTTATTAATAACTTTATATAAAAATTTGTTAACAAATTTTATTTTTAAATCAAAATTAAATAATAAAAAATTATTTTATTAAAAATTATTATTATTATTGTTATATAAATTATTTTACGTAAATAAATAAACAGTTATTATTATTATTATTATTAATGGCGTTTAAAAAAAGGACCATCACACTGACACAACACATCTCTGTCTTGTAAGGTCAAGTTTCTCAAAAAGCTGAACCCTTTCCCCTTCCCTGCAAGCAAAAACCCAGAGTTTAAGAATTAAGCACAGACCCACCACCACCCTTCTGCCCACAGCTCACTCTCCCCGACCTCCTCCATGCCTTATCGCCGCCATAGCTCTCCGTCTCTTCTCCTCAACCTACCATTACTAATCTTACTCTTATCCGTTGTCGTTTTCCTTCTCTTCTTCTATGCAATTTCTTCTTCCTCCTCTTCTCATGCTAAACTTCGACCCGCTACTGTCAAGAAAAGTTGGGACTCTCTCAACGTCTTTCTTATCCTCTTTGCGGTCCTCTGTGGGATCTTTGCCAGAAAAAATGATGATGATCATTCTGCTCCCGCCGATGATACTCACAACTTCAATCGGAACGTTTTACGTGGGAAAGAGGAACGTCGCACTGTTTCTAATAATTGGTTTGATCAGTTCACGGTTGCAACACCGGCTACCGGTGGTATCCGGAGGCTAAAGAGGAGTAGTAGCTCCTATCCAGATCTGAGGAACGAGTATTTTTGGGAATCTGGCGATGATCGCTCTCGGTTCTTTGATGATTTTGAAATTAGCAAGTATCGGTCGTCGTCATCATTGTCCGGATACGTTTATGATCGCAGGCAGCGAAGTGTATTTGAAGAATCTGTTGATGTTAAGGAAATTCCGGTTGATACTTGCGTGCTTCGTTCCTCACTGCAGTCACCGTCTCCACCGCTACCAAAGTCTCCTACTCCACCTCCACCTCCTCCACCACCGCCCCCTCCTCCATCAGCGACGAGCAATCAGAAACAGAAGCGATTTTTTAAAACGGTTCAACGTAAAGAAAAGATAGAGAAACCGGGTGAAAATGAGTATGAATTCTCGAGAAAAGGAAATTCGCCACCAAAGCCACCTCCTCCACCACCACCGCCTCCGCGTCTTCCACCGCCTCCGCCAGTTAACAAGGCAACTCGATCAGAGCGTAAGCACTGGAGTAAAAAGACTAATGCCACTAAGGAGTTAAAGATGGCTTTGATTTCATTATACCATCAGAGTAAAAGAAAGAAGCAGCAAAAAACTAGGAGTTTATACGATGATACACTTCAATCTCCGCCTGAATTGCCATCCTTTCTCGTACCTCCACCTTCGCCACCTCCGCCTCCTCCGCCTCCTCCTCCTCCTCCAACAGTATTCCGTAGTTTGTTCAGAAAAGGAAGCAAAAATAAGAGAATTCATTCATTTTCTGCACCGCCGCCACCACCACCTCCTCCTCCACCACCACGCCAGTCATTCTCCACGTTACAGAGGTGGTCCAAACGTAAGGGTCAGATATCACATCCTACACCACCACCTCCCCCAGCTCCAGTAACACCTACACAAGCACCCTTCAGACGGCGAAATAATACTATCACAACAGGACGGCCACCATTGCCAACAAAAGCCAATAATTTCTACGACGAAAATGAGAATATTGTAGGGAAATCCACTCTCATCCCAATGCCTCCACCACCTCCACTTCCCCCCTTCAAAGTGCCAGGTTTTAAATTTATGATCAAAGGTGACTACGTTAAGATAAGGAGCGGTCAGAGCTCACGGTGCAGCTCACCGGAGTTTGAGGAGGTGGATAAGCGGTCAACGGAGACGGTCAATATGATGAAGAGCGAAGAAGCTAGAGGTGGATCCTTGTTCTGTCCCAGCCCAGATGTGAATGCCAAGGCTGATAGTTTCATTGCCAGACTAAGAGATGAATGGAGATTGGAGAAAATAAATTCCATGTAGTCTCGGAGAAATATGGGGCTTGGCCCAGAACTAAGCCCAATCTCTGGCCCATCAAAAGTATGAAACTTACTTGGAAATTTGCACTCCGCACACATTTCCTTCATTTGCATCCGCCTCTGATGCACATAGAAAAGTTTATAGTTTTCATGTACAAGCAATGCATGATTACGGCATACGACAATTTTATCATACAATTGCAGTATCTATAACGATTTTATGATAGCCATCGATCGTAGTGCAATCTATTTATATTTCACTATAATTGAATCGATAGGATGGTTATATGTAATCGTTATATATGAAACGGTCGTATATAATAATTTTTATGTATAATTTTTATGTATATTTAGCGTGCATAAACAGGAGGGAGCACCGGTTAATTTTTGCAGCCACTTCTTGGAGCTCCCTTTATATAGAATGCGAGTGAATTTTTTGTTTTTTTTAATTTGTGTAATATCGTTTGGAATGTGTCAAAAGATTGAATTGATGTATGGGTATGCATAATGTTGATGGTGAATGGAGAAGGGCTTTGGCTGTGTTTTTTTTTTAAAAATCACTTCTTGTGGCCATGCTTATAAGTTTTAAAGGTAAGTTTAATAGACAGGAATGCAATTTTTTTTTTATTACAGAAAAAATTTAGTTACATTGCATTCTGTTATATATATATATATATATATATATATATATATATATATATATATATATATATATATATATATATATTTATTTATTTATTTATTTTTAAATATATACATCGTGGAACTGTTTTTTCTTGGAAAAGATGTTTTACTCTTTAATTTTTTTTACAAAAATTAAATTTTTATATTATGAAAAAATTAATTAATTAATTTTTTATTAAATAATATATTAAAATGTCTTAACATTTTAAAAAATTTACTAATTAATTTTTTTTTAATTTTAGTTATTAAGTACTTTATTATTAAATTCATATAGTTTAGAAAAACTCATTAATTGTCCTTTAATTTTATAAAAAAATTTATTAATTAATCTTTCTATTTCAAGATCATTTTAAATTCTTTGGTATATTTAATGGTTAAAATTAATGAAACAATTAATTAATAAATTTCTTAAAATTTCAGTATTCTTTAAATAGAGGGACTAATGAGTGAATTTTGTTCATAATATAAAAAATATATAATAATTTTTTTTATAATCCAATATAAAAATTCCTAATTATTTATTCCAATAATTTTCAACTGATATTGATATATTGTTTTTCAAAATAGTTTTACTTTTTATCAGAAAACAATAAAAAAAATTAAATAAACATGAAAAGCATGATAATAATCAAAGTCAAGGTTGTATATGGAATGATACATCCATTAAACTAATCCAATAATCTGCTTTACTGAATGCATTTTAATTATATTACGACAAGATGATATTATAAGTTGATTTATATATATATATATATATATATATATATATATATATATATATATATATATATATTATATTAATTTTACTAAATATATATCGTATTTATATTAAAAATAAAAATAAAAGTAATTATAGAAGGAAATATGAATGACAAGCAATGCCTTATTTTCCACCTTGATATTACAATTGTTTTTCCTTTATTCTTTGACTAGAATTGCAGTGTCTATTTCTCTTGAAGCTCTCCTTTTGGAGGTGTGGCAAATGCAGTTTTAAAGAGAACAATGGAATCAGAAATTTTATAATATACTAATTAATAATTTGAGATTCAGAACGATGTAGGGTTTTTATGTGTATGGAAAAGTTTAATATGAATGGATTATATTTTCCTTTTTTATTTTCTTTTTAATTGTCATCCTGCTACAGTGTCTACTGATGGATCAACTTACGTAATGGGCTCTAATAGATTTCAAGTCTGTCTCTTTTTTCAAGTACGATCTCAGTATGAATGTCAAAAATTAAGCGATCATCACTTATATAAAATAATCTTTCTAAGAAAAAAGGGACTGAAATTTCGCTTTCTTGTTTAAGGTTTCATTATAATTGTTAGATTTGAGAAGGAGAAAACTTTTAGCAACAGGGCTCCCTTGGTTGATCCTTTATAGCTGTATGGGCATTAAAATAACTAGTTATAGGATTTACTAGGATACATAATCTGAGCTTTTAGACTAGTTTTGGGAATCATTTGAAAATTTTCATATTTTTTGAGAGAACGTGATTTCGTACCAATAAGAAACTAGTGTAATTGATGTTTTCAATTATAAAAATAGCATAAAATTTAAAATTTGAATTTTTTAATTATTTATTTTAAATATTTATCTTCATAAAGAGAGAAAGGCGACCTCTCATGCTATGCAAGGCATTGAAACTTTTTAAACCTGAATTCTAGTAATTGAGAGAAGCAAGAGCACTCATTTGCAATAATACTAGAAGCTGAAATAAATTTTAGGGCTTCGTGGCAACAAATTTTAAGCTTCAATAGAATATGGGATAACAACTGGATGTGTCTACGCCTTCTAACTTCAACTCAATTGGCATTCACAATATCATTATAAATATTTAGTTTACAACATATGGGCTGTGTTATATGATTAGAAGACAATAAAATACAGTCTTAAGAAAGGTTTTCTTACAAGTCTTTAGAATGTGTTATCACTTTTTTTTTTATAATTTTTAATAGAAAATTAGAGGTATAGAGACTAGCAAATGAATATAATAAATTAGTTATATTATTTATTAGATTATAGGGAAGCTATTTAATATTATTTATCCGATTATATGGAAATTATCTAATGAAAAATCTCGATATTTAAATGCATGAATAAACTTAATTCAATACTGATATAAAAGAATAGAAAAAACTTTTGAATTTCAAATAACCAATGAGCTTTTATTTGTTTGGATTCTTTTTAGTATGCTTCAATTGGAATTTGAATTTGAGATTTTTTGATACTGAAAACGATTTCAGTACTAATGAGTTAAATCCTATTAATTCTATCAACTAAATGTTATAAGTAAATACATAAATACAAATGTGAAAAGCGAAAGAAAGTGAACTCACATGAAAAGCATATTCACTTTCAAAAACAAGAATAAGAAAAAAAAAAAAAAAAGCATTTCCACTATATGCAACATGTGAGATATTTTTTGCTTTTTTATATTACATAACATTCGCCTAAAAAAAGTTATGAGCTGTCACCATAAAATAAGAGCAACGTGGCAAGAATCTGACAAGTGGAAAACGCAGTCTCACTATAGGAAAAAGAAATTCAAACACTCTGACACTCAAAATATCGTCAAGACTCGTCCACCTGAATAAGCCAAGTCTTGGTACAAAGTTACCATTATCAGGCATATTCTTATTTCGCCAGATATTGCAGGATTACCAACTTAATCGGCTGATAATGTCCATTATCGAGTAGTCGACAATATCACCATCGAATTTTAAGAAAATATTATGTTTATCTCCATTCTCTTACAGTATAAAATGAGAACGATTCCAGAAGCAAAAGTATGTTATTCTTAAACACATGAGCTATAATCAATTCGTTGCATTCTCTCCTTGTCACGATACTGACTTGAGCGCCGAAGTGACTGCTGTAAATACCCACCACCACCTCATATTTTCTTTCTTGCAGGTTCTAACCAATCATAGCATAGTCCCATTTCAGCCACATCATCAATTTAACCTCAGCAACATCATTTAGTTCCGCTATTGAGAAATCTATTGAATCCCCTTCATTCAATTGGATTACGACCGGTTTTCTATTCTTTCTCTCTCCTCTTTCTCTTAAAATGACAGGTAACCTTACTGCCATAACTAATGTTGCTACCAACGAGGGAGTCATAATTTCCTCTGTCCCAGACGTTCGAGAGAACACGCCCCCAATGGTTAATGAAGCAAACCTCAATAATCTGAATAATGAGTAGATACTTCAATATATCTAAAGATTGCAGGTTACTCTTGGACAGTATAAGCCCCAAGAAGAGGCGTCTAAGATGGACCCCGATAGAAGAGAAAGCTTTAGTAGACACCCCGAGGGCCCAAACGGAAGCGACCAAAGTACAACGCAAAGGTAAGTTTGAGTCTGAAGATGAATCCGATGAGGTTCCAAAAGGAGTGGATTGGAAGCTAGTACGGGCTGTAAAAAGATATCAAAAGGAAAAGGAAGAGGACTTTAGTCTAGACGGGTTTCACCTCTTTCGGAAGAAATATTGGTGGAGACGTTCCCCGCTAAGTTCAAGTTGCTCAGTTTGGATAAGTATGACAGAACGACAGACACTCAAAGCCATCTAGCCATCTTTAAGACGCCCATATAACTTTAAGACGTAAATGATTTTATATTATGTCGAGTGTTCCCTGTTAGTGTATTTGCCCTAGGCCATTATCTTGAACCTTTTTGTATGTCATTTTCGTTATTAATAAAAGAGATTTTTACTATCATTATTATTTGTTTGTATGTTACATAATAATGATTAACATCCCTGGTTACTTATTATTATGTTTATAATAATAAAATATAGCTAGTATGGTTATTGATTGATAATCATGAGATGATTATGCATATATTGATATAATTCAATAATCATAGATACTTGTTAGAGAACAAAGTATTAGATGGACCCGCACTGAGATCATTACATGGGTTATTGTCATAAGTGAATTTTAAAGTAGTTATGTCTTAATCTTTTGACTTGAGATTGTCATAGTTTCTAAGATAAGGACTATTATGTTTTGACATAACCAAACATTGTTTTTAATCGAACAATCATAAAGGTTATGATTGGGCATAATAGAAATTATGTAAAGGATATTGAACAATCAAGATAGAATTTATCCCTCTCTTTGAGAGAGATATCTTCTGAGCCCCTCGATAAGTGAGGCTGAGAAATGCATGGCCGTGCTCAAATGAATTGATAGTATGATCAATATCATTTGAATTTATCCGTCTACCTAGAGATCGAAAAATCATAAGTTTGAATATTATAAGTTTGACATTGACCATGACTTATGTTCAAACTAGATATCGTGTGACAAATGGATTAATATATATTCTATTTTATCGGACTATCGATCCTCATATTAATTGGGTAGTCATAATGTCTTGCTAGAGGCCGCTTATGATTTATGAATCTTATGGAACTGGGCCTATTACTAATTAATATGAGCCTATTGGGTCACATACAAAAGAATGTTGTTGATGTGTTATATTAATGGGCTAAAAGCCCATTAGTATAATTAATAATTATAAAGATTTTATTATTATTAATATTAATTATTATTATGAGATAATAATATTTAAAAAATCTGCAGTCTATCTGTAACTGTTACAGATAAAATATTCTTCGATTTTCCTTATTAAAATAAACTATCACGTAAGATATTAAAGTGTCTGTGAGATTGTGATAGTGGGTTATGCACACAACTCTTTTGCGAAAAGAAGTGCGAGAAAACTGAAAGACTTATAACTCCTGCTGCGAATTGTGGGGGAGACGGTTTTTAAGAATTCATTTTGAAGCTGTAGATTGAAACACATAGCATATCCATCAGAGAGAGCTAGCACTCTAGAAGGATAAGAGACGTTCGTGTGGATACCATAGCGGGTGTTCGTTGAAAAACAACACCTTGAGTTCGGAATTGTATCTTCTCGTCGAGTCTAACAGGTTAATAGCTTATCCTTCCTTTCGAATTAAACGAAGCACACGGATTTCGAGAAGGAAATCAAATATTTTAATTTTTCTGCTGCGTGTTTGGGTTGCAGTAATCTCTGGGTTTCCTAACATTCCCATCAACACTCACGGGTTTGGCTCAAAAATGGTATCAACATCTAAATCCAAGTTTAATCCAAAACTTTACACAGTTTGTTATGATATTCAAATCTAGATTTATTACTTGCATACCTCAAAAAAAGATTTTCTAGGACCTGCAAAAGATTCGCTTGGAAGAGGGCGAGCCTTTAAGGAGTTCTATTGCTCGTTTCAATGCCGAAGCCATACAGGTAGAAGAGTTAAATCATGAGATAGAATGTAAGGTGTTGAAGAAAGGGACCCATAACGTCAAATTCATGGATTCCTTAATAAAAAACCTAGCGGTAACATACCAACAGCTGATAGACAAAGCCTATAAGTATATCAGATTAGATGATGAGATCCAAACATTAAAAAAAGACTCAAAAGCGAGTCAAAAGCTAAATCAAAAGTCCAACAGGCGAGTTCCTGAAGGGGATCACAGGAGCTATCCTATCTACGAAAGAAGGACGAACAGGGTAAGTATAGGAATTACACCTTGCTAAATGACTAATGAACTTGTATCTTGATATGGATCAGGAAGAATGATAAAAAGATTAGATGGCCTCACAAGCTAAATCCCGAGAAGGCGGACAAATGGGATAGTACCAAATATTGTCGCTTTTATAAAGATCATGGTCACACAACGGAAAAATGTCGACAACTAAAGGACGACGTTGAAAAGCTCCTCCAAAAATTCATAAGAAAAGGAAAAGAAGGGCAAAAGTCCAAGCCTGAGAAAATAAACCTAGAGACGACTCCTGATTGAGACCTCGTGGGAGTCACACATGTGATAACAAAAGGACTCGATGAAGGATAGACAAGATTAGAGCCTGATCACTCGTAAAGCAAGGAGAATACTTGCCCGTAAGGGTCGTCCACCCAAAGTATCTATTCCAGTATTGTTTATATTTTGACAAGTAATTTAGCTTTATCCTTGTATATAAATGAAGGAGATTCTTTTAATAATAAAGTTAATAAAGTATTTTTACAAGATATGTTCTTAGGCAGTCCTTGCTAGACCACTTGGGCGCTAATCCCATGAATCAAGGCCATAAGATAAATTTTAGTTAGGCCGAGTAATAAGGCAATTTTTGCCAGAGCACTCGGGCATTGGTCCTAAGAATCAAGGCCATAAGGAAAATTTTAGTTAGGCTAGGTTACAAAGCATTTTTTGTGAGACCATTCGGGCGTTGGTCCCACGAATTAAGGCCATAAGGCAAATTTTAGTCAGGCTAGGTCACAAGATAATTTTCGCCATACCACTTGGGCGTTGATCCCACGAATTAAGGTCATAAGGCAAATTTTAGTCAGGTCAGATCACAAGGCAATTTTTGTCAGATCACTCGGGCGTTGATCTCACAAATCAAGGCTATAAGGCAAATTTTAGCCAGGCTAGATCACAAGGCAATTTTTGCCAGATCACTCGAGTATGGGTCTCACGAATTAAGACCACAAGATAAATTTTAGCCAGGCCAGGTCACAAGACAATTTTCGCCAAACCACTCGGGTGTGGGTCTCACGAATCAAGGCTACAAGGCAAATTTTAGTCAGGCCAGGTCACAACGCAATTTTCGCAAGACCACTGGGGCGTTGGTCCTACGAATCAAGGCCATAAGGTAAATTTTAGCCAGGCTAGGTCACGAGGTAATTTTTGCCAAATTACTCGGGCGTTGGTCCCACGAATCAAGGCCATAAGGCAAATTTTCTCCAAGATCGGTCACAAGGTGGTTTCCACCAGACCACTAGGCAATTGATCCCACAAAATGAGGCCATAAAGTAGTTTATGCCAAGTCACGATTTATAACCACAAGGCAAGCTCCTTATCTCATGGACTCAAGACAGGCTAGTGACTAAACGTCATAAATAAATGTTAGCCACATGAGTGAACCTTTTTTTCCATAGAAAAATTATATGCAGCAAATATGAACAACAGATAAAGGAAACATTCTCATTAAATATAAAAAGATTAAAAAGGGGCAGAGTCATCAGCCTCATTCGCTCGAGTCTCCGTTACATCAAAGTTCTAAATATTTATTATAGGAGAAACCTGGTCAAAGGGTACAACTTCATCACGCTCAAAGGGAGTATCTTCAGCATGCTTCCCACCACTCTCACCTTCTTCCTTAGGGAGGTTATCGTCTATCTAGGAGAAATTCTCAGAAGGGAAATATTTCATAAGCTCCTTCTTCACAGAATCCTGACCTTGAACAAACATCTCCCCACTTGGGCCACTGTCTCCTGAACTTCTGCTTCTAGCTCGGCTACCCTAGTGGAGGCTGCCCAGGCCCCCTCAGCTTGAGCCTGCAGCTCCAAAACCTGGAGTTGCAACAAGACCACTTGATCCTCAGCAGATTTAGCCCAATTCTCAAGGTCTAGCTTAGACGCAAGGGCTGCATCAAGGTCAACTTGAAGCTTGTCCATAGATTTTAGGGTCTCCTTTATTGTACTCTCAACCTCGGCACCCAGGTATTCAAGGTCAAACATTCTTCAGCCAAAAGCTCCCTGTGCATCTCATTTGTGCCAAATTCCATCACAAGGTACTAAAATGCTCCTTGACCACATAAGTGCAAAGGGCCCCCTTTAGTGCGAAATTAATAACATTTATAATTAGCTCGTCCGTCTTAATCTCATTTAAGTGATGATGATCCGCGGGCTATAAAGTACTCTTGATTAGCAGAAGACCCAGAGAAGGGTCATCAAGAAGAAAAGGTGTCCTATTTAGCGCTAAGGCCAGACGTTGAATGCTCGCGGGCCAAGAGGACTCGACCCCAACATCCATAAGAGTGGAAGAAGACGGAGCATCAATGGGAAGCGCAGGGGATGAGGCAGAAATAGAGGCGCTTGGGACCAAAGGCTCAGGGGGTGCCAATTCCTCGGCCAAAGGTTGGGAAAGAGGAGGAGGAAGTACAATCATGTCCCTTGAAGGGCAAGCATGCTTAGTAGGGGGGTTGGTAACCTTAGTAGCAACATCTTTGCTCTTTTGAACAGCACGTACCACCTCGGTGAACCTGCTTGACCCTACCATATCTGCAAATAAGAGAAAAAAATAAGTTAGATAGTCAGTTCAGAAAATAAAAAGGTTGAAAAGGGAAGTACTCTAATCCTAAGGAAGGGGTACACTTTCAGAAAGGCGGGGCGGGTGAGGAGCTCGGGCTGGCTTACCGACAGGTGGCTGTGCCAGGACAAGATGATGTTGCTCATCGCCTGAGTAATATCAATCTTCCTCAAGGCTTTAGCCATCACCATAAGGGAAGCCAAAACCTCGTCTTCCTCTCTCCTCAGGCGCACTCCATCTTTCTTCAGCTCTACCCAGTAATGTCAGCTAGTCTCAAGACGCCCAAAACCCCCCTAGAGCGCGATGACGGAGGATAAAAAACTTATTTTTCCACCATTTTAAAGAAGAAGGCATCCGATAAAAAATATTGAAGTACTTCTGACTGCTGAAATACCATAATTCCTTATTCTTATGAGTATCTAGTTGGTACGGTTGAGAGAAAAGCGCTACGCTAGGTTCAATATGATTATTAAAACACACGAACTGAAAAGCTACTAAGATTCTCCAGTTATTAGGATGAAGTTGAGTAACAGAGAGCCTGTGAAACCTAAGAACCTCCATGAAAAAGGGGTCTAAAGGGTCTAAAGGGAAACAAAGACCTACTTTCAACTGCTCTTAAAAAACCATGATGGTGCCACCAGCAGAAATAAGGTTGTTAGTACGGACATGGAGAGAAGGGGCAAAGATTCAGAAAGAATCACGATGAATGTGATAGGTGTTATACAAGCGATTCATGTCGTTATCTGAGAGGATGAACGAGATATCACTAAGGGAGGCACCCTCGTTCTTAGAAGTCTCTCTCGAGGGAATAATGAAGGCAGACATTTGTATGGGTCATCCTAGGAAGAGCTGGAAACCCTGCTAGGGGAGGAAGAAATGTTCCTATCCATATAAAAAAGACAACACAGATTAGCATAAATTAGGAAAGGGCTTCAACTGAAAGGGACGCAGAATGAATTCCTTTGGAAAAAGAAGTTACAGAAAAATGCAAAAAGTAATGTTTGAAGAAGATGATGGATCTTATAAAAGTGGTTTCGACGACAAGTGTTAAATGTGGCAAGACAAACAGTGCAACAGCCGCTAAAAGGTCTCGTAGACGAAGCGACTCAAATAGCAAGGAGCCAATTTTGAAGAGCCACGTGTCCCGAAGCTCGATAAAAGACGTCCTCTTTGAATCTAAAGAGTTGAAAACTAGCGGGGGGACCTTTGATATTACATAACATCCGCCCAAATAAAGTTATGAGCTATCACCATAAGACAATAGTCACGTGGCAAGAATCTAACAAGTGGAAAACGCGGTCTCATTACAGGAGAATGAGACCCAGACACTCTGACACTTAGAATATCATCAAGACTCGCCCCTTCGGATAAGCCGAGTCTTGGTACAAAGTTACCGTTATCAGGCATATTTCCATTTCGCTAGAGATCACAGGATTACCAACTTAATCGGCTGATGATGTCCATTATTGAGTAATCAGCCACATCATCATCGAATTTTAAGGAAAATACTATATTGATCTTCATCATCTCATAGTATAAAAGGATAATGATCTCAAAGGTAAATGTATGCTATTCTTGAATACAAGAGCTATAAGTAATTCGTTGCATTCTCTCATTGTCACGATACGGACTTGAGCGTTAGAGTCCATCTCACATTTTCTTCTTTGCAGATTCTAATCAATCATAATATAATCTCATTTCAGTCACGTCATCAATATAATTTCAGTAATATTATTTTTTTTATTATAATATTTTTTTTCTCTTCTAACATGATTAAAAAAAAAAAGATAACCTAATAATCCACCTACTAATTTTGGCTTTGTAAGTTTAAGTGAACTACTTCTCCCCTCTCTTCAACTTGGCTATGCCCTTCAAGCAGAAACTATAATAGTGTCTTAGAAGGGTACTCCTTCTAAAGTTTTTATCTAAAAAAAAAAAAAACTATTTATATGATAATAAGTTTAACGACTATTCTATTAATTTTTTTTATTATGATTTATACAAAATTTTTTAAATTATATGTAATGAATGTGAAGTTAATCCTCGTATGAGCAGGGATTTTTAATTTCTTTATTCTTCATTTATTATTATTTCTTAAAAGATTCTACTAAAAGTATAAGCATATATATTAATATTAAAAATCATCCAAAATAATAATCCATTTTAAAAATGGATTTATATCAATTACTAATTAGTAATATAGTTAATAATAATAAATGTCCAATCTCTCTTAAAAGTGTTAATAACATATTTTTTTTATATATAAATAATAAAAAAATCCATTATTAATTCGAAAAAATCTGGACTTTTGACCAAACAATTTATTCAGGAGACTTTGTGCCCAAATACTTCTTTCTTACCATCCATCATTGCTCTTAAATCTGAACTTGTATATGTGGGTAATCAACCTTATAAGTTAATTTCAACCTGTCTTGTCCATTAGCCCTATAACCCACACAATTATATGAAGACACATAATGAATGTTAAGGATAATTTGAATAAAATTGTAAGAATCCTTCACAATTTTGAAAAAATTTAAATAAATCTTTTATCAATTTTAAAAATTTCACCAATTATATCACTATTTAAATGTTTGAATTAAAAGAAAAACCTTATTTCAAATCATACCCATGTCAATTACTGCACTCAACAATTTAGTTAAAAGACATCAAATTAAAGTACAAAATAAAAAGTTTGGAATTTTTTTTCTCTTATTTTTTCACATTGTCTCTTTTAGTTTTTTTTATATCTCTTTTTTCTTAACAGTTTTATTTTTAAAGTATTCTATATAAATATTTGCTTTTTATAATTTCTAACTAATTTCCTTTTATTATTATTATTATTAATAAAATTTAAGTTTTTTTTTTTGAAAAAAAAAAATTAGGGGGCAAGAACTGTTTTATTTCACCATGAGACGTGCCTTCATCACTATCCTATGAGATATCATTTTCTCATTGAAACAATTTGGAGTCATTACAAGTCCCATTAAAAATTAGGGTATTTTATTAATAGAATTTATTTTATTAATAGTAGAATCATCTTTGAGAAATACCAAATTTATACTAAATCAAAATCGATTATATTAAAAAAAAAAAAAACACTAGGGTATTTTTATAAAAACTTTTGCCGGAATCTTGCCAACTACATTAAAGGATGTGAACATTATGTTGATTACGTGGGAACAAATATTGATACGGAATAATTAATTTTGGATTTTAAGGCAGATTTAGATCTGATTTAATTTTTGCTGCCAATATTTGATGAAAATTTATGCAAATTTTTCAAAAAAAAATTTCGAAATACACAATTTTTAAAAATATATCGAGAGCTAAAAGTTTATCACAAATTTTGAGGCAAAAATTTCACTGTTTAAGAGATCAATTTTACATTTTAATTATTTTTAAAATATTTTTTATAATTTTATATATTATGATTTTTTTATTATAAATAGTTTTTCTTTAACTATTTGAAATAATCTTTTAAAAATTTTAATAAAATTTTTTGATTTTTATTCTCTTATTTTTATTATTTCATTTTAACCAAATGTTATTGATTAAAATTTTTGATAAAATCTAACCAGTCGTATATAAAATATGAATCCATATACCACTTGTTTTTTGAATGTGCTAATCTATTCCTTTCAATTTCATTCCATCGTGTACCACCTGATGCCAACAAGTTGGCCAACGCCCTAGCCCATCATAAGAAGGAGACGGTTTTGTTAGAGCATATTATGGTGAAAATTATTTAGTTAAAATTGGAATAATTAAATTAAATTAATTTAAAATTTTAATTTAATTTTTTGTTTTTTGATTTAATTGAATTTTAATTTAAAAAAATTAATGATTTTGATTCAATTTGGATTTGATAAAAAAATCAAATCGAATAAATTAATTAATAATATTATATCATTTTTACAATATAAAAATAATATCTAAATTGAAATATTGCAATTAAATTTTAGAACTTTAAAAATAAAAGATAAAAAAATTCCTTAAAAAGTTTAATTTAAAAAAATTAATGATTTTGATTCAATTTGAATTTGATAAAAAAAAATCAAATGGAATAAATTAATTAATAATATTATATTATTTTCACAATATAAAAATAATATCTAAATTGAAATATTGCAATTAAATTTTAGAACTTTAAAAATAAAAGATAAAAAAATTCCTTAAAAAGTTTAGTTTAAAAAAATTAATGATTTTATTCAATTTGGATTTGATAAAAAAAAATCAAATCAAATCGAATAAATTAATTAATAATATTATATTATTTTCACAATATAAAAATAATATCTAAATTGAAATATTGCAATTAAATTTTAGAATTTTAAAAATAAAACTAAAAAAATTCCTTAAAAAGTTTAATTTAAAAAAATTAATGATTTTATTCAATTTGGATTTGATAAAAAAAATCAAATCAAATAAATTAATTAATAATATTATATTATTTTCACAATATAAAAATAATATCTAAATTGAAATATTGCAATTAAATTTTAGAACTTTAAAAATAAAAGATAAAAAAATTTCTTAAAAAGTTTAATTTACTGAATCAAATCGAATCAAATTAATTTAATTCATATTAATTTATTTTTTAATTCAAATTAATTTAATTTTATTAATATTTAATTTTTAATTTTTAATTTATTTAATTTAATTTAATTATAAATCAAACTAATCAAATGCCTCCGTTCAAAGTGTTGCTCCATAGTAAACTTTTGATAGTTAATTTAATATTATGATATTTATTATATTTCAAATATATTATATATATTTATTGATTAAATAACTAGAAAAAACTTATAAAAAGGAATTTCAAATCACCCCATATGGATGCCTATATTCAATGTAGAAAATAAAAATGTTAAGTGAAATTTAGTAAAAATACATACAAAATAAAAAGTTCGGAAGCTTTAATATTTTCCCACATTATTTCACATGGTTTCTTTTTAATTTTCTTTATATCTTTTTTTTAAAAGTATTCTCAATAAATATTCATACTCCATTAATTCAGTCGGGTTAGCCGATTTTGGTTTGGCATTACCTTTTTACGTTTTCAAATAAAAACAAAAAAAGTTTACGTGGGCCTGTATATAAACGTGTCAAAATAGGGAAATGTAAGGACAGAAGAAAAGTATCAGCGGCTACACACATTAAATTTCCCTACCCAAATATTTTACTAAAATATTTACGAGCCAGCAAATGTGGGCGGACATCATACTGTAATGTCTGAAATATTCTGATTTCCTTTTTATAAAAAATTCCCTGCCTCTAAGATTAAATGGCACGTAATTTAAAAGTACAAAAATACCCTTATTAGCAAATCCACTTTCTTGTTGGAGTCGGTTAATCGTTGTGGGACTGGACGCTTGGCCGGTTAATGACGTGCCCACCTTTCCTTCTATTCCCATTAGGTACAGGTCAGAGATTCTGTCGTTTTCGCTTCTTCCATCGCAGACGACCGCGGTTTGGTTCAAATTCAGAATCAGATTTATTTATTCGAAATAAATTTAGATAAAAAATGATAAAATTGATATATTTAGTACGAATTATCATTTTAAAATTATAATAAATAATTATTTTATTTAGTTTCATAATTTATATATAAATTTAAATTAAAAAATTAAAATTTAATAAATTTATTTTTTATTATATAATTCGAGAGTAAATTTACGTTTTTAAACTAAAGGTAAACGAAAAGATAATAATTGAAGGTAATTTAAATCAGAATATTCACCTTACATAATTAAAAATTATATAATTATTTTATTGACTAAAATTAAAATCAATCAAATCTTATAATTTGATTTAATTTGATCGTATTTGGCGTGTCTGCACATTGTTTTTCATAAATGGATTGATTTTATTTTTTTATTATTTAATTATTTTTATGAGTATTTGGCGCATTATTTTTCTGATTATATTATAATGCAAGGGTCTAATTCCATTGGTGGCTGAAACAGAAAATAGCAGAAAGTAATTTGACCAGTAAGAGAGTTTTAGACAGAGAGGAGAGAGCTTAGAGCTTTGCTTTTTCGTATATATAAGCTTCCCTTAACCTCATTTTTCGAAGGAGATTAAATATACATTTTTTAAAAAAGAGCACAAAAGAAAAAAAAAGGAAGAGAAAAGCTTTGAGAAGGGGCGAAATCCTTGAAAAAAAGCTTTTGTTTGCTTCTGGTTATCATCTTCCTCTCCAGCTCAAATTCAATTCAACCGCCGCTTTCTTTTTGTCCGTTGAAGAAGAAGAAGTAGCTTTGGAACTCACAAAGACAACGGCCGCCGAGTCATATTCTTCTCGATCCGACTCACTGAGTCTCATTTCTCCTCGACGTGGTCTTTTCTTCTAATGAGTTGAAGGAGAAAGAAGATCGCAGTATAGGATCGATATGGTAACTTAAAGATATGAAAACATTTCTTATTTTTTTTCAATCTTTTTTTATTGCCTGATTGGTTCTAATTGGTTGATTTGTTGAGTTGAATCTATTAGATGGTGTAGTTTTTGTTTGCTTCTGAGATATGGAATATGAACTTTGTGAGGATCAGCTCATAGCAAACTGTGACTCTCTTTGGGATTTTGACTTCTCTTGAGTGAATTTTGTGGATGTTAAAGCATGGTTATGCTTCGATTCAAGCGTCTTTAACTTTGCATTAATAGATGAGAGGACATCGCATATGAGAGTCGAGAATTGTAGGTTTCGAATAGCTTTTGAACTATTTGTTTATTGAAGACATGGATGAATGACTGCAATTAGAAACTTAGATGGCAGTTTCGAATTTTAATCCTATTGCTTTGGCAGCTAGCTATTCTTTTGCATTTAGTAAATGAATATTTAGATAAGTATCATTAAGTTTATTAGGGCAAACAAGTATTTTTTTTTTCTCCCTCTTAGTGTATGGTGGTACCATAATGTTATTACCTCCTAATTTTGTGTTTCCAGCCTGAAAAGCTTGGTGGGTTCTATTTGGTAAATTGGGGAGTTTCTTCCACAATGCTGGCTCCTGATGCTGACTTCATTGTCAGCTGCTCAGTGCTTATTGAATTCTAGAAACACTTAAAAGCATGTTACAGTATAATTCATGGCGACATTTCCATAACAAAATCTGGAAATTGCTACATTTTTCCTCTTTGTTCCCTACTGCCTCTCTCTCTCTCCCCCTTCCCCTTCCGCCTTTCCTTTTATAGTTCTTGGTTATGTACAAACCCTTTGTTGCTTGCTTGATATGTCACAAACACCAGTGTGCTATGAAGCTGTCAGTAATTTGTCTTGCTAACCATATCTAGCTTATAGTTATGTTTTATTTTATGAGTTTTCACAATGCAATATTCTGTTTGTGTGATTGTAACATTGGAGCACACGTGTAGTCTGTTTTTGTTTAAAAGATCAGTTGCAAATAGATTTGTGATTTGATCCTCCTCTGCATGATTGTAATTGTAATTTTGTATCTATATAATACTGGTCAACCTTTGGTAAGGAACACTAGAAGTGGTTGACAGTTTCATGTTACACATATTCAGTTCACTGTTTAAGCATATCTGAAATCAAATCCTATTGTTCTTCAAAGAATATCTATCCTTCTCTGTGTCTAATTTTTTTTTCCCCCCAATTTATGTTCAGGCCACACCAGTGAACATTATCGTAGGTTCTCATGTATGGGTTGAAGATCCAGCAGTGGCATGGATAGATGGGGAAGTTTTTAAGATAAACGGTGAAGAAGTTCATGTTCATACCACAAATGGGAAAACGGTGAGTTCATAGAGACTCATTTAGTTGTTTTATTTGGATTCTGTGGATCTACAAGTACGTGATTGTGTTTGGCATTTACTCTTTAAATTAGAATCTAAAATCTCAAGCATTGAATTTAGCTAATACAAAAATGCATCCAATTGCCAACTTAAGAATTGATTGGTAACATTAGTTTTCATGTAGGTTGAGATTTGGCCTCATTTCCTACTCCCTCCAAATTCATTTTCTAATTAATGTCTTATGATTTTCAAATTGAAAATTCTTTGCAGGTTGTTACAAATATATCCAAAGTGTTTCCTAAGGATACTGAAGCTCCACCAGGAGGTGTTGATGACATGACAAAGTTGTCATATTTGCATGAGCCAGGAGTTCTGCATAACTTGGCTACCAGATATGAACTTAATGAAATCTATGTAAACTACTTTTGGAATTTTCTTTCTCAATTTATGTTCTGAAGTAAAGATTGTATCAATAAAGTTCTCAGTTCAGTAAAATATCTTTCATTGTTTGATCCGTTGAGAAGATATCCATTTTATTGAAAAAATTCCATTTTATGTCTTGCAGACATACACTGGAAATATACTGATTGCTATAAACCCGTTTCAAAGATTACCACATCTGTATGATACACACATGATGGAACAATATAAAGGTGCCCAATTTGGAGAGCTCAGCCCTCATGTTTTTGCAGTTGCAGATGTTGCATACAGGCAAGTTTCTTTTTTATTATATTAGGTCTTGCATTTTCCTATCTTGTTTGTGCTGAACTTTGTGCTTTGCTTGCATAGGGCAATGATCAATGAGGGAAAGAGCAACTCAATTCTAGTTAGTGGAGAAAGTGGTGCTGGTAAGACTGAGACAACAAAGATGCTCATGCGATATCTTGCACACTTGGGTGGTCGATCTGGGGTGGAGGGGCGGACTGTTGAACAACAAGTTCTAGAAGTAAGATGAAGAGCTTTCCCACCTTTGCCCAAAATCTACAGATCTGCAAACAGTTATATATCCATTATTTTAATTAGATGGGAATTGTTCTTTGATATGGGGTTTCTGGTCTATTGAAATTTGCAGTCCAATCCGGTTCTTGAAGCATTTGGCAATGCCAAAACTGTTAGGAACAACAACTCAAGGTAACTACTGTTTTACTGTGACAAATGTAATAAAAAAAAATTATTGTAAGTGGTCTGAATTTGAAGTTGTACTGCAAAAGTCGTCAACTAAGTTACACATTGAAGAGATTGGAGGAATTAATTTCTTTTTTTTTCCTTAAGGCTCAGAAGTGCTCTTGATTGATTGGTTGTAATGTTCACAAGGTTGAATATAGTCCTTTGCATCTCCTTATTGTCTTCCCATCTTTTTGGATATTGAAATAAGTGCGTTATTGACTATAGACTATAGATATATGTAATACCATTGATGTTTTGTGTTTCAGATATAATGTTTTATTCTTATTGACTTAAATGAAACAGGGGTTACTTACCATTCTGCAATGCTGATTGGGGTTCTTTTCCTTTTTTCTTGACCATAGTTTCTTTTTCTCCCTCCTGCTTTGAGAAATTATCTCCTTGAATTTATCAGAGATATTTTTCAATCTGTTGTGTCCATAAACTTATTTACTTCTAGGAGCTTATTTGGCCATTTCTTTATATTCATCTTGGTATCAAAATGCAGTCGTTTTGGTAAATTTGTTGAAATTCAATTCGACAAGAATGGGAGGATATCTGGGGCAGCTATAAGGACTTATTTGCTTGAGAGGTCCCGGGTTTGCCAAATTTCTGATCCTGAAAGAAATTATCATTGTTTCTACCTTCTTTGTGCAGCTCTACCTGAGGTATTGATTGTTTACATTTATAACAGAACTTTGAAACAGCCCTGAACTCCAGTTGGATTTCATACTGCATGTGCCTATATTTATAAATATCTATTGATTGTCCCTTGGTTCTTTAGGAAAGAGAAAAGTATAAGTTGGGAGACCCAAAGTCTTTCCATTACTTGAACCAATCCAACTGCTATCAGTTGGATGGAGTAAATGATGCTGAGGAATATCTTGCAACTAGGAGGGCAATGGATGTAGTTGGCATCAGTGAAGAAGATCAGGTTAGGATTTAACTTGTTCCTTAGAGATGCAGTGTGCTTGCTGCTACACTCACAACTTTTACATTATGTTTTCTAGGTGGCAATTTTTAGGGTTGTAGCTGCAATTCTGCATCTTGGAAACATTGAATTTGCAAAGGGAAAGGAGATAGACTCTTCTGTTCTCAAGGATGAGAAATCTAGATTCCATCTTAATATGACAGCAGAGCTGCTCAAGTATGGCTTATTGAATCCTTCCTTTCTTCTCATGCATTTAACTGATCTGTTGTTCTGGGTGGTTATTTGAACCACACACATCAATTGACTTGTATTGTAGGTGTGATGCCAAGAGCTTGGAAGATGCACTGATAAAACGTGTTATGGTAACTCCAGAAGAGGTTATAACAAGGACTCTTGATCCTGTTGGTGCAGTGGTTAGCAGGGATGCCTTGGCTAAAACAATTTATTCTCGCTTGTTTGATTGGTAAAGTAACTTTTTGCAGTCTCTGTGTGTGTGTGTGTGTGTGTGCGCGTGCACGCGTGCATGCTTGCACTCACATTCATGGCATATGCCATTGAATCTGTAAATGTTCCAAAACACTTTCACCTCTATTTTTGTTTTTAATGAGTTCTCATTTAAATGTTTTACAGGCTTGTGGATAAAATTAATAGTTCAATTGGACAGGATCCAAACTCGAAACAATTAATTGGAGTTCTTGATATATATGGTTTTGAAAGCTTTAAGTTCAATAGGTAAGCCTTTAACTTCAGATGTCATTTGCTATACAGCATTTTTCCTGACTGTTTACTATTTGCTTTTCCATACAGTTTTGAGCAGTTCTGCATAAATTTTACAAATGAAAAGCTGCAGCAGCATTTCAATCAGGTTTGGTGCTTTGCATTTTCCTTTGCCTCTATTTGCGTTACCATTGTTTTTGCCAAATTTGACTGTATGGTGTTTTTATGTTTGCAGCATGTCTTTAAAATGGAGCAGGAAGAATATACAAAAGAAGAAATTAATTGGAGCTACATAGAATTTGTTGATAATCAAGATGTGCTAGATCTCATTGAGAAGGTCTTTTGCATAGTCGACCAGTGTCTTCCATTTATATCATTCTCATTTGAAGAATATTATGCTTTGTGGAGCACTGTGAATAGCATTTACTGTATATTTTTATCTACATGTGCACTTGTCCTATACTTCTGGTACAAGGTCAAAGATATTAAAATTTTTTTCTTAAATATTTTGCAGAAACCTGGGGGAGTTATTGCACTTCTAGATGAAGCCTGGTATATCCTCATTTGATTCTTACTTGTTCTAGCCTTTTTCTTGTACATTCTGCGGGAATCGAGTTTCTATCTTACTCTTATGATTACACAATCACACTGTGTTGCTACTTATTCTTGTATACGTTGAAATTTGACTCAAGTATGCTTAATGCTTGATACAGCATGTTTCCTAAATCGACGCATGAAACTTTTGCACAGAAGTTGTACCAGACATTTAAAAACAACAAACGGTTTATCAAACCGAAGCTTTCTCGTACGAGTTTTACCATATCTCACTATGCAGGGGAGGTAAACAGATTTTTCCTGTATATATTGTACAATTCCTTTCTACTTTAATAGATGCTAAAATGTTCTTTATGTTTATTCCAGGTAACTTATCAGGCTGATCAGTTCCTTGACAAGAACAAAGATTATGTAGTTGCAGAACATCAAAGTCTTCTGACAGCCTCAGAGTGCTCCTTTGTGGCTGGTCTCTTTCCTCCACTTCCAGAGGAATCATCAAAATCCTCTAAATTTTCTTCCATAGGTTCCCGCTTTAAGGTAGTAAAGATTTACTTGCTCTTCAGTTCCTAAAGGTGAAGTTACTTTCATTAACTAATTTATTTGATGAGGAAAGACTCTCAGTGGTTGTGTCAGTTGCTGTGGACCAAAACTTAGGTTCCAAGGCTATGTAAAGCTGAGAAAATATTTTGAACCCACAAACCCATAAAAAGGGGGAAAATAAAAGGAGAAGTACTAGAAAAGCTTCTCCTGAATGTAAACTAATGCAGCACTTAATTAAAATTTATAGCATTTATGTTTTTCAGTTAAGTGGTTGCTATTTAGAGAAGATGAGATGGATATGGAGCAGTATAAGAATAAACTAAGGAATGAGTATATTCTCAAGAAGATGCAAGTGGCCTTCATTATGAAAATTTCAGAGAAGGGAGATTGAGATGGTTTGGACGTGCACTGTTGGCCAGGAACTGCTCTAATATAAATTGTTGAGCACTGAAGTGATAGGAGATAAGGGCAGAAAACCCAAGATAAAATGGAAATAAATAGTGAGATGAACTTAGTGGCCAGACTCCCTAGATCTTTCTGAAGATGTAGCCTTAAGTCAAGTGGGTTGGGGGAGATGCAATGATGCATCCATATAACTGATTCCAACTAGTTTGGTATTAAGGCTTTATTAAGTGCATTCTTGGTGATGCAAAGGGAGGGACCAAATGATGTGATACATTGCCAAAATCGTGAATGACATATTGTAGAAGGTGGAAAAATAGTGGTAAAATCTGGACCTAACATGTGAGGATTGTGGCCAGACAAGGGTAACAATGGAGTCCATGTTGCTTATCATTTGAAATTGCATCGGCACCGCTCTTTGCCTTTTATTTCTCCATTTTAGTCTTTTCGTAGGTTTGAATTAAACAATACTTCAAAGGCTCTGCATCTGAATCTGTGTCATTGGAATGTACAATGGCACACAGAAGAGGTCATATATTTGATCCAGTACCTTCTTTTTGGGGTGTCATGGTGGTTACCTTGTTGCAGGAATACATTTTAGTTCAGCTGACATGTTTACAATTTGGATTTGGAAGATGATATAACTTCAAATCATTTTTAGACACTAAAATACTGCCAGAAGAATGTTCACTGTTTTTGAAGTATGGTGGCGCTCTGTCTATTTTAGCTGTAGGATGCATTAGCTATACATGGAATAATATATGTGCCAAATTTTTTACGCATCATATTTGATGTATTGTATTTTGACAATGGGAGATGTGTTTAAAATTTCAGCTACAACTCCAATCTTTGATGGAGACCTTGAATTCAACTGAGCCACACTATATCAGATGTGTGAAGCCAAATAATGTACTCAAGCCTGCAATTTTTGAGAATGCTAACATTATCCAGCAACTACGTTGTGGTGTAAGTATGATGAGGCTGTAGCATTTTTCTTTGTTGTGATTTTTCATTCTTAAGCCCTTCTAGATTACATATTTGTGCTTATGTTCCACCATTTGTAATATGATGATTATTGTTCTTTTGTATATAATATATGTAAAATTATTTAGGGTGTCCTTGAGGCAATTAGAATCAGCTGTGCTGGGTACCCTACAAGACGTACATTCTACGAGTTTCTCCTCCGTTTTGGTGTTCTTGCTCCAGAAGTTCTGGAAGGAAAGTAAGTCATAATTCAAAGGGGAAAAATATTCAGCAAACCTTTTGGCATGTTTTTCTTTTTATTCTTTTGAGGAGCATTTTATTTCTCTGGTGAATTGTTGTTGCTTCTTCTTGTGCAGCCACGATGACAAAGTTGCATGCCAAATGATCCTGGATAAAATGGGATTAAAAGGTTATCAGGTAATGGAATTTTCTCTGTAATTAATTCTCGCTATTATGCTTTTTAGGAATAGGCGTGGAGTCCCTTGGTATGAGGATGCATAGCCTGATTTGTCTGCCTCACGAGTATAATAGATTATGAGACAAAGCAGAAGGGTACTAGACTTGCTTTAAATTTCTTTCACTTGGTACAGTTATGACTTGTAGACATTTGTAACTGTAAATGTGGATACTTGCTTGTGCTATGCTTTCTATGTTTTGCCAAGCAAAGACCATCATATAATCTTTGAGTAAGTGGCAAAAAGCTAGCAAAAGGGAGGCCGGGTGGTGAACTTCTGAAGAAACAGTTCTTCAGCAACACCTGGCCTGATCAATTTCAGATGTCCCAGTGGGTGATGACCAGCTGGTGTTTGCTAGTTACATAACAATTTGTGCCCCTAGTTTTTGTCTTATTACAGGCTTTTTGGTGTTAGAAGTTAGATATCCAACTAACCAGCCTACCTTCATCAAAGTGTTCTCAAGGGGATATTTGGATTCTTGTCTGGGGACCAACAGTGTTTTGTACCCCAACTGGCAACTACTACTTTTAGAGTGTTTAATAACCATCACTAATTAAACATTTAAATTGCCAGGATATCAAAATCTAGTAATTGATATTTCAAATTTTAATTTAAATGTTGAAAGCTGGACGTCTGCTTTGGTGTTTGAGCCCCTAACAGCAACGACCAATAGCTAATCTCATGCACCTATCAAAATAGACCCTTATAGTTTCTCCAGTTTCACTGGATGCTTATAATGGTAACTGCTGTTAAATTCTGTGCATAACGCCAGTCAATGAAGGCTCCTAACTCTTTTTTTTTCTTCTCTATTGGAAACCTATTGGCTTGGGACCATTGGCTACGTATAGGGGCTGCCCACCCCATTTAGGTTTTTCACAACATGTCGTAGATGTTGTTCAACTATAAATCTCTCAATATCTGTATTGCATGTTGCCCATGGAGTATTTTAGTCCCCTACATCAAACCTTGTACAAAATTGTTGGTTTCACTTTCACAGATAGGCAAGACAAAGGTTTTCCTCAGAGCTGGCCAGATGGCTGAACTGGATGCGAGAAGAGCAGAAGTGCTTGGAAATGCTGCTAGGACCATTCAAAGACAAATCCGCACATATATTGCACGCAAGGAGTTTATTGCAGTTCGTCAAGCTGCTATTCACTTGCAATCTCATTGCCGAGGTATTTTCTTAAACTTTTTTTTTCCAATTATTTTTGTTTGTAATTTCTTTGCTTTTCAATACTGCTCCATTCACATTTTCCTTTCACATAAGTTAAATTCATCAGCTTCCAACAAAGTATGGATCTTCATGTATGCCTTTGTGGTGGTCTTGAATGTACAGCCATGTTGATGTTCATTTATTTGTGTCCAAGTCTGTACACCATTTGCGTGAGATCTTCTCCATGTTCGTGTGTATGTGAGAGAGATGGGACTAACTTCTGCAAATATATATATATATATATTGGTGCTTGTTTCATGAATTCTTATTGCAGTACTGCTTTACTGTTTTAATCCATTGGAATTCTGATTGTAATTATTAACTTTTTGTTGTTTGCAACTACAACCAGGTGTATTGGCTCGCAAACAATTTGAGCAGTTGCGACGGGAAGCAGCAGCTTTGAAAATTCAGAGGAACTTCAGACGATATACTGCCAGGAAATCCTACTTGACTCTGTATTTGTCTGCTGTCACGTTGCAGACAGGCTTAAGGGCAATGACCGCTCGTGATGAATTCAGATTCCGAAAGCAAACTAAAGCTGCAATTGTTATCCAGGTCTCATCTGCGCACGTCTCCTCATCATATTCTATTACCAGTTTTAAACAAAGCTGTGGACTTCTAAATTACTTTTTGAAATTTCGTTGCTACAATTGGAAGCAAATTTTCTTTCTCTTTTGAAACCTAGAACATGTGATTAGTTACTTTGACTAATTCTGTTGATGACTTTCAGGCACAATTGCGTTGCCATATTGCATACTCTTATTATAAGAGGCTCCAGAAGGCTGCATTAGCTTCTCAATGTGGCTGGAGGCAAAGGGTTGCTCGGAGAGAGCTTAGAAAGCTTAAAATGGTTTGATGGAATTCCTTAATATTTGCTTTGTTTCAATTAGGTTTTAGCATACAGTACTAATTAGATAAATTTTTCAGGCTGCAAGAGAAACAGGTGCTCTTAAAGAAGCGAAAGACAAATTAGAGAAGCGTGTGGAAGAACTGACATGGCGCTTGCAACTTGAGAAGAGATTGAGGGTAATTTATTGTATTTCATACCAATACTAGTAAGATAAACTTCTCTGCACCATGTTCATTTTCTTTTGATTTGGATCACAGACTGATCTGGAAGAGGAAAAGGCCCAAGAAATTGCCAAGTTACAAGATGCTTTGCATGCAATGCAAATACAAGTAGAAGAAGCAAATGCCAGAGTTATCAAAGAGCGAGAGGCAGCTCGGAAAGCTATTGAAGAGGCACCTCCAGTCATTAAGGAGACCCCTGTGATTGTTCAAGACACAGAAAAGGTTGGACAATTAACAGCTGAGGTGGAGAGTTTGAAGGTATGCACTATAACATGGATGATCACTGTTCATGGTATATTACAATGAGTGTCTATAATCTGCTATCATTTCCCAGGACAACTATAGTGATGTTCGTAACAAAATCATATAAATATTAGGTGTCCATTCTCTTCACTACTGGCTAACTGTAATCTAATAGGTTAGGGATGATTGCAATGATTCAATCATAATTCAAAGTTTTTGTTGATATCATATATTTCCTGAATTTCATTGGTTGTTCTGGTGAGGCTGCCTAACATCTTGCATAAAGTGTTTTCAATCAGTTTTTTAGTGGATTATCAGATGAGCTAATGCCTAATTTCACAGGACATGATTGTGGATTAGCTTTTATTTTATAGCCTGTAAATAAATCAGTTTTCTCTGAATCAAAACCTTTTTGGTAAAATATGTTAATAAGAAGTATTCTTGAGATTGTATGCTGCTAATTGAATCTCTATTCCTATCTAGGCTTTGCTGCTTTCAGAGATACAGGCAGCGGAGGAGACAAGGAAGGCTTGTAAAGATGCTGAGGCCAGAAACTCAGAACTGAGCAAGAAACTCGAAGATGCAGAGCGAAAGGTGGATCAAATTCAGGAAACAGTGCAGAGGTTTGTTAATGCTTGTTAAAACCAGTGCCATATAGTTGTATTTTGTGTAAGGCACTAGCAAATTCAATGCCATTCTTCCTCTCTCCAGTCTGGTTAATTGAGCTTGCCCACAACTTCACCCTTGTCATGGTAGCTTGTGTCTGCAAGTACACATTTTGCTCATCATTTACAATCTTCTATATGATTTTGATTGTCTCCATAATTGCGTACACATATATCCTTGCTCTTCTGTCTCTCTGCATGGATGTTTTCTTTATTTGCACTAAACATCTAAAGTTCTAAAAGCCAGTTTTTTTACATTTCAGGCTAGAGGAAAAACTTTCCAACTCAGAGTCAGAGAATCAAGTTCTTCGTCAGCAAGCACTAACCATGTCACCAACTGGGAAATCATTGTCTGGGCGGCCAAGATCAATAATTATACGGGTAAAATGTACTTATAAGAATTTCCAGTTATTTATTCATGCATTTTGCTTAAACCTTCTAAAGTTTATTCTATTTATTAAATTGCAGAGGACACCAGAGAATGGAAATGTTGCAAATGGAGAACAGAAGGTGGCATCTGTAAGGGAACTCCAAAATTTTCTTGATAATTGAAAAAAATGCACTGTCGTTGTTACAGTAGGCTTAGTTTAAATGAACTGTTATCATCTATTGTATTTCAGGATATGATGGTTGCTATAGCAAATGCACGTGAACCTGAATCTGAGGAAAAACCACAGAAATCTCTCAATGAAAAGCAGCAGGTAAGTGCCTTTCATATGCTTTCAAATGACTTATTTGATTTATTTATCAGTTATTTAAATAATTAAGATAATAAGAATATTCATGAAAGAATTTGCCCCAATAATATGTTTTATTTTTCTCCCTCTATTTCAACTGTTAAATTCTGGTGCCTCTGAAATTCACTAATTCATTTTGTGCAATATGCTTTTTTCATTCAGGAGAACCAGGATCTACTGATCAAGTGTATATCACAAAACTTGAGTTTCTCTGGGGGCAAACCAGTTGCTGCTTGCATCATATACAAATGTCTACTTCACTGGAGATCATTCGAAGTTGAAAGGACTAGTGTGTTTGATCGTATTATTCAAACAGTAGCTTCAGCCATAGAGGTGAGTTCCCACCGGGATTAGTCTGCCTTTTTATCACCTTAAGATGAACTCTATTTGCCTTTTGTTTTTGTTGTCAGCTCAAAGAAGTTATAATTATATGACATGTTGACAAATTTGAATTTTGTTGAAGGTCCCAGATAACAATGATGTCCTAGCATATTGGTTATCAAATTCATCCACATTATTGCTGCTGCTCCAACATACACTCAAAGCAAGTGGAGCAGCCAGCTTAACACCACAAAGGCGGAGAACAACATCAGCTTCTCTTTTTGGGAGGATGTCTCAAGTAAATATTTATCCCTTTTTCCTCCTCATCCTGTAATTTGCATCTTCATTTTCTTCTTCTTCTTCCTCCTCTCCTCCTCTGTCTTCTAATTGTTTATATGGATTCTAGGGACTACGGGCATCTCCTCAAAGTGCTGGACTCTCATTCCTTAATGGTCGAGCACTTAGTAGACTTGATGATTTACGACAAGTTGAGGCCAAGTATCCAGCATTACTGTTTAAGCAACAGCTTACTGCCTTCCTTGAGAAGATATATGGAATGATAAGGGACAATTTGAAGAAAGAGATCTCTCCATTGCTTGGTTTATGCATTCAGGTTGCTGCTTATTTACTTGGGCCACATGTGTGCTAACTGCTACTACTCTTCTAGAAATTCTAAAAAACAGCAAGGAAAAAATAAAGGAACTGGAGATCAGGATTGACTCTCACTCTATGTCCCACTTTGTGCAGGCACCAAGAACTTCCCGGGCAAGTTTAGTAAAAGGACGCTCTCAGGCCAATGCTGTTGCTCAGCAAGCTTTAATTGCTCATTGGCAAAGCATTGTGAAAAGCTTGAACAGTTATTTGATGATAATGAAGGCAAACTATGTGAGTCATGACTGATATAATGTGCCCTTTCTTCATAGAGAATGTCAACAATTGTGGTCTTCTTTGTGGAAGAAATATCACTCTCTGACATGCCATTTTGCAGGTGCCTCCCTTCTTAGTGCGAAAAATGTTCACTCAGATATTCTCATTCATAAATGTTCAGTTATTCAATAGGTAAATGCAGTCAAAACCTATCTCTTAATGTCTCTTCCTTCTCTGTTCATTCTTTTATTTAATGATGTTATGCTATAAAGGTGTTATCATTCTTGTGCAATTTACAAATTTATACATATCTGCAGTCTTCTTTTGCGGCGTGAGTGTTGCTCATTCAGTAATGGAGAATATGTGAAAGCAGGTTTGGCTGAATTAGAGCAGTGGTGCTCTGGGGCAACCGGGGAAGTGAGAACTTAACATTCTTCCTAACTTTTAACCCCTTGCATGCATAATTATCACATATCTAACCACATCCATAACGCATCTTTCTTCTCCAGTTTGCAGGTTCGGCATGGGATGAATTGAAGCATATAAGGCAGGCTGTTGGATTCCTAGTAATACTTGTGTTTATTGCTTATCTCATCAACTCATAATATGCTGATGCATGATGTGCTGACCTATCTTTTCTTTTGATGTCACAATCAGGTCATACATCAAAAGCCTAAGAAGACCTTAAATGAAATTACAAAAGAACTTTGTCCGGTCAGTACCTCTGTCGTTTTAATGAACTTATTATGTTAGTGCTGGATTTTTTAATTTAGTAATATTACTTTGCATATTTGCTTGATGCTGCTTCAGGTGCTAAGCATACAGCAACTGTATAGGATCAGTACCATGTATTGGGATGACAAATATGGCACTCATAGTGTATCTTCAGATGTAAGTTTCCCTAAATTGGTGATGATAACTATTGCCTGTGGAGCAGTGTTTTTCCTTTTTGTCTATCCTTGTTTTTGGTGTTAAATTCCAGCTGTGTTTGTGCTTTTGCATTCTAAAACAACATTGTTGTACAGGTTATTTCCAGCATGAGAATCATGATGACCGAGGACTCGAACAATGCAGTTAGCAGCTCTTTTCTGTTGGATGATGACTCAAGGTAGCATTTTAAGAACACCTCGCATATTTAGTAGCAGTTGCTTTCACAATAGGAATCTAATCATAGTGCTTATACAGCATCCCGTTCACCGTGGATGACATCTCCAAGTCTATGCAACAAGTAGAAATAGCCGACATTGATCCTCCTCCATTACTTCGTGAAAATTCTGGTTTTGGGTTCTTGCTTCCACGCCCCGAGTGATGATGATCATGTTCCTTCTGCATCAGAACCTTGTTCTCAATGTCTAATGGAAGTTCATGGAACGCCCTGGGCAAGAACGTGCTAAGACCTGTGCATATAGCCTCATCGTTTTCATCACAATCCATGTGTATATTATAGTTTGGGTTAGTTTCAGGCTACCATATTTTGTGTCCAGGTCGATACTCTTCCCCTCTCGTTACATAAACTAGAGGGGTATTTTTTTCTAAGAGGCCGTATCACATTTAATGTGATAATGTGCAATCCTAGGAGGTGGCCTCATAATTTTCTCAAGCCTGCAACAGGCTTCATTCATATTTTTTTATTATTTTTTATTGTTTTTAGCCAGGCTATATAGCTTGTTGGGTTTTGGGGTGTAGTGGTTTTTTGAGTGTAATTGACATGTGCCGCGTTTTATAGGCAATTTGTTTGTACGAGAAAACAATCTGTATTCTTCATTCTTTCCTCAACTTTTCCTTCCTTGGGTCTGATGCTCTCTCCCTTTTCTGGGTGCTTGAAATGCCAGAAGCAAATCTGATTTAAGGGAAGAGAGAGAATTTACCTTCATTTAAAAATAAAACTGCAAAACTGCAATGGTCAGATTGCTAAATTGAGGGTGAATACAAGTAAAGAACCATTGTTTTGTGGTCCACAAAATCAAAGTATGTAAATACTGGAGCTTCAGGCAATGAATGAATCTGTGAAGTCCTTTCGCCTTCTAAGCGGGAGTAGATGCATGTTCAATATTTTCTAGATGATCAGCTTAAGGAGAAATTTCACGGTCGCATGAACGAACTATTTAGGATATATCCTCTGTTCGGATTTAAGAATTTTATAAAAATTTAATTTAATTATTTTGTTTAGAATAAAAAATTTTAATTCTTCTTTATTTTAAAAATTCTATATGAGTTTATAAGGATTCATTTAATTTTTTTTATAAAATTATTTATGAAAAAAAAAAAGAATGATTTTGACCGTGCCTATAAAAGCTAATACTTTATAATTAAAGAGTAACATGATCAAGAGTCCTTGTAATTTTCACTCTGGCCCTATTAGTTTCTAGTTTCATGTACATGGCCATCAAAATAAAAAAAAATAAAAAAAGCATTCGCCTGGCTTTATTTGGTTCAATAGTGAAGGCATGCCTTCTTCAACAAACCAAGTTCGAGAAAAATAAAAATTATAAAAAAATGGCTGAAATAGAAGTCAGGTATAAACATTATAACAAGCATTTTCTAAAGGCTGAAAAATGTTACAAGCAAACTAAATTATTTATGAATTATTTTAAATTTAACTTGATAAAAAAATAATCGGACTTGTTTTTTAGGTGAGCTGAATTTTAAATTTATTTATTAAACGAGTTAAATTTAAACTATTCGACTTATTAATGTTTATAAACTGATTTGTTAAGAGATTCATAAACTAGTTTGTTAAGAAATACATGAGCAAACTAGTTAAAACTCATCGAGTAGGCTCGTTAAAATACTAATCGAACAGACCGGTTAAAATATTCGTAAATAAACTCGATAAGTGATTCACAAACTAAATTAATTTATAAGACTTATAAATATACTTAATAATACTCTTATTCATAAAATTTTTAAATATGAATATTATAAAATATATGTTTATAAAATATAATTATTATATAATTTTATTTTAAATTTATAATAAAAAAAATAAGTTAATGCTTTCACTATACGTAAAGAAACAAATTTATTATATGAGTTAAAAATACATTCCTAATGTAAAATAATAAATATTAAGTAATATCATAAATATTTTTTAATTAAAAAAGTTATAAATACTAAATTTTCAATATTTATTTATATTATTTATTTTTTCTTAATTTTTAAATTTAAAAAATTAAAGAATATTAAATTATGTAACTATATATATTATTAATTTATATATTTTATACTCCAACAGTGTAATTTTATTATATGTTTTTTAAATAGATATTTTCTTTAAACTATTAAGTATCTTAATAACCTATTATTATTATTACCTTCATATTTTTATATATGTACTTAATTATTATCATATTTAATATTATCCGCTTAATTTTATAAATTAAAATTTTTATATTATTTAAATATAATATAGTATAATATATATATATAATTTAAATTTGATGACCGCTGGGTTTCTTTATCCCGGTCTAAGGCCAAACCCATTAGGGCAGCTCATAATCTGAAGGCTTCTAAACCCCCTCCAAGAATCAGGTCCAGTCCATTCAGTTCAAAGACCGGGCTCCAGTCCGTTTCTTCAAACAGGCCGGTCTAGCTCTGCGGCCATTGGACATATCCCCTCCGGGCCTAGTCTTAACCTCATCTCCGCCCAGCTCAGAACCAGAAGGAGTTCAGCCCCTTCGCCTTGTGGGACCATCCGCATGCGCGCTCGGGAAGAATCAGGGGCCGTTACACATGGGGCAGAGATCTGATTCCCTCGTACGTCCGTATCAACATGACAGGGACAGGTAGCCAATGACACACTTTCTGTTACACGACGCTAGCGGACAAAAAAAACATATAAAAGGAGAAGTACTCTCCTCTAGGTCTAGATTTTTTCCATTTACAGAACCCATTGTAAAACCCTGTTTTTTGGATCTCAGTTCATCTATTGACGCCGTCTGTGGGAAACGAAGGAGATCTTTTCATCACCGGAGTTCCACTCTTACAACACCCACTGAGATCCACAATGGCTAACCACAATGAAACAATCACCTTAACACTCCAATGACCTGAGCTCTGCCCAGAGGGGCAGCAGTTCTTCTTTTCCAGTCCTACAATACCAAACAACCAAACACCAATCCCTTTCAACCCCTCGCCAAGCCTGGCAGAGAACGCTTCCACCACCACCTTATCCGACCAAGACCTCCAAACCATGGCCCTACAAAACACCGCCCACTGATTGGGGCAGATAATGCAACAATAGGGCCTTAGCACCCCAACAAACGTGTCACCAGTGGTAGAAGAACCAGACCACAACGAACCTCAGCCTATCTTCAACCACCCCATAACTATCAGCCAAGAAACCGGAGACGGGAGGGAGGAGATCCGGAGAAAGAGGAAGAGCCGAAAGCTCGAGTTCGTGGAAGGAGGGTGAGGGAGCTGATAGAGAACGATGAAGTCGATAGCTACTCCGCCGGAACCACCGGAAGAGTGGGGAGCGAGACATGGGAAGAGGAGGGCCGCCAGGAGAGGAAGCCCAGGTGGGAAGAAGAAAGTGTAGACCAGAAGTTGCAAAAGATGAGAGAGCAACTCTTGGCCGAGTTAGGAGCGAAGGATCAGAACCAGGCCCTCCTACCCACCTCTTCACCTTTCTCGAAGAAGGTGCAGCAAGAGACTGTCCCCAAGAAGTTTGTGATGCCGCCTATGGCCACATACGACGGGGCTGGGAACCCTAGGGAGCATGTCTTGAACTACAAGACTTTCATGGAGCTGCAAACTTTGTTAGATACCCTAATGTGCAAGGTATTTCCTACGACGCTCTCAGGGCCAGCACGGGCGTGGTTCAACAGCCTTGAAGCATGAAGTATTAGTAGCTTTGGAGATCTGGCCACCCGCTTCATCAGCCGGTTTATCGCCGGGGTGCCCACAGATAGGGAGACGAGTTACCTGGAGACGGTCAGACAGAGGAGAGAACGAATCACTCAGGGAATACGTCGCCCGTTTCAATACGGAGGCCTTGCAAATCTCCAATCTCGATGAAGGAAGGGCTGTAGAAGCCATGCTGAAAGGGATGACCTCAGCCGAGTTCTTTGGTTCACTGAGCAGGAAGCCTCCGACCTCACTGGTCGAGCTAATGAAGCGGGCTGAAAAGTATATAAGGCAGGACGATGCCTTAGTGACAAGCAGGTTCGCCAGCGGAGCGGCGGATAAGGGGAAAGCGCCAGAGGAAGGGAGATCAGAAAGACACGAGAACAAGCATGGCAAGAGACCTGAACCGTATAGACGACCCTGAGAGCACAGGACCAAAGACCTCTCCCTCCTCGGGTCCCTGAGCAGAGGCCACTCCCTCTGGCGGTTCCAGAGAAACTGACCCACTCAATGCCTCTAGAGCCGAAGTGTTCATGGCCGTCCAGGACCAGGAGTTCCTCCAATGTCCCAGACCTATGAAAACAGAAGCAGACCAGCGAAATCTTGATAAATATTGTCAGTACCATCGCACGCACGGCCACAACACCAATGACTGCTTCCAGTTGATTGCTGAGATCGAGAGGCTAATAAAGAGGGGACACCTCAAGAACTTTATAAAGAAACCGGAAGGACAAGGACTTCATCCGAACCCAGCAAGCGCAGACACCCAGAAAAGTGGGACAGGGCCAATAAACGATGGGTCCAGTGGAACCATCAATATGATCGTTGGAGGAACAAAAAGCTGAATAGGCTGGTAAAGCAGAAGAGGTACTTTCCTTAGAATGTTTGTGAAAAGAACATTCTTGTATTATAAAGCATGGATAACACCATCTTGTAGTAATGCAGTGATTATCTCTATTATTGTGAGTACTAACCCTCTCAGGAAGAGAAAAAGACAGATACCAGAAGACCTCCTTGAAACATAGAAACCTCCTAGAAGTAGAAGGCCGGGGATCAACAAGATCCTCCCGAAGCAAAACGGCCAGGATCCCGTAAGATCTCCTAGAGCAAAAACGGCCGGCGAGGATCTCAAAAAGACCTCCCGGAGCAAAAAATGGCCAGGATCCCGTAAGATCTCCAGGAGCAAAAACGGTCGGCGAGGATCTCAAAAAGACCTCCCGGAGCAAAAACGGCCAGGATTCCGTAAGATCTCCTGGAGCAAAAAGGGCCGGCGAGGATCTCAAAAAGACCTCCCTGAGCAAAAACGGCCGGCGAGGATCCTAAAAAGACCTCTCGGAGCAAAAACAGCCGGCAAGGATCTCAAAGATCTCTAGACAAAAATCGGATCCCTAGAGATCTTCCGGTATCACATGCTCACAGCAAACAAAGGTACACAGCGACCACCCGCAAAAACAAAAGTTCCGACCCTCACATAAAAGATTGGGACATAGGATCATAAATAAAAAGCTAAAACTCCGACCTCCCAAAGGAGCTCGAGTCATAAGGTAAAGAGACTTTGATCTCGACTGCCAAAAGTATCAAGTGTCATGCTGACCTCAAAAGGAATGCTGAAACAGACATAAAAGACTTCAAATCCGACCTCCCGAAAGAGCTCGGATCAACAAACCAATAAGGTCCCAATCTTGCAAAGTAACCAGCACATAACAAGATTAAATCAAGGCACCTCAACGCCTGTATCATATAGCAGTACGACCTACTATAGGCTAAAGCAGGGCTCGCAGGCGCTAAAGCGCCAAAACACCATGCCTACCTCAAGAAAATGAGTTCAACACTGATAAAACTCCGCGACAGCAGACAGCACATAAAACACTCAGGGGCAGTAGAAAGCCCTGACCCAAGGAGAAAAGGTAAAATCACTTAAAAGTGAAGCCATGCGATCACAAATGAAGTCTAGGGATTTACCCCCTCACCACTCATATAATAAATGCTGAGGAGGTAAAGGGGCAGCCCGAAGAGAAATCCAATAGGCATGAGCAGATAAAGACACCAAGTTCAGTTCCTGTCAAAACAGAACTAAAAACAAGAAAGCCAATCCTGCTCGCCACCTTAAAAGGTACGTGATACATTTTTGCCTTGGTTATAAAGGGCTACACGCCCAAGCTCGTACATGTGAAATAAAGAAAAGTGGAAGACATTAAGTCAGCTGTTAAAAACCGAGCTCACAGTCAAGACCTAATGAGGACGAAATCTATAAAAGTATAGCTTGAAGATCCTGGTCTTAAGGCAAATCCAGCTGGGAGAAAACTTATAGATAAGAACGCCCTTGCAAAATTAGAAAAGGTTATAAGTCAGAGATTAAGTCTCTTGCTAAAAGTTTCAGCCCTGATTGACTGGGGGGTAAAGAATAAGAGGCGATATAGTCAATCCCTTACCAAGTTTATTAGGCACAGTTTAAATTTCTCACTCTCAAACCCTTAAAGTTAAACAAGTCAGATTGTCTAAGCAGAATAAGTAGCCCGGTGAGGAAATGAGAACAGCTCGAATATGAATAAAACTAGAGAAATAAATAACAAAATTGCTCAAAATACCAAACAAAAAGGGAAAAATAACTACAACCTGCTTTATAGTCTACTCTACTGAAGGAAGAATAGTCCTTAAAGGACTCACATGTCTAGGGGAATTAACATCTACATTACCTTCTGTACTTTCTACATTTACATTATCTACATAACTGTTTATGGGAGGCCCAGCACCTTCTAGCTCAGACCCCCCAATGCCCACAAAAGGCACAACCTCCAGCCCCTGAGACCCAGCGTCTCCATCGCCCAGCTCGGCGTCTGCCTCAGAAGGCCCAGCTTGTAATACCCGGCTAGATCAGGCATCGGAATTCTTACCGTTCGGTGGAGAATCAAGGATGTCAGAGGTTTCTAGTGGGGTAGAGTGAAGGTTTTCTAAACGATTTTTAAATGTTTTCATGCTTTGTAAAGTGTTTTAAAATCTTGGAGTGGATAAGACTTGAGTTTTGAAGAGAAAAGACCAAGGAGGCAGAATGCAGGTTCGGCCGCCGAAGGTAATGTTCGGCCGCCGAAAGTGCTATAGGTTCGGCTTCCGAAACCTCACGTTAGGCCGCCGAATGTTGCATGGTTTTGCATGCAGTTTCGGCAGCCGAAGGAAAGGCGGTTGGCCACCTATTTAGGCCCCTTTGACTGGCCATGGAGGGAGCTGGAAGCTCTCTTTGTGGTCAAGGTGGGGTTTATGCTCTCCTTGGATGTTTGCATGATGTTTTCCTCACATCTTGCAAGGTTTTCATGAGTTTTCACTTGGTTTTGAAGGTTTTGAGTAAAAGAGGAAGTTGTGGAGCTTGAAGCTTGAGAAGCTTGGTTTCTCCATGTTTTGAAGCTAGGATCACACCAACCAAGAGGTAAGTGTTGATCCTTATGTTTTATAGTGTTTTAAGCAAGTTTTATGGAGGGAAAGGGAAGAGTTGCATGGTGAGGTGTAAAAGGATGTTTTTGAGGGTTTTTATGCATGAGTATGTTTATGTGTTATGGATGTTGTTTATTGGGGTTTTTAGGTAGTTTTGGACCCCTTTGTGCATATATTTGAGTATATGCTTGCTGTGTGTGTTGAGATGCATGTTGAGTGAGGTTTGGGGGAAGTTGAGCATGAGGTGAGCGAGGTTCTGCCTAACTGGAGAACCTAGCTTCGGCCGCCGAAGGAGGGTTCGCCGCCGAACGTGTTGAAGAGGTGGTTTCGGCTGCCTAAACCTGCCCCCGAAGGATTGGACTTTCGTCTCTGGAGGGGAGGTTCGGCAGCCGAAAGTGCCACCGAAGGTTAGAGACTTTCGTCTCTGGAGTATGGTTTGGCCCCCGAACCTTGCCCCCGAAGGCTTCGGCCGCCGAAAGAAGAGCTTCGGCCGCCGAAAGTAGGCGAGTTTCGTCTCTGGAGAGGACATTCGGCCGAACCTACCGCCGAAAGTGTCCTGTCCAGCCTTCTTTTGCATGCTTTGTGTGATTGTTCTATGATCTTTTAGGGGGTTTTTGGGGAGTTGTTTAGGGATGTTTAGAGTTATGATAGAGTATGTTTGGTACCTCATCTGAGTCCTCCATTGTAGGCTTGGACCCGAGGAACTGAGGTGTTCAGCAGTAGTAGCTGCTTCAGAGTTAGAGGTAGCCCAGAGTTAGCCAAGCAGTGACTACAAGTGAGTGGAACTAAACTTAATATTTTAAATTGAGAAATGAGACGTTTCAAGGATGATCCATGCATCATAAAATGCCATGTTATGTATTAGGTCGTGTTGCATTAGAATTCACGAAGATGATGCATTGCATAAGTTGTTGTTCTTGTGGGTGAATGTTGGATGATCCTTAGCCCTTGATCGTAGATGAGATATTATGACAGAGATATGGCATGAGATAGCCATACCAGGTCACCCCTGGATAGTCCAGGTCGCTCCTGGTACTATGAGTGAGACAGATAGCCTGTCAGATCAGAGTTGAGAGTAGACCAGGTGAGACCTAGTCTCCTTGGCACAGTCGGACATGTTATGATACCAGATCAGAAATAAGAGTAGACCAGGTGATGACATAGTCTCCTTGGCACAGTGGGACATATTATGATATGTAGTTGAGGGCTATTAGTGACAAATTCATCCGTGTGGTGATATGTTTGTGATGTGATGCATTTCATGATAGCATGTAATGAATGAACTGTTTTATTGTTCCTACTCACTGGGCTATAGAGCTCATCCCTCTCCCTTAACCCCAGTTTTGCAGGTTTTGAGATAGCTACGGGAAGTCAGAGTCAGCAAGAGTATCGGGGAAGGCTATGCATGTACATATGTAATAGATTAGTGGACATGATGTAATTAAAGTTTAGTTGGTAATGTAATGTATAGAGTTGTGCTATGCCCCAGTGTATGAAGAATCCCTTTGTACATGTATCCTGTTTTACGTTTCTTGATGAGAAATGTGCTGAACCAGGTTTAATGTATGGCATATGTAGAGTGTGATGGGAAGAAAGGGTTTCACTCCCTTGATCCTAGTGGACAGCATCCACTAGTGTAAGCCCTGAGGGCTATTTCAGATTTGTACAGATAAGAGTATGCTTTGGTTAAGCCTGGTTAGTCATAGACAAGTTTTACAGTTGTTATAGTTATGTTTGATCATGTACAGGATTTTTCAGGAACACAGAGAGTTTAGTCAGCTTGCTACGGGTCCCGGCGGCCTTAAGCCGATCTGGATCCTAGTGCCAGTGATGGTTCGGGCCGTTACAGAAGGGTGGCAGTTTCCGGGTTGTTACAGATTGGTATCAGAGCATAGGGCCTCCTAAGTACGGTGTGGGGAGTAAAGTTGTTAGGATTAGAGAGAACTCACATCGGAAAGAGGTTGGTTTAGAGGTTATAGGAGGGCAAGCACACTAGGTAAAATCATGTCCACTAGGATAGGATGTGGTGTCCTGTCTTGCATGCTGATGTGACATGCCATGACGAGAGGCATGTGCATTATTGTGATGTTATATATGTGTTGTGGATTCATGTGTTCTCACATGAATCATTTGATGATGTTTTGTGTGATGTTGTGCTTTTCAGAAACAGGATGAGAGGAACTCGTCGATCTGTGAGATTGACAGGAGCTCCACCAGAGAATGAGGGCATGGATGCCCAGTTCCCTGTTTTGCAAAGAGCAACGTCAGATAGTTTCAGTAGAGAATGTACATCTTTTGATGAGAGTAGAAGAGGAGTAGTGCAAGGTGGTATGTCAGCTGATATGAGAGCAGTAGAGGAGGATGAACAGAGAAGAGATAGTAGCATGGGCAGGAGTATGTTAGGAGGAGATGTGGGTGAGTCCCAAGGAGGCACTCAGGCCTCGGGATTTGTTCCACCTCAGTATCCACCCTACCCGTGGGGGACAGGGTATCCGATGAGTGGTACATTGGATTTCCCTCAGTATAACCCATATCCCACCTTTATACCCTATCCTTCTTTTTACCCACCATATCCACAGTATACCATGTTTCCACCCTTATCTTGTTATTCAGGTTTAGTAAACCCTAACCCAGGGAATGGTGCACATTCTCCAACACCAGTAGACTCAGTAGCCCCAGTTGTGCAACCATCTAAGTCGAGTTCACCTGGAGAAAGTGAGGTAAAGATGATAGAGTATTTGAGGTTAGACGGCCCTACGTTTGAAATGGGTGATGACCCTTTGGAATATCTTAGAACGGTCAAGATGATAACTGATGAGTTAGGAGTCAGTGAGAGTAGAAGCCATTCAGATGGCAGGGGTCACATTGGAATGTGAGAAGGCAAGGGAATGGTTCAACCAGTATGTGGCCCCGAAGCTTATCCTGGGAGCAGTTTGCTACAGAGTTTGCAGGATGGGCTTGTCTTGAGCTGTGTAAGGAGAGTAACTTTGCGCAGCTTGGGCAGACAGAAAACATGAGTGTAGAAAATGACCCAGAGAATAGTGACCGTTTCTCTTTGGGTGAGGCTGCTGCAAAGAATAAGAAGAAAGTGAGAGGCCTGAAAGGGTCAAAGAAAAGAGAATTCTGGAATAAGGTAAAGTTTGGCATGGGTTTTCGCGAGGGTTCGAGTTCTGGTAGAGGTAGTTCTAGATGTGTGAGGTGTGGAAGACCACACAAAGGAGTCTGCCGGTATGGGACAACAGCTTGTTACGGGTGCGGACAGGAGGGGCATGTAATACGTGAGTGTCCTACTGTGCCTAGGAGAACACGGTCCCAGCGGACATTCTCAGATAGAGCTGCTCAGCAGGAGGCAGCCACATCAGATTCAGTGGTGCCAGGTATGTTTAGTTTTGAGGTGTATGTTATGTGGACTTTAGTAGAATGTTAGTTAAGGTGATAGCAGAGTATAGCAAAGTTAGATATGCAGATAGAGATACAGAAAAGAGTTAGTAGTCGAGAGGTGAGTAAACGAGGGAAGAGCTTGAGAAAGTTGATAGAAGAATAGAAGAATGTGATAGAATTAGAAGTTCAAACGGAAGTGAAGAGATGCAGAGTCAGAGAAGAAAGGTTAAAAAATTGAAGAAGAGAGCGAGAGAAAGAGTTGCTATGAGATGTCATGGCCCCAGGTATAGTGAGAATTGAGTTCTCAAGAAGCGTTAGATTACGCGGAAGTAAGAGAAGAGAAAGAAGAAGAAGAGATAGAGTAAGTACCGAGATAAGAGCAAGAGGTAGAAGAGTAAAAAAAGAAAGTGAGAGAGAAGAGAATAGGAGAGTAAGTGAACTAGAACAGAGCAGAGTATAAAGAAAGAGTAAGTAAGACAAAGAGCAGAGGACTCATACAACAGAAAAGTGAGTGAATCAGATCAAAGGCAGAGGAAGAGAGTGTAACAAAGTTGGATGTTCAAAAGTGAAAGCAAGAGGTGAAGGTTTAAAAAAAACAAAGGTCAGTAAGATAAAGCAGAAGAATAAGATAGATCAGAGGAAAAGGAAAAGAAGAAGTAAGAAGGAGTTTAGAAAGAGAAAGAGAGATTTCAGTTTAGTCTGGGATTCAGTGGTAGTTGAGGCAGAGAAAAAGGGTGAGCTTTTTCTTCAATAGGTTCCCGAGAGAAGTTCCATTAGCTTTGGCTTGGATCTTCATCCTGACTCAGTAGGAGGCTAACACATCGAACAAGGTGACGTCAGACACGTTCACTTGGAAGTGTTCGGATGTGTATGCTGTTTGTTTTGGACCCTAGTATTTCGCTTTCCTTGTTGTTTGTGAGTCGTTGATAGAGTGGGTTTGATGACTTCTGGGCTTAGAGTGTTTCGTTGGGTCAATGGACCTGAGTATGATCCATCTGAAGCAGAGTTAGTGAGTTAGTTCAGTTCATAGTTTATAGTGAGTAGATGCGATCCAGCTGACCTTATGGGTCTAGAGTTGACTGTTTGATGTCATTCTAGGGCGGATTGGCTAGCTACTCAGAGTACTACCTGTGTCCCTAGAGACAAGGTAGGAGATGAGACCTAGTCTCCTTGGCACAGTCGGACATGTTATGATACCAGATCAGAGATAAGAGTAGACCAGGTGATGACATAGTCTCCTTGGCACAGTGGGACATATTATGATATGTAGTTGAGGGCTATTGGTGACAAATTCATCCGTGTGGTGATATGTTTGTGATGTGATGCATTTCATGATAGCATGTAATGAATGAACTGTTTTATTGTTCCTACTCACTGGGCTATAGAGCTCATCCCTCTCCCTTAACCCCAGTTTTGCAGGTTCTGAGATAGCTACGGGAAGTCAGAGTCAGCAAGAGTATCGGGGAAGGCTATGCATGTACATATGTAATAGATTAGTGGACATGATGTAATTAAAGTTTAGTTGGTAATGTAATGTATAGAGTTGTGCTATGCCCCAGTGGATGAATAATCCCTTTGTACATGTATCCTGTTTTACGTTTCTTGATGAGAAATGTGCTGAACCAGGTTTAATGTAGGGCATATGTAGAGTATGATGGGAAGAAAGGGTTTCACTCCCTTGACCCTAGTGGACAGCATCCACTAGTGTAAGCCCTGAGGGCTATTTCAGATTTGTACAGATAAGAGTATGCTTTGGTTAAACCTGGTTAGTCATAGACAAGTTTTACAGTTGTTATAGTTATGTTTGATCATGTACAGAAATTTTCAGGAACACAGAGAGTTTAGTCGGCTTGCTACGGGTCCCGGCGGCCTTAAGCCGATCTGGATCCTAGTGTCAGTGATGGTTCGGGCCGTTACAGAAGGGTGGCGGTTTCCGGGCTGTTACACAACTACAGTACGAGAAGCTCCCTTGGGCAAAGGTCTGTCGTCCTCCCCATAAAGCACCTCCTCACCATCAGAGTCTTCCTCCTTAGCTCGGAGTTCAGACAGCGGAGTAGAGGGAGCGTATCTGGCTGTCCTCAAACCTCTATTATACCTAGAGGCGAACATATGAAAGCCCTTATTCCATATGGCAACTTTCATTTCATCAGAGCCTTGGAACTCTGCAAGTCGTTTCTCACAGGCCTCAGCTATCTTGGCTTTAAATTCAGAAGAACTTTTATAATCCCGGAGGCAAGCATCACAGGCCTGCTCGATCTCTTTTTTCAGCTCAGGAGACTCTTTATATTCCATCAGACGCCTCTCACACTCCAGCTGGACCCTGTTTTCAGCAAGTCTGGCATCCTCGAGCAGGGTTGAGCATCTATGCTCCAAAGTCTCAACCTCGTTACAAAGTTGTTGATTAAGAAGTTTAGATTCCTCTACCGCCGAGGCCAGATCTCTGATGCGATCTGAACTCTTACTCAACTCCTGCTCGAGGACCTCGACCCGAGCTAGGGCCCCCTCTTTCTGGGCCTTCATCTTGTCAAGACAAGCTTGAGCTCCTTCAAGATCGGCCTTCATGGCATCGCACTGATGCTGGACCTCGTCCTTCTGGCTTATAGCCTCATCCCTCTCACGAAGGATCTCTACCATGGAGGACAGCTGCTTCAAGACTTCTTCACAGCGGACCTCAGCGGCAGCTGCCCTCTCGTTAGACTCCTCGAGAACCCTTCGAGCGTGAGATAACTCCTCTTCCAAGGACTTGACATGCTCCTGCGCCTCGGCAGTCTTCCCGTCAGCCCTTTTTAAGGCCTCCAGTGCTGTATGTAGCTCTATCTGGAGGGAACTGGCATGCTCCCAAGCTGCCGCAAGGTTGGCCCTAGCATCGCTGGTTGCAAACAGATTCTCCTCCAGGCACGCCTCCTCAATTCGGCGGTCTACAAATTCCTGGAGAGAGTGGTCACGAGCATCCACCTCTATAAAGAGGCCCATCACCTGATACAAAAAGACAACCATCACGATAAAGAGTTCAAGAGAGCTCACGCGAAAATAAAAAGGGGAGTAACTTACCATTAAGAGCATTTCCCTGATTGTATCTCCAAGCTCCCCCCGAGGTCGAGACCGGAATGCAACTTGCTCCCTAGTAGAACTGGCAAGCGTGGGTCTGAAGCCTCTGTGACACCGCCAAACATCCGCTCCTTAATGATTTCGGCAACAACACTCGCAGGAGACTGGTGAGTGATGTCCTCAGCGTTCAAAATGTCGTTGTCAGGAGCAGACAACAGGGGTACCACAAGAATATCTTTCTCCTTTAGAGAGGGGAAAGCAGGAGCTAATCCCTCAGAAGCTTCCTTCTCCTTTCCAATCGGAGGAAGAGCTGGAACTGATCCCTTGGAGGCCCTAGATTTCTTCCGAGTAGGAGCTGGGGCAGACGTGTCGGGGAGGGTAGGACATATGTCCCCAACCATTTCTGTGACTCCCCCGTCATTAGCAGGACCAGATCCAACATCCCCAGTAGGGGCCTCCTGAACATCTTCATCAATGAGAATGACCTCCTTGCTCTTCCCTGGAACTTCCCCCTCAATAATGGGGACCTCAAGCCCCACCTTGGGAACTCCCTCCTTAGCAACAGTAGGGACTCCCAGCCCCATATCAGAAGCATCCACAGGAGGAATGGCGGGATCCGCCCTCGCCGGCCCAGCGTCCACGGCCACTTCAGAAATAATCCTCGGAGTCTCTTCCGCCCTCTTAGTAGAACGTCGAGGTTGGGGGGCAGGAGAGGACGAGAGAGCCGAGCTCGATCTGCTGCAACTAGAAGGCCGAGACGACTTACTACGTCGGGAGCTTGGTCTAGGAGCTTGTGAGGAAACCGGAGGAAGAGGAGGTCGGGTAATCGTTCTAGAAGAAATAACCTCGGCCACCCTCTGTGTAGCCTCCCTTACAGATTGCCTAGCCAAGAGGGCATCAAGAGCAATGTCCATGCTCTCCCGAGACAGTACGAGATTCTTGGGAGGTTTAATCTGATCCATCTTCACCTCGGAGGCTACAAAATTAAAAATCAAAGCAAATCAGAACAGTTCTGAGCAAAGGTCACGTAAGCAAAAACTAACGCAAGCAGAAAGAATAAGATACTCGCGTCCTTAATATCCCTAAGGTTGGACGCGAACAAGCACTTTTCGACGTCATACTTTCTATCCACAGAAGTCAGTCGAAGGAACCTGACCTGCTCAGTAAGGCCCAACTGGGGCAGGTCATTGCAACCCAGGGAGACATTCTCCCAGTCAAGATTGAGCTCCCAAGCCAACCCCGTATTCTTCTTCAACTCCACCACCAAAAACCCTTCTACCCAACCCAGGGGCAAAGTAATAAAATTTCTGGCTCGCTTTGACTAGTCTGAAGAAACTGACGAATAGGTGAACCGTGGGTGTAAATCCCTAGCTCAGACACGCAGACTCAAAGCAAGACATGAAAAGAACGGAGTTGGGGGTTAACATCCGAGGAGTAATCTCGAAATATTGAAAGACCTCCTTGAAGAAAGACGAAAAAGGAAAGGACAGACCGTACTCTCTCTGTTTGATAAAGAAGACCAAACTGACGTCCTTTTGAGGGTCGATTAAGCCAGGGGGAGAAGGATCAGGGAGAATAATCCTCTCATTCTGGTAAGGAGTCCGGATGTGGTAAAGAGGGGTATCCAAGTATTCCCTAGAGATGAAACTCCTAATGTTAGACGGGGTGATGCTAGACTCCTGGTGGACGACATCGGGGAGACTAGAGCTATCCATGGCAAAAGAAGAGGCGTACCTGGAAAGTGATTAGGGCAAATGAGCAGAGAAAAGCAAAGAGAGCGGTAGAACATAGAAGAGCCAACGTTCTGGGGAGACTGACGGGAAGTGAAATCTGAAACAATAAAAAGCCGAAAAGATATTCCGAACAGTTTTGTCCTTAGGCAGCGCGGTCATGATGACTCTCGGTATTTACCCCCTCATCAGCTGGGCAATAACTGACGAGAAGGTAAAGGGGCAATTGATGACCGCTGGGTTTCTTCATCCCGGTCTAAGGCCAAGCCCATTAGGGCAGCTCATAATCTGAAGGCTTCTAAGCCCCCTCCAAGAATCAGGTCCAGTCCATTCAGTTCAAAGACCGGGCTCCAGTCCGTTTCTTCAAACAGGCCAGTGTAGCTCTGCCGGCCCGTTGGACAGAACCCCTCCGGGCCTAGTCTTAACCTCATCCTCCGGCCCAGCTCAGAACCAGGAAGGAGTTCAGCCCCTTCGCCTTGTGGGACCATCCGCATGCGCGCTCGGGGAGAATCAGGGGCCGTTACACATGGGGCAGAGATCTGATTCCCTTGTACGTCCGTATCAACGTGGCAGGGACAGGTGGCCCAATGACACACGTTCTGTTACACGTCGCTAGCGGACAAAAGAAAACATATAAAAGGAGAAGTACTCTCCTCTAGGTCTAGATTTTTTCTAGTTTTACAGAACCCATTGTAAAACCCTATTTTCTGGATCTCAGTTCATCAAAATTGGTTATATTTATATTAAAATATTTATTTTATGTAATATTTTATATTTATATTATATATATAGTATTTTTATAATAAAAATAATTTAATATAAATCATATATTTAAATAAAAATAATAATAATATATGAATAATTAATAATAATATATTAATAAATTTTATATAAAAAATTTAATTAAAATCATATAATTTAAATAGAAACTTCTTCAAATTCTCTCTCCCTTATTTATATATAAATTTATATATTTATTATATATACCTCAATTAATTTTGCATAAACTGTAATATAAATATTTAAATGAATGATTATTAAATTTAATATTATATTATGGATTTTATATTAAATACACTTTAAAATATAATAATTGGTATTTAAACAATAAATAATATTTAATGTTATAAATAAATATCAAAATATTAAATCTAAATAATAAAAAATAAAAGGATTTAAAAAAAAAAATTGCTAAGATTTGAACTAAAACCTTAAGAAATCAATAGTTAGTTAACCACTAAACCAGAAATCAACTTCAATCTATTTATAAATTATTTACCTAATCGAATATTTATAGTGATGGAAAATGAAACTCCACTATTTTAACGTGAATAACAATTCATTTTGGGTAAGATAAATAAATTATTTATAAACACAAACAATAACAAGTTTACAGGTGAAATCAGATTTTAAAAACACAGCAAATAAGACAAACCACATAGTAAATATAAAGCTCGCAGCTAACCCAACTCCACTGCCATGCCCAATTTTCCAACTTTCCAGTCATTCAATCCAAAATCTAAGAAAAAAATCATCCAATTTAAAGCTCATATTATAATTCCTCTCATCGGTTAAAGAAGCCATTTTCATGGCTTAGATTGCTTCCACCTCTTATCACTGTAATTCTGTAAATGTTTTTAAAAGCCATTATTGTTATAGTTTTGCGTTGCTTCTTGGTCCGATTCTTCATGCAACCTTTCATTTATATATTATATAAGATTAATCAAAGAGTGGGATTCAAAGAGAAAGTTGGGGGCGGTGACGTGATGGGACGGAATTGGCCAAAATAACTTATTTTGGATGGTTGTAAAATTTAGAAATATAAATATTTAATTTTAAAAATATTATTTATTAATTATGTTAAAATTTAAATATTAAAATATAATTTATTATTTATATATATATAATTTCTCTTCTAGTACATTCCAGCATCATCTCTAACAATTATCATTTCCATTTTTTATTATTTTTTTAATTATGCATTTTAAATTACGTTTTTCATTTTTTACGTGTCTACAACTTTTCTTTGCTTAAAAAATTTTAAGCACCTGGCATAGCAAGTGAATCCCTGGTGGCAGGCGCTATCCTGGATTTCCAGTTTTGCATGCCCCACCAATTGCATAATATTTTAAGTGAAATTTGAAATTTCAAACTCTCAAATGATGACGTGTACGAGTATTCAAATTGAATGATTATATTAGAGCTAATCATGCCATGATTGTGTGGTTAGCAATTTTTTTAATTATAATAATTAATTTATATGTGACAGTAAAAAATGAAATAATATTATAATTATGGAAAAATAGAATATACATTAAATCACAATACTTAATTTAAAAATGTCTTAAACCTAAAAAAAATCCTAAAATTGAGGAATGCATTGTTGTAAGAATAATGATAATTCATAAATTAAATAAAAGATGATGAAATTGATGCTTTTGTAATGAAAAATACTAAAAATTAAGGAATGTATGTATAAAGTGAATTTTGCAAAAGGCAAAAATCACAATTTTTCAAATAATTAAAATCCTAAAGCCATGGACGTGTGTTTACAGCAAGCAAAGTATTTGTTTTGAAGAGAGAGAGAGAAAGCAAGTGGGGCAGCTAAGTCTTGTACGTTTCTCAACGCTCCCAAGTGCGAACACGAGACAGACGTATCTTATTTTAGCTTTTTTTATCTTTCATCCACAATATTTTGGTATATTACTCACTGTCCACACTATTTTTGAATTATTCCACCCTCACCACGAAAACATTGGAATATTGAAAAAAGCTGACCTTTGAAAATTAATTTAGCCTCCCATTCTCAGCTCTATACCATATTAGCGAATTCAGATTAAAACCGATTCGAATTAAATAAATTAAAAGTTATAATAAATAAAAAAAATATATTAAATTAAATTAATTTAATTAATTTTTTTAATTTAAATAGAAAGAATAATTTAATTAATTAGGATACATTAATCATTCAATTTTTGTTTAAATTGTTTTTCTTATTAATTTTTCTCATGTTTTTATTGTATCATTTATTTTTGAATTAAATTGAGAAAGAAAAGAAAGAAAGAAAATAAAAGAAAATAAAATAAAAGCAATTACAAAAACAAAAAAAAGACATTAATAATATGATTAATTAGGACATAATGGAGTAATTAACAAGGCAAAGTATAAAAATAATTATTTTTCCACACGCTTAAATCACGCTAACCTTTGTATAAAAAAATTATTATATAATTTTTAAAATTTAGCAAAATTTACAATTTAATTCTTATTATTTTGATAATAAATAATTTAGTCTCTCATTTTAATGATAAAAAAAATTTAATTCTAAAATTTTATTTCGTTAACAAAATAACTTATCTATTAAAATTATCTTGCTAAATTATAATAATTTAATTTTAAATTTCACTTTTTATATCAGTTTAGTCTTTTTAATCTACAAAATTTATAATAGTTTAAATTTTATAATTTTAAAATTTATAATAATTTAATCTTTTTAATTATATTTATTAACAATTAACTAATAATAAATTCAACACAAAAATGATGTTATTAATAAAATAAAAATTCAGAATAAATTGTCTAATATTAAAAAAAATTTGTAGATTTTACTAAACTCTAGAAAGTATATTGTAAATCATTCATAAAACTATTAGGTACAAAAAGATAATTTCCAAAAGACATGGGCAAAAATGCCAAATACCATTTAAAGCGCTTAGTGTTGCTTCTTGCTTGGTAGTTGGCTTGAAACTTGGAATCAAAGGAGGCAACGGCAATTCTGAGAGAGAGAGAGAGAGAGAGAGAGAAAGAGAGAGAGAGAGCGAGAAGAGGAGAAACACTGGCAGAGCAGACGCTGTTCGTACACCGTGGCTCTCTTCCTCTAAGATGCTATTCTCCCATCTTGCTCTGTGTTCTTCCTAATACTTCTTTGGGTCTCTCTGTTACATCGAAGATTTTTGAATTTGAGATTGAGAGACGCTGTCCTTAATGTTTTAGGGTTCGCTTGGAAAAGGTAAGTTCTTCTGGGCTTTACGTGATAAATGTATTATTCAGTTTTTTGCATTCTTACATTTGAATTATTGGGTATTTTTCGGTTTTATTTAGTTGTGTTGGGTTTTCTGTAAATGTTGAAGATTGCTTTTGAATCTGAAGGCCTGAGATTTTGTTTATCATGTGAAGTTATGGATGTTATGTTTTTATAATAGTAGGTTTTGATTGTCTATCTGATTTTTGTTTTTTAAACTCTTATTTTCCCCTCTTATTTTTAAATTTTGAATTTATGGAAGGTGATGATGTCCAAAGCCGCGGTTAGAAAAAAGACTGTAGAGAATTCAGGTGATGTGAAGTTGTTAAACGAGATAGAAAACATAAGCAAAGCCCTATACTTGGAGAAAAACCCTTCCAGGGCTTCAATTTCTGCGCCTGGTAATCGATCAAAACCAACTAGAAAATCCCAGTTACTTGATCCTAAATCCAAGATAAAGCGTGGAAATGAAGATTCATCACAAAAGGATAAAAAGTCCTTTTGGAATTGGAAACCATTAAAAGCCCTTTCAAATGTTAGGAACCGTAAGTTCAATTGTTGCTTCTCTCTCCTAGTCCACTCCATTGAAGGGTTTCCCTTAAGTTTTGAAAATATTAGCGTTTGTGTCCACTGGAAGAGACGGGACGGGGAGCTGGTTACACGTCCTGTGAAGGTATTTGAGGGTATAGCTGAGTTTGAGGAGAAGTTGACACTTACATGCTTGGTCTATGGGAGTAGGAGTGGACCTCACCACTCAGCAAAGTATGAGGCGAAACATTTCTTGCTTTATGCATCTGTGATTGGCGTCCCGGAACTTGATTTGGGGAAGCATAGGGTTGATCTCACAAGGCTGCTTCCTCTCACATTGGAGGAATTGGAGGAGGAAAAGAGCTCGGGAAAGTGGACTACAAGTTTTAAGCTGTCAGGTGAAGCAAAGGGTGCCATGATGAATGTTAGTTTTGGGTATACTGTGGTTGGGGATGGTCAAATTCCACTTGGAAATAACCAGAATTTTCCAGACTCCATTAATTTGAACCAGAATAATGCAAGAGCAGTGAAACCCATTCCTAAATTTGGTCAAGGTGATGGGAAGAGCACAATTCGTCACGCCGGAAGTCTTCCTGGTGCTTTGAAACACCAGCGACATGCCTCATCTGGATCTGTAAAAGATATAAAAGAGCTTCACGAGGTCTTGCCAACATCAAAGTCGGAACTTGCCTGTCAGGTACTTATGCTGTACCAGAAAGTCAATGAAGAAAAGTTGGATTCTTCATTTAATTATAAGCCCGAGCTTGATGTGTTCACGGAAAGTCTTGACCCCATGAAGTCAAAGTTATGCATCGAGCCTAAATCCAGCCAAGACAATGCTGAAAAGGAGTGTGAAGATGGTGAACCTTCTGTGATTGAGCAGGGAGTGGAATTGTCTAAAGGGGAAGGGGCGAAACCAGTGGAAGTTGCTGTTAAGGCTGATAATGTTTCTTTACTAGAAGACAAAATTGATGATAGTTTTCATTCAAGTTCTGAAGAGGGTGGTAGGCTTCATCCCCATGATGCAGGAAATGACAGCATCAAAGATGAGCTCATGGTGCATGATTGCAGTTTTAAGGAGGATGAGATATGCTCAAAAGAGTCTGTGATGAAAGAATTAGAATCTGCCTTGAGTAATGTGGCAAATTTGGAAATTGAAGCATTTGAGTCTCCTGAAGAAAAAGAAAATTACATGGAAATCAAGAAAGATTATGAATCAAATACGGATGGGCCATCACTTAGTTTAGATGATGTTACTGAGTCTGTGGCAAATGAATTTCTTGATATGCTGGGGATTGAGCTTGGTCCATTAGGCTTAAGTTCAGAGAGTGAACCTGAGTCTCCAAGGGAACGCTTACTAAGACAGTTTGAGAAGGATGCTCTAGCTGGAGGTTATTCCATGTTTGATTTTGGTTTTGACATTGAGGACCAAACAGAATGTGAGCTCAACACATCAATTGTGTCTGATTGGGGAAATTTGTCTGAGAATTTTGATCTGTCATCAGTTATCCAGGATCCTGAGGAGCAGCAGATGGGATCTCAGGCAGAGAGTGGCAAGACAAGGGCAAAAATGTTGGAAGACTTGGAGACAGAAGCTTTAATGCATGAATGGGGCTTGAATGATGAGGCTTTTCAGTATTCTCCATCTAAGAACTCTGGTGGCTTCGGGAGTCCCATTGATATGCCCCCTGAAGAGCCATTTGAATTGCCACCTCTTGGAGAAGGATTGGGTTCATTTATGCAGACAAATAATGGTGGATTTCTGCGATCTATGAATCCGTCACTTTTCAGAAATGCCAAAAGCGGTGGGAGCTTGATCATGCAAGTTTCTAGTCCTGTTGTGGTACCTGCAGAAATGGGTTCTGGTGTAATGGATGTACTGCAGCAATTGGCTGCTGTTGGGATTGAAAAGCTCTCGATGCAAGCAAATAAGTTAATGCCTTTGGAAGATATCACTGGAAAAACAATGCAACAAGTAGCATGGGAAGCTGCAGCTTGTCTAGAGGGACCTGAGAGGTTTGTGTCTGAAAATAACTTGCTTTCTGAATTGTAGTATGAATTATTCTTTAATTCTCCTTGTAAAATTTGTTTGTATTGTATTGTTTGTTCCTTTGCATAGACTAAATTCATTGCAGCATGAACTGAAGAAAGAGGAACCTGGTGAGCCCAAGAATGTGAAGGGGAGATCATCTACACTTAGATCTAACAGGCTGAAGTCGAGCAAAGTAGGGAATGAGATGGGCACAGAATATGTGTCTCTAGAAGATCTTGCTCCCTTGGCTATGGATAAGATTGAGGCACTTGCGTTTGAGGGATTAAGAGTACAATCAGGCTTGTCAGACGAGGATGGACCCTCAAGTATCAGTGCACAGTCTATTGGTGAGATTTCAGGCTTCCAAGGAAAGGGCATCAATTTCAGTGGATCCCTTGGTTTGGAGGGAGCTGCTGGTTTACAATTGTTGGACATTAAGGACAGTGGTGATGATATTGATGGATTAATGGGTCTATCACTGACTCTTGATGAATGGATGCGGCTGGACTCTGGTGATGTTGGTGATGAAGCTCAAATAAGCGAGCGGACTTCCAAGGTACTTGCTGCCCATCATGCCAGCTCCTTGGACATGATTCGTGGAGGTTCTAAAGGAGAAAGAAGGCATAGCAAAGGATCAGGTAGAAAGTGTGGTTTACTGGGGAATAACTTCACTGTTGCTTTGATGGTGCAGCTTCGTGATCCTTTAAGAAACTATGAGCCAGTTGGCACACCAATGCTTGCTCTCATTCAAGTAGAGAGAGTGTTTGTTCCACCAAAACCAAAAATATATTGTAAGGTTTCAGAAGTAAGAAATGACAATGAGGACGATGATGATGATGAGTCAGAGATAGTGATGAAGGCAAAGTTGGGGGAGAAAACATCTGAAGAGGAAGAAATTCCACAGTTCTGCATCAATGAAGTACATGTTGCTGGTCTCAAGACTGAGCCCGGCAAGAAGAAGCTTTGGGGTACCACAGCTCAGCAACAATCCGGTTCTCGTTGGCTGCTTGCTAATGGAATGGGGAAGAGCAATAATCAAACATTTATGAAGTCAAAGACCATTTCTAACAAACCTGCAACTCTTTCGACAACAAATGCGAAGCGTGGCGATAAGATATGGAGCATCTCGTCTCGTTTATTTGGTACTGGTGCGAAGTAGGAATTGATGGCATTTGATCCACATAAACTGAATCCAAATGTAATCCCTAATGAAATTGACCTTGCATTCGGGTATGTTTGAAGCGACTTTCTCAACCATGTTACTGGAAAATGGTAGGAATCTCATTCTTCTTTTTCACAGAACTCGGGAAAATTATTTAGAATGCGAACCAACTGGTTATGGGGTTGCAAAGCGCGTTGCGGAGCGAATGCGGGCAGCACGCAGGATGATTCTTGAGTCCCTATGATGTTTATAAATTGTGGTGGAGTTCTTGTATATGGACTTCTGAAACATCCCGCTTATCTTTGTTGGTGTTATACCAAGTAAATTAAATTGAAGAGACTTGCGATGATTTTATTCCCATTTTCTAAAATTTTCATGTCTGTAATCATGCACATGCACTGTAATTTGTCCAGGGGTCAATTCTGGGAATAGCACAGTTGCTGTGTATTCTCCTCCAGGAATAATAAACTAGAACAGATGGAACTTGTGTGTTTTGTGTTCCATGATCTCGTGGCTTTTCTGCTTCGCCTCACGTAATACATGAATTTAAGAGATGGAAAATTCCTTGTCTGCCAATAGATGAGTGGCAAGCGTCAAGTATGAATGGATGTGTAACAAGCAGATCTCTAAATTTGGCTGTACAATTGGAGCATCTTTAACCGGAAACTTCATTAGTTAGAGAGTTAAAGCTTGCATGACAAATAACATGGGATTCAGACATTGGCCTAGAGCTGAGCGTGGGGTGACGTCTTCTTTATCTTTGCCTCTCTTGGACTCAACTTGTCCTCTCGAGCCTCAGAAGAACCTGCTGTGTCAGTAACTGCTTAAGTTGTTGCTTTGTAATGACCGCTTTGATCCTCTTTCACACCGCCAGCTGTTTGAGCAGTAGAAATCATTGCAGCAGAGTTTAAAATGGGCAGAACACGGTAGACTTGCCCCAACTTCAGCTCACAATCTGGTGGGAGATGCTCTGTTCCTTCCATCGATGGTTCTCACATCTAATGGCTGGTCAGAAGAGGGAGATCGGAGAAAGAGAAGTTTGAGGACGCTAAAACTTTCAAGGCTGACTCCGGCCAACCAACAACCAAATGGATTAGACCTCGGGATCTTCATTCCCGTCCCGCCAGCTTCGTTTTGACACCAAGCAAATTGGACGACTAAGGTGCTCATAAATGGCGGATGGTAAATTATTTCAATCTGCAACGATCAAAGCGATAGGAGAGACAGTTAGCAGAAAAAAAAAAACAAAGGTGCTAGAAGAGATAAAATTATAGAGTTTCTTTTTAATGTTGACGCATCTTTATAACTGATTGACTGACTTGTTGTAATAGAGATTTTAGATTTATTCGTTTGAGAATTTTTTTAAAAAAAATTAATAAACAGCTGAATAAGATCTATTCCGAACATTCATAATCAATAAAGCCAAAATTTCTTTCTTTATCTTTTCTCTCTCTAATTCTTTTAATTCTCTCTCTTTTCTTCCCTCAAATGTCCTTCTCTTTCCACTAAATTTTCATAACCACCAGATCTGTTAGGTTAACACCTAACAATTGATATCAGAGCAAGAACAACCTCCGATGAAAAGATTCTTTTGTAGAATTGAAGGATGACAAGATTGCAGATAGTGAATGCCGAAGCTGTGAAACTGATGCAGGTTGAGGAGCAAGTACAAGATCTGTACCAAAGTTTCCATAGGAATTCTAAGAAATGAGGCTGTGTATTCGAGAAGAGATAGCAAAAAACATAACTGATATCAAGACCTCTATTCTAGATGAATTAAAGGCCTTACTAATCCAGTTGATAAGAAGTAAAAGGAAAGATGTCGAAGGAGACAGGGTTAGTATTGAGAGCCGAGGAATCTTACTTATCCTTAAGGATTAGATGGCAGAAACTCAGAAAGATCAAGGCAGTAACACTCATCCAGGACCTGCGGTCAGTGGTACCAAACACTGAATCTAGAGGTAATCATCTTTCTAAAATTAAGTTAATTACTTCTGAAGGAACCGAGCTTAGAGCATAGATTAGAAAGTGCATAAACTATTTCGAGGTGTATAAGGTGTCGGAAGATCAAAGAGTGGGGATTGCTAGCCTTTTTTTGATAGATAGGATAGACGCTTGGTATCATAATTGGAAGAAGAACGATAGAGCTAATGTGTGGGAGGAATTTGAAAAAAACCCTGTTTGCGAGGTTTGGGAAACTTGAGCTGGAAGATGTGGTAGATGAGTTCATGCAGGTCAGACAAGATGGTAGTATTGGAATGTACCAAGACAAATTTGAAGAACTAAAGGTGAGAATGAAAACATTAATGCCGAATCTTGGAGAATCTTACTTTCTGTTTGTGTTTATTGGGGGAATCAAGAATGAGATCAGGCCAATGGTGAGGATGTTAAAGCCTAATTTGTTGTTATAAACATGTGAGCATGCTAAGCTTCAAGAACAGCTGGTGGAGAGTAGTAAAAAAATTAAGCCCTTCAGTAAAAGCTTTCAAACCAATGTACCACCTCACAGAATCAGTACCTATAATCAGAATTTCATTCCTTTCAATCGAAATTCTCTACCTAACCAAAGCTTCTCTTATCCACCCAAACCTCCAAATCTGAACACTTCTCAATCATGGAAGTCCAACTCCATATATCCCAACAAACTTATAAATACACAATCACCCATCAGTATTGGTTCAGTTAACCAAGACCTCACCTAGCAGTCCACTCAAACCTCACAATCAAACAAGAAAACTCAAAAACCTTACTATAGGTGTGGGAAGAGGTACTTTCCTAGGCATGTATGTAGAAACAAGACAGCCATGGTGGTCCAGATGGATGAAGCAACGAAGGAAATAGTGGGAGAAATAGAACAGGAAGGAGCCTCAGAGCAGCTGGAGGACAATACAGAAGAAGTTACAATGCTCTACAAGAGAGTCAAAAGGCTGATACTATTAAAGTGTTTGGTGAATACAAAAATAGGCAATTAGTCATTCTCATTGATAGTGGGACCACCAATAGTTTTTTTGGATCGAAGGGCAGCTGAGGAACTGAAATTGCCTTTATTAACTGCTGCATATGTAACAGTGGCAGATAGGAGAAAAATTCATAGCTCAGGGATCTGTACTGTCTTTGAATGGAAAATTCAACATTCTGCATTCCAATTTAACCTTAGAGTGTTGGATTTTGGAAGCTATGATATAATTCTCAAGGTGGATTGGATGAAGAGTTTTAACCCTGTTCTCTTTGACTTTGAAGCTGGTCAGATTTCATTCCAGAGAAATAGCAAAATTGTGACACTTAAAGGGCTGACGGAGATACAACCTACGGCTTTACTGTTGCCTTGTGAGACTCTTTCTCAGCTAATACATAAACGAGGAAATGACTTCATCAGCCCCCTTTTTCGCATTCAGTTGTAGGATCAAGACTCAGCTCTTTGTAGTTTAGGGAATACTAAGTGGGTACTAGCAAGGGATTCCTATTTTTCATCTCAATTGCAGTCATTACAGCAGAAATATTTGAAGCACCTAAGGGCTTGCCACCCTTTAGGACACATAATCACACCATTTCATTGCAGCCAGGGAGGTTATGGTTTCTGTCTCAGTTCTAGCACTTTCTGATTTCAACCAATCCTTTGTGGTGAAAACGGATGTAAGCAATAAAGGGATGGGAGTGGTGCTGCAGCAAAATGGACACCCGATAGCTTTCATTTCCAAAGCCTTTGGCCCGAGGACTCAATCTCTGTCAGATTATGAGAAAGAGTTGCTTACCATTACCTTTGTTGTGACAAAATGGCGACACGATCTTGATCAAGGAGTATTCTTCATCAAAACTGACCATGAAAGTATCAAGTTTTTATTGGAACAGAGGTTTCACACTTAATTACAGTAGAAAGGCATCTCAAAACTGTTGGGATTGCCTACAGAATATTGTACATAAAGGGCATAGATAATAAAGCGGTTGATGCCTAGTCAGTTGTCAAGGAGGCCTACTTCTCTCGATCACCAGCTATATAGCTTGGCTATTACCACTAAACCGACTTGGTTGCTCTCAGCCCTCAATAGTTATGAGGAAGACCCTAAGGCTGCTAAACTCATTCCTCAATTATCCATTAATGTTACTACTGCTAGTCCCTTTCAGTTGAAGCAAAGTCTATTGTATTATAAGGATCGAATCTTTATGGGAAACGCTACTGATTTAAGGGAGAAATTCATTTTCTTATACCACAGTTTGGCATTGGGAGGTCATTCAGGGGTTAATTCTACGTATCACAGGCTGAAGCAGCACTTTACTGGCCTACTATGCAGACAGATGTCCTGAGTTGGTTTAGGAAATATGACCAATGTGCTCGATGCAAAGGGGAGCGTTGCAACACACTAGGCCTCTTTCAGCCTCTGCACTTACCCTCACAAGCTTAGTAACATCTCACATTGGATTTCATTGAACAATTACCGAAGTCAAACAGCAAAGACACCATTTTAGTAGTTGTATGTCGATTTACTAAGCATGCTCATTTTATTGCCTTGTCTCACCTATTTACTGCTGCTTCTGTTGCCAAACTGTTTGTGGATAACATTTACAAGCTATATAGGGCACCCAATTCCATAGTCTCAGACAGAGATAAGCTTTTTACAAGTCTATTTTGGAAATAATTTTTCAAGATCTTGGGCACCACTTTCTGTATTAACACTGCATACCATCCCAAACGGATGGACAGACAGAAAGATTAAACTAGTGTTTGGAAGGGCACTTGAGGTGCATGACTCATGACAGATCTATCTCCTGGGCTAAATGGCTTTCTCTTGCAAAATGGTGGTATAACTCTACATACTACAACTCCATTAGGATAACTCCATTTGAGGCTCTTTACGGGTATTATCCCCATATGCTGCCAGCAATTCCTTCTGAGGGTACTTCAGTAGGATCGATGGAGGATTTTTTAAACAAAAGCAGCTGATGGCTAACATTCTGAAGGGCAATATAGAAGTTGCAAAGAATAGAATAAAATAGTAGGCTGACAAGAAGAAGACCGAGAGGGAATTTCAAGTGGGAGACTGGGTTTATCTAAAGTTTCAACCATATAGGCAGAGCTCAGTTGCTGTGAGGAAAGCTCTCAAAATTTCAGCTAAGTATTTGGTTCTTTCAAAGTACTATCTAGAGTAAGACTTGTTACTTATAAATTAGAACCGCATATGTCATCCACAGTGCATCCAGTCTTCTATGTCTTCTTATTGAAAAAGAGAATTGGAGATGAAGTAGTACCCTTGTGACAATTGCCAGTATTCACTAAAGATGAAGTGGTGATAGCTCCCCAGCAAGTCCTTCAAGCTAGAGTGATACTTTGAAATGGGCGATCGGTACCTCAAGTGTTAGTTCAATGTGTACCTTTCTCCGAAAGAAGCCACCTGAGAGGAAGTGTTAGTTCAATGTGCACCTTTCTCCGAAAGAAGCCACCTGAGAGGATCGATCCTTCATCATCTCACAATTTCTAGACTTTACATATTTCTTGGAACAAGAATGTGCTCAAAGAAGGGGTATTGTTATATATTAGAGGACTAGATATAGGAATAAGTAATAAGCTGAGTTGGCACTTATGTATAAACATATGAATAAAGCCTATTCATAGCATTCATAATTAATAAAGTCAAAATTTCTCTCTATCTTTTCTCTCTCTAATTCTTCTAATTCTCTCTTTTCTTCTCAAACGCTCTTTCCTTTCTATTAAATTTCTCTAATTCTTCTAATTCTCTCTCTTTTCTTTTCTCAAACGCTCTTTCCTTTCTATTAAATTTTTGTAACTGCCAAATTTGTTACAAAATCTCAGCCACAAAAGAGAGAAAGGAAGCACAGGAATTAATAGAGATATCAATTTATTTCATAATTTATATTAATAATTATTCCCTTCCTCCCATCATTTTTATTCAAATATACTTTTTTTTTATTAAATTTTTAATTATATTCATTTTAAATATATTAAATTTTTAAATTTTATTAAATACTAAAAAATATTTTGATAACAAAAAAAGTATTATTAAGGTTGCCAAGTCTCAAATATAAGTCCCAATTGAAGTCGATTGTTAAAAAAAAAAAAATTCCAATTGAAGCCCATTGTTCAAAGAAAAAAATTAAAAGAAAGAAAGCAGCATTTGTCTGTTTAAGAAAAAGTGGCCAGTACTTCTAGTGGTGAAAAACTACCCAAGGTCACTAGTGGGATTATAATATGCACACCACCCAATACAGAAAATTAATCAGTTGGGTGAACTTTAAAACGATCTAATTGTGTACTATGATACAAACAGTCCATTACATCAAATTCTATGTTTCAAATATCAGATATTTCTCATTCGTAAAATGAGAACGGTGTCAGAATTGACTAACTAACAAAGATGTATGTCAAAAAGTTGTACACAGTATACCGAAGGCATTCACAGTTTTCTGGCATCTGCTGAAGCTTCTAAACCAACTAAGTCTTCAGAGTAAACCAGGATGTGCAGGACGGTCTCAGCCAGCAGCAATTCCTCACTCAGATTTTTTAATCGCTGCAGCTTCCTTCAAAAATAAAAGGCATAATACTTGATACTGTGGTGAGCCATTCTATAACATCTCAAAATTTTACATGCAAGAAATCACCTCCCCTGCATATCTGGAATCAGAAATATAAGGGAGCCATCATTAACCAAGGGAATAAGCAATATAAGCTGCGCTGCCTACAATTTAAGCACAAGGGAATGAGAATTCCAAGATTAAATATTACACCCAGAAAACAATAAACTTAACCTTGAGCCCTCGCTCAACAATGTCACAATGACTGCCCATAAGACACATTTTGTATCCATGTTTTTTAGGATTTTGGTTGTCTACTAGTTTTTTAAAAAAAAAATTATATTATTGGAACTTGCATGTTTTTGAGAGAAAAATGGATCGTCATCATAAAAAGTGGTTTTCACTTGTGTTCCTCAACTCTTTTTTCCCAGATATAGAACTTTTAATATCGCAAAACCACCCAAAAAAATGGGATATCAAACAAGCCCACATTGTGTCTTAAACCAAAACCAGCTGTTTTTTTACCTATTTGATTTTATGCCTTTTGGTAAAAAAATATGCTTTAGGGAAAACCTTTTCCACAATGTGGCTGTTTGCACACCATAGAACCTAAAGTGTACGTTTTCTGATTTGAGTCCCACAACAGCAGCATTCCAAATCACCAAAAATAGTTTGTCTTCTCATTTTAACTGTTACACAGTAATACAGTAAAGAGGAGAGGACTTCTACGAGGTTTGGCAGCGCAGTTTGATCTTAATGGGTTTGTCGGCCAAATGCTTAACAAGGTTACCATGTTAGGTACATTATCATCAAGTTTTCAGAAGCTAAAGGTTACCTTGCTCTGTGTGGTATGACTCATTTTCCTTCTCCTCTGGAACATATTTTTCAAGAAACTGCTGAATAGTCCTCCAATAATGATCACCACCAGCCAGCCAGGTGTCCATGTGCATGCCAGTAGGAAATTCCACAAAGATGCATTCCTTATTATGAGCAGCTGCCTTAGCATACAACATTTCCATATGGGAAGGGGGTACCATTTCATCTTGCAATCCAGAGAGGAAAAGGATTGGCTGCTTAACCTGCAGTTGAAAAGGACAATTTCATGAGTTATGCACAGAAAGAACAATAAGAGGAGAAGAGGAAGGGGGGCCGGGGATTGTTGGAGAGAGGAAGCATCACCTAATTTTATTTTCATTTCCAGATATCATACAATGCAAGTTGGGAAATAGCTATTACAGCATCAGAAACCTGACTTGCATTAACATTTTCTTGTGTTAAGTTTTAATTCAACCAGAGAGATATAGAGGATAACTATGGCCTTTTTGGGTTCAAATGGCCTACTTCCTAGGACGCGAACTTACTAGAAATTAACTAACCGGGTCAGGGGAAGTAATAGAGGAGGTGAAAGCTTTGACATCCCAAGAAGTCAAGAAAAATGGCCTACTAAAGAGGTAAAATAGCATTTCCCGGGAACTTAAAGTTCCTGAATTGTGTTATCTCAAACCAAATAAGGCTTATATATATATATATATATGCATGGTGCGGGTAACTGCAAATGCATGGTATAGCTTTGAATCACTAAGATGCGCTATTGCAACAAATTTAAGAGGGTCGAGAATGGACGATGAGAGCTTCCAACATCCAGCCTCACCTGGTTTATGACATCAATAGTGCTCCATGGAGAACGTATGAGGAAATTAAGAATTTTAGGACCTTTTGAATAAGTACTTCCAATAAACCACTTTAAGAAAGGCAGTAGTATTCCAGCCATGTCCAGAATAGAAGTAAAAGTATTTTCCAGAATCAGACCAGCAACCTGCCACGAATAGACAAGTTAAAAGATGAATGCAAAAAACTCTCATAGCTGTCAGATAACTTGATGAGCTATAAAATAGAAACAAATAAAATCCTATAAACCAATAATGAAGGCAACTGGAATGAGAATAAGATTGCAATAAAATGCAAGAACTTAAATCAATTGGAAAGTTCAAGCATAGAACTTATCAAAATAAGAAGCTTTCAGAGAGGGATAGCAAAAGAGATCAAGGCGCCCGACAGAAACATGATACCAAGTGAATGCACAAATAGTATATTTACAATGCTTCCCTTCTTTTTTATAGAGCAAATCAATAAGAGGAAACTGTAAAATACCATAAAAGATCAGGTTTAGCATATGCCCAGCTAGAAATAAATGCAAAATGACAAGCAAACACCACAAATGAATGAAAGGAAGCTCAAAAGGAACTATAAGTCACGAACATTACACACATTTGCTTGTAGAAAGAGCCATAAAATTGATATATCCAAAACAATGAAATTAAGAAAATATGAGATAATATAGGCACTATTGCAAAATTACAATGGTTACCAAGAATTCCCCAAACAGTCTGGTACTAGAAACCTTAAGTTCTGTTTCTCAATTTACTTGCTAATTGGCCCTTAAATTATGCATGAAATTCAAGACAGCCCTCAGGCCCTTTAACTTCTATTTTTGCTCATTTTAGCCCTACTTTAATGGACTCCATTAATTTTCCATTAGCTAGACCATGTGGAGCCCGCAAAAAATATTCTCCAAGGAAAAAAAAAACTCAAGCCCATATTGGTTTTTCCTTTAAAGAAAATCTGCCCAGAATATATCTGCAAAAATATGTTCTTCAGAAATCTGGGCAGTAGATTTTCTTTGGATGAATAACAAATATGGGATTTTTTTTCCTAAGATAATATTTTAATATTTTTGTGGGTTCCACATACTCTAGTTAACGGAAATGTGTGGGGCTAAATTGAGCTAAAATAGAAGCAGAAGGACCAAATTGAATTTCCAGTTTTAGTGCAGAGTTCAAGGGGTTAATTTGATACTTTGGCCAATTCGCAATCTTAGTAAAAAAATAAAACTAAAACGAAACATTACCACAATGTATCCAATAATTTACTATCCTCTGATAACCCTCAACTAAGAAAGAAAATGCTTACTGTCTTTCAATGCCCATTAAACAGCTAAATAGACTGTTACTAGATTCGATGGTCTGTAGAGTCAATTTCTCAAGTTCAAAGGTCACCTCACTCACAAACCATAGAAACACTCCACTTCCTTTTCTCTCATGCCCTTACAGTGTATCAAACACAAGGCAACTGAAAAAGGAATGTTGTAGGAAAATCCATAACTCCCTCAGAAAAAATGGTAGTGATTTGGAAGACTCACTAATAGAGATAGAAGGGTTTGTTTGACAAGCAGGACAACTTGTTCAAGTATTATGGGAGAAGTACATATGAGATGGACAGAATCTTGGAGGGGAAAAAGAAGTGGTATACTTATTTTGCAACAAAGGAATGTAAACTAAGGGCAACATAAGTACAATAGTACCTTATCAGAGTTGTTTTTGACCAACAAAGCCCCAACTGCACCTCCAAGTGACCTCCCAAATACAACTATTCTAGATGTGTCAATGTCAGTCCTTTGAGAAAGATGATCCAGTGCAGCCTACCAGAGAAAGAAGGCATACCACAGGCCAATTCAGATAGCTAGAATCCAAACAGCAGTTATTGAAGTCAGAGAAAGATATAAAAGAAACTCAGACCTGAGCATCCTTTGTGATTCCATGTTGCGAAGGGTATCCGTCACTTGCTCCATAACTGTTTAGAACACAAAAGGAATGGAGTATTTGTTTTCACTCATGCATGGATGCGTATCCAGAATATATAAAAAATGAGAACTTTGACGCACAATTAGCAAATGCATACCCTCGGTATGAAAGCATGAAAACATTGCACTGCAACCTCTGTATCATGATGCGAACCATTTCAAGACGGTGAGCAATATCTGCAGGATGCTAGTTAAGGCTGATAGGAGAGAGTTTGGAGACATATATATATAATAGAAACAACCAATTGGCTATTGAAGGACTACATAACAAACATAGCAAACTGGTGATTAACCCATATAATAAAAACGATGATAAGGATGCTTCCTGCATTCTCCTGGAAAAACAAGATGGTTGGACCTGCAATAGCAACGGAATTACTAGCCTAGCTTTGAGAAAAAGGAATTAAAAGAAATAACAAATTGAAGGATGAGATTCATAAAATCAAATTTTTAGAAGAAAAACTAACTAAAAGTGCACCTTTCTGCATCAATTTATGGGGGAAAAGAACTTGTGCAATGTTTAGTACACCATATTGTAATGTAACACTACCAACTTTTCCATTGAAATTTAATAGAAAATTTGATTGCATAAACGAAGCATTAAATCATATGCATAAATCAGATTAGTTTACTTCCTCCAAAGACTTTGCATCAGAAACATGTGCTCATGTGTGAGCAAACATCTATCATAAAGAGTTGTGAAATGCCAACATGATGATCACAAACATTCAGCGCACAAATTAACCAGGGATCACATTACATCACATCTAATTCTCGTTTTTCTCATCTTCGAACGAACTTCTAGCGAAAAAGAAGCCTTAAAGAGCTGCATTTTCCATTTGCATTTGGATTAATCGTGCGAATGACCAAATTAAGCTAAGACAGCATTTGATTGCAGGAAAACCCAAATTAAACAAGTGATCAAATTTTTTTTCTAAATTCTTTCTTTCGCTAATTGATTCCAGTAGATTTAAGCTCCATGTGTTCCAAGCCAAACAGTAAAGTTACCATCACAAATTTTTTTTTTTAAAAAAAAAAAAAGAAATTCTAATTCCATTTCCACTTCTCCCAAACAGAGCTTTCACCTTCAGTACTAAGAATTAGTCTGAAACAAACCCTAGCTCAGTAAAAACAGAACCAATCACAGCGAATTGGATGAAGATATTCACAATTAAATAAAGAAATGCAAACCTCGGCATTCAGGAAAGAGCTTAATGAACCAAGCGTGGAGGCGAACGCCGTCAGAGGATCTGAGCCAAACGTCCTCATAAATGAGCCGGAGACGGGCAGGAGTTATAGAATATGACTTAGTGAGACCAGGCAAGACAGGGACGTAAACTAACTTCTCTTGGAAAGCCACGAGCAGCGCCATCCCCGCCACCACTATGCCGCCCACTCCGTACAGCAAGGCATTGACGTACGACACCATATTGTGGGAAGGATTGTCGTTTAGATCCTCTTTGTTTGTGTTCTTGTGATTTGATTTGATTTGATGCTTTAGCAAATATACATAGCGAAGCAGTAATATCTGCCGCTGTTGGTGATGCCTTTGAGCTGAGACAGAGTCTCTCTCTTTTGAGTCTTTTTTAGTTTTCTCAGCTGCGACGTGGTAACTTTTATTGGAAAACGGAAAACCAATGGGAAGAATGTGGGGTCCATCGTTAAGAAAGGTAGGGTGGAGTCTCGTCTATTCTTGCTTTTCTGCTAGATCTATCTAGCTCTGTTAAAATTATTACTCCATCACATAATTTTTATATTTTTTTATTATTATCTTAAAATTATTATTTATTTTTTATTTTATATTATAATAATATATAAATTAATTATTTTATTTTATTTTTAAATTTTTTAAAAATATTTTTTAATATTTAATAAAATTTAATATATTTAAGAAAATATAATTAAAAAATTAATAAAAAATTGTTTTTTTAATATATAAAAAAAATAAAGAGGACAAAAAAATTATATAATAGTTTAAATTTTTTAAAGGAAATTTTTTTTATTTTTAAATTATAATATAATTAATTTTTTATTTTTTTATTTTTAAAACTCAACACTTAAATTCTTAAAATTTAATTCCATCTAAATTCAAAATTTTCCCATATAAAACTTCCAGTAAATCAAAGTCTAATTAAAGAAAATGGATTAAAATATAATTTTAAAAATACTCTTATTTTTCTTTTTCTCTTCTACTCTTTCCCTTCTCCTTATCCTTTTTCCTTTTCCCCTCAAGTTGAACTCTCTCTTCTCTTCTCCCATAGTCGTCGCTGGCTCGTCATTGCCACGGCGAAAGAAAAGCCCTTGTTATTGCTACCACCAAAGGAACAACCCTCCTCATTATCAAGAAGAAACACCCCTCGTCATCTCTATTACCTTCATTATAGCCACGAAGAATTTCTCATCGTCATCGCCGTTCTCGTCATTATCGCTCGAAAAAACACTCATCATCCTCTTGTTGCCTTAGTCGAAGCCATGAAGCTTCGTCGTCTTGTTGCCCTCGTCGAAGTTGGGAATCCTCATCGTTGCCGCTAACTAGTAGAAGGCAATGGGAACAACAATCCGAACGAGAGGCGCAGCTAGTAGCAAGGGACAGGAATAGCAAGCAATGGATATAATGATGGATAGCATACGATGGAGGGATGAATGAGCACTCAGAAAGGTATTACTAAGCAATAATGGAACGAAATACCTGTGAGTTTGACGGAATTAAATTATAAAGATTAAACTGTTAAATTTTAAAAAATAATTATAATATTTTTTCTTTTATTAACAGCATTTTTAACTGAAAAATTTTTAATTTAATAAATTAAATTTTAGAATTAAAGTGTTAGATATTAAAAATAAAGGGATAAATTTGTTAGTTACGGTATATTTCAGAAAATGAAAAATTTTATTTTCTTTTTTAAAATTTAGGCTTCGTTTAAAATTATTTTTATTTGTATTTTTTAATGTTTAAAATATTTTTTAAAATTCACTCAAAATTAAGAATTTTAAAGTTTATATGGACAAGTGAAAAAGGGAAAGACGAAAGAAAACAATCTTTGAAAAATAAAGTAGAATACCTACTTTTTTTATTTAGATAAAAAAATAAAATAAAAATAGAAACGGAAAAAAAATGTTTATATATGAAAATGTGAGTAAAAAATTGTATAATAAAATACAAAAATAAAATATTTCTCCTTTGCTTATCCTAATACAAGGAAAGAAAATTTAAAAAAAAAAAAAAATTCTTATGTGTAGTTAACTTTCACGAAATAATTGAAATCTTAGATTTTGTTATATTTTTAGACCTAAAAATTTGTTAGCTATTTTAGTTAAATAATGTACTTTTTCCTCTTTATTTTTCTGACATTTTAAAAACTGAAAATTTGTTTATAAAAATAAATTTAATAATCCTGAAATATTTTTAAAGTAAATATTCATTTTATACCTTTTTGGGGTAGAGTGTTAGTTATATACATTTAATTGATTCTAAATAAATATTTAGCCTAAATGATATATTTAATCAACTTCTTCAGTGTGGAAGACGCCAATTTATTTACTTATTTATTTAATTTGGAGAAATTTGTTTTTTTTTTTTAAAAAAAAATCCCTCATATTTAAAAGGTTTAGAAATGAGAAAGTGAGAACCCACAAAAATAGAGATGATCATGGGAATGATTTTTTTTTTTTAATTTATCCAACCAATTAAACTTTCGTTTAATAATTTTTACATATTTTTTTATCATTTCAAAATTATTATTCATTTATTTTTTACATTAACATTGACTGTTATAATTTATTTAATTTTATCTTATTTTTAAAATAATTTCTCAATGTTATTTTTCTAAATCATTTTTTTAATATTTACGAAAATGTAATATCTTTTAAAATAAATAAAATTGAAAAGTTAATAAAAAATTATTTTTATTAATACTTGTGAAAAACAAACTGAGTAAAATTAAATATCATATAATTAAATTAAAATTAAAAGTAAAAATTATATTTTCTATATTGGATATTTATATAAATAATATTTTAAATATAAACTTAATATTATATTTTAAAAAAATAAATAAATAAATGAATTTAAATGTTATATAATATTATTCAATTTTTAAATAAATTATTAAATATATCTATTCATCTATATTACTATATATGTTTTACAAAAATTTATTTTAATAATTTTTTCTTTTTATCCTTCATAAAGAAAATGTCTGAAATAAAATAAAATCAAATGTATATTAGACTAAATTATTATGTATAAAAATATTTTTTTTAATTTAAACACTTAAAAGTAATTTTTAAAAATTTAAACATTTATTAAATTACTATTAAGATTGAAGGAAAGACATACAAGCATGTGTTTAATTAATAAAATAATATTATTCTACAAATATAATGAAAGGAAATTAATTAATTCGAAAATGCACTGATCAATGATTCATAATCAAAGCTTAATTCATTTTATCCTAATTTCATTTTATTCTAATTGTAAATTAATTAATCCTAATTTTATTTTTTTATTTAGTAATTTAATTCAGTCAAAAGACTTGATTCAAACCGAAAGAATCACCTACAAATACAAAATTAGTTTTATGTCCTAAAGCCCTAAATAGGGTTTGAGTTAATTTACACGTAAAAAAAAAGGCTTTGTTAGATCAGTTGATATCATTTTCTTTTTCCACTTTTCAATTTTTCACGAATTTCTCCATCATAACGCCAGCAAAGCCAACTCTAAATTGAACTATCCAACCCAGAAGTGGAACACGTAGAACATTTTTTCTTCTTTCTTTAAGGTAGAAAGCTGATGGATAATCCCAACGAAACAGATGGCCCCTGTCATCTTAAAACTCCGGCAGGACCGAATCTTGACAAAGCCTCATCAATTCCATTGGAATCAAATGATTTTAAAGCATTAAATCTCCATTCTGCTGGACCCAAAAACACCATAGATAAACCCTAAACACCAGGAAGAATGCATCTAAGGATCAAGTATAGTGCCCTTTAGGGAGGCGGGATCAAAGCCACAATAGCCCCAGGGAGATCAAAAATTCCAAGGAAAACCAGCCAAGCTTATAACAGATTTTATTCACAACAGCCAAATAAATTACAGGGTAACCAAAATTTCAAGCGACTGTAGAGCTTACGTGCACCAAAAAATGGCAGGTACAAGCGATGCGGGAAGTCTATTGATCATGTCAGTAACCTTTTTAGGTCATTCCCAAAACAAATGAAGATGGCATTCCTTGCAGAAGTCCTCTTCAATGTGAGCAAATAAAAGGACCTCCATAATTTACCAACAATGGCTGCACCCACAGCGTATTAGAATGTCTTAAACTGCAAGGAGAGAGTAGGTGTGATTTCTGCTGCCAAATGAGCAAGAGAAATTGCAACGTATATAAATAACTGCAAGTTCACATGACAAAGTAGAAAAGCAACACGATGAAAATATCGTATAACTATAAGTCCATATGCATCAACTGAGTCCATAATGATACTGTACTTTGTTCGTAGATACCATATGAATATATATGAGCAAAGATATTCGGTGCTTACCTTGTTAACTATAGCTGCAGGTTGATCTTTTCAGACCATTTGAAAATATCAGAATGAACTTGGTCTCCTCCCAAGTCCTCTCCTGTAGCTCCAGCTGCCACCCTTATAATGTCCTCTATCAATGCGAAGTTCCCCAGTATATCAACATGAGCACCACTTTGGGTGCCTCGGCCCTCTAGAAGATTAGCTGGAGGGGCGTGATTATATTCCCTTATGTAGGTACGAATGCCTGATGGATTGAATCTGGTTTTGCCTCGCCAACCCTTGGCACACATAAAACCTGCACTCAAAACAGGAACTGTCTCGTCTCCATTAACAGAAAAAACTCCATCCTTTAGACAGGAGTTCTCACTTCCACCAGTTACCGAGGTATCTATCTGAAAGGGAATTGAGCATTCAGCAGTGGAAGCTAGCTTGTAAACATATGCTCTTTCAGTGGGTATTCCAACTCCATACATAGAATATATCTCCATTTCTGGAGCATTCGGTAATCTGTAGAAGAAAATTAAGCAGCACCCAAAATGAAAATTTGATCAAAGTACATGAATGTCACAAAGCAGCACCCAGATGAAACGTATTTAGTATATAAGTTGGCAATTTACAGATGTAGGATTTACAAAATCAAAATTTTGTATTTTTTGGTTGTGATAAGATACCTGTTCCAAGAGGAGTCCCGCACATGAGCAAAATAAAAGCATTTCACAAAAGTAGAATATATCATGACTTTGATTTAGAAAAAGCAGAGAAATTAAATTAAGTTCATTTGTCATTAATTAAAAAATCTCAGTAACAAAAGATGGAAGTTCTCACTTTGTTTCTAAGGGGTTCGACCAATATTTGTAGTGTTTGTATTTAGGATCATCCAAATTGTCGGCAATCCCATGTGAAAAATGAGCACCTTCACGTTTCATAAGCTTGGGAGCAACAAAATGAAGCAGATCCAAAACTGATCCAGCTGTGTATACTTTGTAGTCCACAACAGCTTTAATACCTCCAACACCCATTTCTTGGTACTCTGTCCAGATGTCACAGTTGTTTGCAGGCTTTTTAACAGTAACAGCATCCTGCACATCAATGATATTTAAGAACATAAAGACCAAATCAATGCAGAGAATTGATTATTTGTTAACAAATGTTACAAACAACTATTAGTATCTCAACTCTCAATATGCAAATTGGCTAAATTGTCTTTATTATCATGGAAACGTAGTGGAGCATTTGAAAAGGAAAAGATTTGATAGGAATGATTAATAGACTAAGAACTAAATGCAATAGACCAAGAGTTGAACAGTTGACTTCTCAAGTAATTGCTTGTACATTCTATTCTAGCATATAAAAAATGAATGATTACAAATGCTTAAATTTGATGCACGAGATTAGAAGCATTCACTTCCACCAAAACATTTTCAAAATGTAGTAAAAAAGGCAGAATCAATGTGATCCTCACCAAAGGAGCAAATAATATCACAGTGGACTTGAGGCAAAGAGATAAATGAAGATGTACTAGCTGGACCAATAACCTTATCAATTGCGGCAGAATGAAATCCCTGTGCGTGCATGTGCATGTGTGTGTGCGAGAGAGAGAGAGAGAGAGAGAGAGAGAGAGAGAGAGAGAGAGGCGAACTGGAGAAGGCAGGAGAGAAGTATACATTTCATGTCCTTAACTGAACAGGAAGTATTACCCTGAAATCAATCCTCTCAATTTTGGAGGAATGAAGCTCGGCCGCATCTTTCCCAAATGATATAATCCTCCCATAGTTTACACCTTCTTTGAAACTTGACACCCCTTTCCCATTTGGAATTGCAGTGTGTGTATGATTATTTTTTGGCTTCCTTGCCCCACAATTGTAGAGTCCTTCAGGTGACCAATCAAGGCTACCCCAGATTGTATCGCCACCTTTTGGTATCATAGACATGGTTGAATCCCATGTACGAGTCATCCGCATTAAATGTTGCAGAGTTTGAAGACCAAAAACATCTTTATCCCAAAAACCTGGAGCGTAAGCCCTGTAAAATGATTAGCATTTCATCAACACCAAAATGTAAAGTAGCATAATCAGCAGATTAATTTTGTTCAAAAGGTTGGTGAGATTGATATAAATATGTCCAAATACTACCTGTTGCAAATAATTCCGAATCAAAAAGAAAAATAACAAGGAAATATGAATTCCTGGCAACATAAAAATAAATTGTTAATGTTTTGATTTTAGTACTTGGTAGTTAAAAGAAAACCTGGCAGCAGCAATATCCCTGGCTTCATTAGAGAAAAATCCCGAGACTGCTTTGGGCACACCTAAAAAGGGTCCACCAATATTCATCACTGCCTTTATATGCTTGGCACACCAATCTGTTCCACCCCCACCACCCATTGGAGCAGGTGCCTCGACCCATTTCATGAAATGCAAAAAGTAAAGAACACCCATTGAATGTGGAATAACAACCACCTTTCTCCCACCATTTGTAGCCACCATCAGCTCAATATTACTTTTTATCCTGCTCAGAGTTTGGTCCCTGACCTGATCAAATCAATTAGAAAGAAATTAGTAACTAATTGAGAAAGCAATACATATCAAAGGAGAAAAAAAAATATACAACACCTGAAAAAGTACAGAAAGACAGACAGCAAAACGACTCAGAAACTCCAGAAGAAAACATGTGACTTAAAAAAAAACCAAACCTCAGTGTTCTGAAATGATATTCTCCAATCATAAGCAGCCATATACATGGTTTTCTCCTCATATCCTATGCGAGCCAAATTAGCAATTAAAACTGCCCAGACAAAATAACCAGGTGCAAAATAATCAGCTGCAACGAGTCCAGATACAGGCCTGACCCTTATGCCAGGAGGGTCCAGTCCAGTTTCATTGTCCAGTGACATATGCTCAACCCAGCATAACGGTCTGCATGAAAGTAAAGAGAAACAAGAGAGAAAGAAACAAGCTTCAAATAGTCAATTCGACCACCATTACTGTGCAATCTCATAGTTATCTGGAAACTTAGCAAGAAATTTTAGGATATACTTGAAGTTCATCATTTCAAAACAGGAATTGATTTGTTGTGTTCGCCTAATAAACATATAGGAACAAGGAACAACAGCAATGACATCAAATAAGAGTGCATTACCTTCTTGAAATTACCAGGTTGAATTGGTAAAAATTGCCAAGGACCAAAAATACAATAATCATGGAACTTTACAGGCCGCTTTTGCCTTCAAAGATTCAAATAATGTGACTGAAATTGTGTATTATGAAATCCCAGTTTCAGAGCAGCATTTAAGAATAAAAGAATATTTTTCAAGAATTCAACTGCCTACAGGTCAAATCTACTAATGGTCCAAAGACAATCAGCTATTTTGGTTTAGTTACATGTATTTTTTTTGCTGAAAAAATCTAGATCAAGGTCCTCTTGGAGTACTGAAAGAGTGATGTCCTTAGATCTAGAGATATACAAGAGCATAGTAGAAATGGATCTCATAAATGCCAAAGTAATATACTGTTCAGAGAACTATCATATGCAACTACCATAGTGCAAAAGCTACGGTTGGTGGATTCCATGTAACTAAGGCCGGGTGACACATGTCATGACCTATTAGAAGTTTATCGCACTACTATGACATATCAAAATTTGACTAGAATTACTGTTATGCAAAATCCAGAAAAAGCAGATAGAAGCAGATGCCAACATGACACCTCTATTTGTTTAAATCTTTTGGATGCACAAACTTAAGAAGATTATAAATCATATAGAGAGTGGAAAAAGAGAGAAGCTAGGAGCCGGGTTTTTTTTTTCTGTTTTGGTAAAGCAAGTAGGGAATTCAATTTTAAACTGATTATTTATTTTGAAAGGCAAAACTAACATGGTACCCGCACACCAGCTAGTTGGGGGAAAAATTGACACAAAGTTAAACATTGAACCCGCTGATAATTATCAGCGGCTTTCAACTAGAAGTAAACTGCAAATTTATGTTTAAAAAAAAAAAAAGAAAAACAAAAGAAGATAAAACCAGAGGTATCCGACTATAACTGTGGAACCATCACTAAAAAACAAAATAAACTGTAGTTCTGCACACCTATGTTCACCAAATTCTTGGTCTTCTAAAATTTAACCCTAAAACACGGCGGTATAGAATTAGATTCTCTTTTAACATCAAATTATTAATCTAATAAACTTTCATGTCACATTTTTCATATAGAATTAGATTCTAATTGCATGCCAGCATGAAAACATGCTTGAATACTTAATAAGCGTTTGAATTGGTCACTACTATATATTCTAAAGCATCTCTCTGTTCAATACTTTACAAAATGGATTTCAAATGATGGACTTTTAGACAGGGTTTGTAACACTCTCGAAACTTCCAGTTCATCAACACCAACTGCAGACAAGTTCATGGTTTATAATCTTATTATGTTGAGACACAACTCTTCTTTATCCCATCTGCTTAAAGTATACAATAATAATGCAGATGCACCCACCAAAAATTTCTTACCTACTCAACTGGAAGCTAGTATTCTGGCTCAAAAACAACTCGTAGGTTTTAGACTATTCTAAAAGAATCTATAACAAGTTACTCTTGCGGAGACCACCATCACCAAATTCACGCCCACTTTTGATTAATCTTTACCAATTATGCAACCTTATCCAAGCCCAGGTCCCTGTTTCGCCTCATTTGGTAATTGGGAGAAGAACAACAGAAAAAGAAATGAAAAGAAAAAGAAATGAATATTTCCACATAATTGGATAGTCAAAGCCACTTGCATCAAACTATGAACCATTTACGAAGTAAGAAGAAAAATTAAAAAGGAAAAAAGCAGAGAAAAAAGGGGTACCTTTTGTACACTTCCCCAAATGTGCCACCCCAGAGTCGCTTTCTAAACAATCCGTCAGCACACTGGTGTCCCTCCCACAATTCCAGCCCACCGGTAACAATTCCAGGCACGAAAACCACCGGATGCTTTGCTGTTAGCCCTTCCTTTTTCAATTTAACGCCAGGTGGGTCCGGCAACGGCCCAGTGATCGCCTCCGTCAAGTACTGAGGGAAAGAGGAAGGGATTGCATTGTACAAAAAAAGCAAAAACCACCACATCGAGCATGTAAAACCAATGAACCAGCAACAGCTGTCCACGCACGTCCATTTCTTTATCCTCCTCTCTCCTCCGTCTTGCTTTCGCTTTGGTTTCTCCTTCCGTCTGTCCTTCTTATCATCCTCTCTGTCTTTCCCAGAATCAGAGAAATCTGAAGAATTCTGCACTTTTGACCTCCGCCTCAAAATCGACATCTTATTGAAGAATTACAAAGACGTATATCTGCTATATGTTCATGTTCGTGAATAGAAACTGAGCTGGTTCTGCTTTCAGTAGACAGAAGAACCCTAACCCTAATTTCGTCCCACACATGTATATTGCTTCAAATTAGGAAATCCCAGGATTGTTACCGTGAAAAGACGACGACCGGAGAAGGCGAAACCAGTCGGCGAGAGACGACGTGGAAGCACGTGATTGGGCCGTTGGCTAAATGAGCTTATGAGTTTTGAAAGCTATCTTGGTGTCTAGAATTATAAAAGTTTCGAGATCCCCTGCTGCTAGTGTGTGGGCCCGCCTGACAAAAGTATACACGTGGCGGAACAAGAAAGTTCTAGGCTTGTAGCTACTAGAGGATCTGGAAATTCCTGGTGTATTCGTTGAGTAGAAGCGGTGATCGCAAGGATATGATTTGATCGGACGGTGGAGAAGTTTTGTGGGCGAGAAATTGTTTTGACGGTGGACTATGATCATTGAATGTGGTTTCTATTTTGGTAGGCGCGCGGTGGGTGAGGTTTATCACGTGAGACGAGGACTGAAGAGTATAAATTAATTACAAAACGCTGCGTAACATCTTTAGCATTAATTTCTAATCTTGTTTTGAAAAATTGTACTTCCTGTTTCTAGCTTATGGCTCGACTTGTCTGCATCATTTATGAAAATTGTTAAATGCATCTGCGTGTACCAATTTGTACATTTAATTAATTAAAAAAAATTAAAATATTATATTTATTTATAAATTTATCATATTTCAAAATAATGTGACAATTTAAAATTGAATGATCACATTTAAAATAGATTCATTTTTCAAACATTAACGCCTATTATTGCATGGGAAATGATAGACAGCGGTGATGGATGGATTTAATTTTTAAATATGTAACAAATTTTTCACATGGAAAATGTTTTTGTCATTGTATGTTTGTCATCTCGAATGACTAATTTATCTAGTAAAATTTAAATTTTAAAAACGATTTTAACTAATAAATTTAGATAATTTCATTTTAATAAATGTTAGATATAATTATATAATTGTTTTTTTTATTTATTTAATTTTTTATCTTTAATTATCTGATTTGGTCGGCACGTATGAGTAAGCAAGGAGTATATTATATATTAGTATATTATATATTTCATTTGCTTTTAGAGTAAAAAAATGATTGTAATTATTAGGGATAAGCCGTATTCGATTCAGCTTAAAAAAATTGATTGAATCGAATTAATTTAAAATTTTATTATGATTTTTTATTTATTTTAATTTAATTTAATTTTTAATTTTAAAATTTTAGTTATTGCAATTCGATTAAATTTTTATTAGAAAAAAATTAAAAAAATCAAACTGAACTAATTAATAATAATAATATATTATTTTAAATAATATAGAGAGATTAAATTATATTATTAAAATATTTTAATTAAATTTTAAAATATTAAAAATAAAATATAAAAAAATAAAAAATTTATTAAAATTTATTAAAAATTTAAATCAATCAAATCGAATTAAATTAAATCAAATCGTTTTAATTTAATTTATTTTTTATTAAAATTAATTTAATTTAATTTTTATAAATATTAAAATTTTTATTTTAATTTATTTAATTTAATTTGATTTTAAATTAAATAAATCGAGCGAATGATCTCATCCTAAGAATTATCATAGATGTGGTTAATTGAAATTGTTGAAAATATGATTTGTGAGCATAACCATGTAGTGCGTCACCCTCTTTACTTGAAGGCATGATGCATGAATATTGAATTGGCTTCCAACCCGAATAAAGGAGTCCAACTCCAAGCCAACATCAAATTGTTATCGAAGCTGATGGCGACTGGGCACACAGTTCGAGTGATGTGCGGCGCGAGAGACCGACTGATAGCGGCATTTTGTCTTTTGTTTCCGATAATGGAGTTTTCAAATGAAGAAGAAGCGGCTAGAAAAAAGACTAGCCAACAGATTCCCATTTGGCAATATTACATCTTTTCATGAATATAACCCATTAGCAATATGATGCTTTTTTTTAATTATTTTTTATTTTATTTGTTTAGGAATTAAATCAGATTAATTCTTTTCTAAGTTTTGCTTTAGTTTTAAGTCGATCGATTCTCTTGTGTTTTTTTTTTTTCAATTCAAAACGATAATATATATATCTCATATAACATCATATATAAATTATCATTTACATTTAAAATTAATTATTGATAAACAATATTTATATAATGTTTAATATTTAATAAAATTAAAAAATTAATATTAATATTAAATAATCATTCAAAATAGATTATGAATTGCTTGTAGAAACTGTCAATATCATTTTTACTATTAATTTATATTAATTTATTTTAATATTATTTTTTGAGAATTTTAATATTAAAAAATTACAGTTTTATCTCTAAAATTCTATGATCCTGATACTAAGCATGGAGATCGGTCCCAATAGCACTAAGTTCGTCGTCAGAGTTGAGGTACTGACCGCCGAGTTAGTTGAAAATATTAGCAAAATAAAATTCCGAAGCCCAATGCATTATCCGGAAACTCGCACATTGACATAAGCACAATACGCAAATGTCATACCCACACCTTACACCAGCGTCCATTTAACACGTCCAAGCATTAGGATAAACCACTAGATTATTTCTTTGAATTATTACTAATGGCCCTGGAACGGGCCTCGAGATGGGCTCCACTGGGTCCACCACGCCCGAAAACTTTTTCGATGTTGAATCGAGAGGTAGAGGTGGAGAGGGGGCTAACAAGCTTATTTGTAGGCTATATCGCTGCTCACGTGTAGCCTAACGCATGCCTAGACCCTGGCCTTGCTGCCTCCCAAGAGTGAAGATTTGAACACTTTAAATTTCATTATTAAGACTCGACTTTCTCTTAGCATAAAATTAATATTAATAGACACATTCAAACGGATTTCAGTTATACTTATAATAAGGGAATTCCTATTTTTTTATAATATAAAAGAGAATGATCATAAGATAAAATTATGCAATTCTCTTACACAATTACTTTCAAATTTTACATTAACACAAAATTTAGTTAAAATCCTTATGCAACGATCACATTTAATTTTAATAAAAAAATATCTAAAACTCTTACATGAATATATTATCTCCGTTCTAAATCGATATGAAATTTAATATATTTTAAAATTTTTCAACATTCTTTATAAGATATATGGCAACTCTAATATGAGAAAACAAAATATATATATTTGTAATTTTTGAAAAGAAATTTAAAAGGTTTAAAAAATAAAAAAATTCATGCTGGAAAAGCTTCTCACTCATGCATTACAATGAAGGTTGATTATAGTGTTTTAACTCAAACAGGAATGAGCAGATCATGCTGCTTAATTTTTTTTTAACAAATAAAAAAATTGAAAATTTATTTTAACAGTTGGATTGCCTTAATTAGGACCAACTAGAATCATCCTTAAACCAAAACTAAATAGGGAATTGGGATCATTAGGAACCAAAATCATTGAAAATTGAGTTCTCAAGAAAAATTATATAACATCCCATTGTATATGGTATGTCTGAAAAAAATTTATACAAAAATTTATCATTTCGTCTTATAATTTTTATTTATTTTTCAAATTATTTTAAAATTATTATTTTTTTATTATAATAATATATAATTTAACTATTACAATCTTATTTTATTTTATTTTATTTAAAAAAACTCTCAAAATATTTAATAAAATTTAATATATTTAAAATGGTATAATTGAAAAATTAATACAAAAAATTATTTTTTTTAATATATATAAAAAATAAAGTATTTAACATTTTTATTTAAATCTTAAATTAATTGATGAAATTGACTCAATGCTTATTTGATCTTATATTTTAATTTAAATATTTAAATTTTAGATAAATTGAATCAATATTTATATTTAAATATAATTTTAATTATTTTTAAAATTAAAATTAAAAATAAACAACTAAATTGTTAAATATGTATGAATTTTATTATATAATAATAATTATAAATATTTTATTATATATATATATATTATTTAATTTAAAATAGTAATATATATAAAATAATTAAAAATAATATATCTATTATAAAATCTTTATAATTATTAGGTGTTGAAACAATGTATTATATATTTACCAGTCATATTACTATTATTTTTAAAATTAAATATATTATTTAATTATAATTAAATATAAATTGATATTATTTTTCTATATAGAATTAATTTACATTTATCATTTTACTTAAATTTTTATATTTTTTTTGAAATAGTTAAATTTTGATTTTTTAATTTTTAAAAATTAACTAAAATTATATTTAAATATAAATATTTGGTTAATTCATACTTAAAATAATTCTCAATTATTTGAACTAAATTTAAATATACTGATATTGTACATTCGATTGTATTACCGATTCACTTTAAAATTTCTAGTTCTCAAAGGCCTAATTTCAAAACATCATCGTCTAACCATGAATCCAACCAACGTATGTTGAAAATTTGATACTTGTAATTAAGTGGAAATAAAATGTAATGCCATATAATCTGACATAAGAGAAGGGAATTCAAAAATGGTTGGCGAAAGAATCATTTAAAATACACAATTGGGTAGGGATCCAAAATTGATGCAAATGGGCAAACACAATGGCTCGAGTGAGAAGTTTTTTGAGATAATATTCACATAGCCATTTCCCATGCAATATAGGCGACTAGTTTATTGAGGAATGGGTAAAATTACCTTAGATGTGTGTTCGATTCGATTTAAAATTAAAATAAAATAAATTAAATTAATTAAAAATTAAAAATGAATATACAAATTTTTATTAAATTTTAAAAATTATATTATAAATTATATCAATTCATTTGATATGTGCTCTTATCTATTATCAATAAAAGAAAATAAGGCATTTGTTGTTTTACCATTATAGTCTTGTTTAGATGGTAGGAAAATAAGAGAAAAATCAAAATGGGAGAGAAAAATAAACTCTCTTAGTTGGTTAAAGAGAAAAAATAAAAAGAGAAAAGAAAATAACTATTATTATACCTCTTTCATTGATCTCTCCAAATTTGGAGAGAAAATAACACAATTGGAGGAGAAAGTTATTGTTAACCATGAATTACAATTCTAACCTTACTTATTTTTAATTGAGAGAACGTTTAAAGGGTAAAATTGTAAACTTCATGTCATCTTTCTATTTTGCATTTTTTTTTCAAACAAAGTAAAATATTTTTATTTTATTTTCTTTAATTATTTTGCTCTTATCCAAACAAAAAAAATTGAGAATAATAAAATGATTATAATTTTATTTTACCTATATGTTAACCGGTATTAAGAAATTAATTATATTATTATATTGATTTTAAAAAGGAGAGTCCATTTTAATTTATATTTTTTAATAATAAAAATACATAAAGTTTAAAGTTTAAATTTTAAATATATGAAAATTTAATAATGATTTTAACCAAGCAAATTAATACAGAAAAAATACTTGCAACAATTACTTAGACAGATAATTGTTTAATATTTTTTATTTTTATTGATTAAAATATTATTATATATTTCGACTAATAAAATAGAGAGTGTTAGAGAGTTGTCTCTTTAAATTATTATCATTAACATTTCTCTTACTATAATACTAAACTTATAAATTAGTTTGAACAAATAAATTATTATATTTTTATTTAATTTTAAAAATTGATCACATATTTTAATTAATATTATTTTTAATAATTTTAATAATAAATATATTTATAAATCATTTATTAATAAGTATGTTTATTATTTTCACTTATAAATATACTATTTAAAAATAAAATTAAAATATAATTACATGTTTAACTTGATGATAAATATATATGAGCTGATTTTACTTTTTATTGCTCTAATTTCTGATTCTCATTTTAAAAAAGAAAAAATAAAATAAAATAAAATAAACATAACTTCTCAATCTTAATCAACCTGTATTTTAAATTTTTACAATGATTTTCAAATCAATTTGAATATTCTTGAACCAATTTGATCAATTGAATAGATTCGTTGAGTTCAGGGAAAATAAAGTAAATTTATAAATCGATTTTTACAGTTAAAGTTTTTTTTTAAATAAAATTTATTAGTGAAAGCATATATTTATTTTTTAAAAAAAGAAGAGAATTAATGGGTTTGAAACGGGTCGGGTTGGGAAGAAATTTCAGTATGATATTGGGCTTGCAAGATAAAAAAGAGGACCATCATGTGGGCCGAAAAGTCCATCAAGACCTTCTTCCCGACACAACGCAAGAGGCAGTAGACAGTTACCGTACACAAGACAACGCATGGGGAGCTACAGTTAGCTACAATCGCGGGTGTTATTCCCCGCTCTATTACAATCGGTAACCATCCGGTAGCAGGTAAACATGTAAAGCAGGCTCAAAGCCACTTCGACTGTCCCCATTATATCGATTAGCCATCACCAAAGCTCCAAAGCTCACCTGAAAAGGAAAAAAGATTCTTTTCTTTCCCATTTCAATTCTTTTGACCCATTTCTTTTTTCTTTCTTTCTTTCTTCTCTCCCCATCTTAATAATAATCACAATCATCTCCTTCTGCTTGTTTGTTCATGTAATTCACAGAAATTTGAGCAGAGAATTTCTGATCGCGTTAGCTTAAGTGGGCTGAAAACCAAACATGCATGGCCACTGCGTATGGGGAGCTTCTCCTTTTCTGCGCTGCAACAGCTAACCCAAACTGATTTCTAAGCGTATGAATCTCTATGCTCATCAATTTTCGTTTATCTGAATTAAATTCTGGTCATCTCTGGCTCAATTCAAAAACCCTGATTTTGAAAATTGTTGTTGCTTGCTTATATTTGTCAATATTTTGCGGCTTTGTATTGGAGGTGAAATTCGAGTCTGATTTTCTCGAAGTTGACAATGTGTTTGTACACTGTGCTTTATTGGTTTTTCCTCTTTCTCAGAATTGAAAAATGCTGACGTGTATACCTCGATCAAAGCAACCCGGTGATGAATCGCTGAGTCAACCCAATGAGTCTGCCGCCACAAACATTCCTAATGCCAAACACCACCAAGCGATCAAGTCCCTCACTACTCAGGTGCTTTTAAATTCCAAAACCCTAACCTCTGACTCCGTTTCTCTGTTTGGAAATTCAATGTTTAATTATATTTTGTTTTTTTTAATAGCTTAGGGATATGGCATTGAAGGCCTCCGGAGCATACCGGCACTGTAATCCATGCACGGCTCCAACAACTCAGAGCCGTTTCAGGAACAGCTCCAACGAGTCTGATGCAGAGTCAGAGAGGTTCCGATTGTCGTTACGGCGAACTGGAAGCTCGAGCTCGACGACCCCTAGGACATGGGGGAAGGAGATGGAAGCGAGGCTGAAGGGTATATCGAGCTCGAGCGGCGAGGGGACGCCAAACTCGCTAAACGGCAGTGGGCGACGAGTTGACCCGCCCATCGTGTTCGTCGAAGAGAACGAACCTAAGGAGTGGGTGGCCCAGGTGGAGCCCGGTGTTCTGATCACTTTCGTTTCGCTTCCACGCGGTGGGAATGATCTCAAGCGGATACGTTTCAGGTACGCACTCCTGATTGATTAAATGGACGGTCATAATCCTTTTTGACACTAGCGTGTCATCGATTTGATTTTTTTGGCAATTTTTGACCTTTGATCGGATGGTGTCTCGCTAGTCATAACTGAGAATTTCATGCGCATAGGCCATACGTTAAACTGTTTCCAGTTGCGGGATTCTGATAGAGAGAGTGGTCCACCAGTGGATCAGTATACGTCATTGACTGGCTTCCGGGTGATCGCTTTGGATTTTTTCAAGTGTGGCTATAGAAATTATATATATATATTAAGTAACTTTATATATATTTATAATAATTTTTTCTTATATATATATATATATTTTACTGTTTTTATTTTATACATTTAAAGAAAAAAACGTAAATATAAAAATATAAATATGTAATTAAGTGAATTTGAAATAAATATGAAAGATTTTAGATTCTATTTGTTGAATTCTCAAATTTTATTTTAAAAAAAAAATTCTAAAACTAAGATAAAAAGGAAGAGGAACATCCATTAATAAATGTTTTTAAAAAAGCAAGCGAAGGGAAACAAGGTGGTAGTTGGATATTTATGGTTTTAATGAATTCATAAATGCTTTTAATATAATTGGATCGACAAGAATAAGAGATTTTTTTTTAATTTTATTTTATTTTTAAGAAATTTTTTTTTGAAATGGATTTTTAAGAAATTTTTTAATATTTAATAAAATTTAATATATTTAAAATATGTGTAATTGGAAAATTAATAAAAAATATTTTTAATATATATAAAAAATAAAATAAATAAAATAAATAAAAATTATAAAAATAATTATTAAATTAAATATTTATATAAATTTATATATTTAAATTTATAAATTTAATTTTGTAAACTGAATTTAGTGGTAAACGGATCTGATTAGATTTTACTGCATCTGCTCAGATTTTACTTTATCGATCTAACTCCCGTTTAAAAAAAAAAAAATTATATATTTATTATATGGTTATTAAATTATTTTATATGAGTCGGATCTTATGTTGGAGTAAAAATAAAAGTCCATTGGGAGGAGGAAACATCCAGGGGGCATCTCGGACACGTATGTAGTGATAAAATGGGGGACCCACATCCTACAATAAAATTCACGCCTAGTGAAAAGCAATCCAAGAAAAGTCTAAAAGAGAACTCATTGTGCCTCATTAGTGGTGGTGGGACAGATTTGATTGTGTTGGGAACCTTTTTCACTGAGGGTTGTCGCTGTGTCGGAGAAGGCGCTTTCCTTTTTGTTTTTCAAAACAATTAAAAATAATAACAATTATTTTTTTTTTTCACCCTTTTTCTTCCACCTCTTCGTGGCCTTGTCGCTTTATGAGGCCAAGTTTTTGTCACGTTGTTTGTGATCAGCCCACATCCTCAGCCACTCCAAAAACTATATGCAAGACAAATTATGGCCTTCAAGTGAGCCAATGTTGGCAGCGATAAGGACATAGCTAGAGAGGGAATTGACCGTTCTTGTTCCGCAGGGGACAATGATAAGAACGTTCATGGCTAATAACATGTTTGGTACTCTGATTTCCGTTGAAAAAAAATGGCAATTCAATAAAAAGATTTATTGAGCTATAATAAAATTTTTAAAATTAGAAAAATATCAGATTTAATTTGAAATAAACTTTTAATATTATTTTATTAATATTATTAAATACTTACCTAGATTCAGTCCATGAGATTATTAAGGCATAAATAAGTGGGTTCTACCGTGATGAAAATGTCTGTTGTATCCATGGTGGACCGAATTCACTTAATAATTTTTCTATTAATATATTTAAAATAATTGTTTTTTCTCAAGTAATAAAACATCCTTTTTTTTGGTTGGAATTCTTTTTACTCTTCAAAGCTTATCTCAACTCCCTGTGCTATTATTCCAACCAATTTTTTTTCTTATTATTTTTCCTTTTTTGACTTTGCTATCCCAAAAATAGTTTCATGTTATGAACAATTTGTTGGTCTTATTGTTGTGTGTTAGTGGACAAATTCTAAAGTAAACTTTAGAAATGCTCTCTCTCACTCATGAAAGCTTGAATTCTCCTTCAAATACGAGAATTAACCCACATTTAATTATTAATGAGGGTGCATATGTACTAGATGCATTGAACAATTTCCCTTGTTAGTGTAAAGATAGTATTACACCATTGCTTTTGGTTGGTTTGAGTCTCCGTGTGTGTTTTGACTGTTTAGAATCCACGATTATGCTGTTGCCGCCTAATTATTTTCCCATTTGGATAAATTACTTTTTCATTTTTGTGTTAGGTTATAATTAACACTTGAGTCCATGTCTTTTTAAAATAGAATAAAACATCCTTTTAGATTTTGATTTTTTATCATATGTTTACATCCTTTTTCTCCATTTTTATCAATTTAATTTAGTCAAAGGGACTCGTAGAATTAAAGTGTTAAAATGATAAAAACTCAATAATGAAAATGTTTATAATGGTAAAACTAATGGGGGGAATAATAATTTTTCATAAGGGGTGTTATTTCACTGTGTATTAAATTACCATCCTACTTGCACTAGAAATCCTCTTAAAAGTGGCCCCATTCCTTTGTGGCACTAGAAATCCTCTTAAAACTTGGTTGCCTATTGCCTGGTATAATTAACAAAGGGTATATTGAAGGCTTCAAGCCACAGGTGTGTAAATCATGTAGAGAATGTTTTCTTCATTATAGATTTAATATTTTAATTAATATATTTATATTTATCATATAGTTGTATATCTTAGTTTTACATATACTACTAATATTTACTAATATCATGAACTTAGCTAATTTTTCAAAAAGATATTCTGTATTGCCTAGCTGTTAGTGTTGTATTATGGCTGTTATAAGCTTATTTCTTTTACCTACTACCATGATTGCTAGGGCATTGGCAATCGCCTATGCAGTGGCAACTGTGATTTAAAACCACAGTGTCAACAGCTGATAGGATGATGCATGCCCATATCATTCTGTATTTATATGTAAAAACATTTAGGACTTCCACTTTAATGAATTTTTCGTACAAAAATATTTCACCTGGTCATGCTTGATTTTTTATTATCAGACAAGCTCAACATCCAATTCACGTTTGGGATTTGCTGAATCACTATGTATTGTTTTTAATTGCCTTAGCTTTTGCATATGCATAGCATGAGTATTTCATGCCATCACTATTCACTGTTTTAATCATAATTTCATGAATATCAAGGCTTCTGAATGTAGTTAATTTTCTTTGCTACAGTCGAGACATGTTCAACAAGTGGCAAGCTCAAAGATGGTGGACAGAGAACTATGACAGGGTCATGGAGCTTTACAATGTCCAGAGGTTTAATCGCCAGGCTTTTCCCCTTCCAACACCTCCAAGATCTGAAGATGAGGTGAGTTTCTACAGTAGTTATCACTTTCCAAACTATGACACAAGGACATACATGATCAATGGAAGTATAATCATCTCCAATATCCATTTCAAGGCAATGGTAGTGTAGTTTACTTACAATTAAATTAATACCAGTGACTTGTAATGCTACCCCATTCTACTGAAAAACCAAATTAGCAATAGGGCAGCAAGATCTTCCATTGAATGACACCATTAGTGGTTGTGTGGGATGCTGGCGTATTGGGAATGATATACCTCCTTGCATACTACACCTATGGAATTACGAATTCAAATAATGCTTATTGATGCTAATGTCATCCTTAAAACCTGGACAGAACTCAAAAATGGAGTCTGCAGAAGAGAGCCCTGTAACACCACCACTGACTAGAGAACGGTTGCCTCGTAATTTGTTTCGACCAACAGGGATGGGCTACTCATCCTCAGATTCGTTGGATCATCATCCAATGCAAGCCCGACATTACTGTGATTCAGGTGGTCTCACTTCGACTCCCAAACTCTCTAGTATCAGCGGGGCCAAGACAGAGACATCATCAATGGATGCTTCCATAAGAAGTAGCTCATCAAGGGAGGCAGATCGCTCTGGAGAGCTGTCAATAAGCAATGCAAGTGATATGGAAACTGAATGGGTTGAACAGGATGAACCAGGAGTTTACATAACCATCAGAGCCTTGCCAGGTGGCAAAAGGGAACTCAGAAGAGTTAGATTCAGGTAAGATTCTGTGATCACTCTATGACAAGGTGATTGATAATTTCTCAGAAAGCCATGTGGAAACAACGAACTAGTAAATTAATAAATTGGATATGGGATGTGATATACGAACATGCTTGCACAGGTCATCTGCATGGTCATGAAATTATGAGCTCCATAAATGAATGCATCTTTGGTCGCATACTAGCAATCTATGTACCGGGCTTATTCTTGGATCCTTGGATTCATCACTATTGACCTTTTTGCTAGTTGACATAGAGGAAATAATGGTCTCCAGCCTGAATTCTAGTCAATTGAGTTTTCTTATGATTAGCAGCTAGGGTGGTTGGTGGAGAGAAAACATGTTGTGTAGAATATACAAGTACAAGTGCAAGATCTTTTAATCTCCCATATGAACTGTTGAATCAGTCAATTACATCTCAATTAGATGACCATTTACCCATGTATTGTGGTGTGTTGTACCCAGATAAGTGATCTGATTCAGGCATTATTGCCTACTTATCAAGGCCGTGTGTTGATGCATGATGGTAAACTGCTTCTAACTGTTGGCGGTGCATTTTGGATTTTTAATTTCTCCCTTTGCAATGCTATCAATTTAAATACTTATAGATCTCGAAAAGTTATATGAGAATTAATAAAAATGAAGATCGTCGTACAAAGATTGTTGAAAGCGGACAAACGAACAAGAATATAGGGCCACGAGAAAGAAGACAGGCGGGGAGGGAGTCCTGCAGCTACGGAGCAGTACGGAGAGGGAAGGAGGCATTGCGACGGGAGGCGAAGAGGGGGCAAGGGGAGGGGTTAGACTAAATGAATATCTGGATATACAATCTACATTGTTGGCAACACCTTTCCCCTCTCAAGATGACAAGTTGATGATGCTCCATGAATAAGTTCTTGTGTGGATTTGATTTGCCTCAATGCAGATTTTTTTTTTATGATCGTGAATGCTGAGGCTATAATTGAGCCAACTTTCTTACAATTATGACTTGAATCAACAACTTGCTAATTACTGTGATCCATCATGTTGCTTGCACTGATTCTTTCTTGTGTTGCTGAAAAAAAGTATCAAGTTTAGCATGAATTTACCAATGGCCTTTCTATTTTGTTTATATAGTTTAGAATTGTACTTATTGATCAACTTACTGTATGCAAATGTGGTGCAGCCGGGAAAAGTTTGGGGAGGTGCATGCTAGACTGTGGTGGGAAGAGAATCGAGCCAGGATACATGAACAATACTTGTAATTAAGCAAAAACAACAGCTGCTGTTGCTGTCTAGATTCTGGGGGTGTGTTTATCTCTTCTTTATCTTTGAATCATTTTTCACCTCCCTTCTATACTAGTAGAATCTCTTCCACAGAGAATCTAAATAGGTGCTGCTGGCACCTATCCATTTTTTTGGGGGTGGAAAAGTTTCTTACTTATCAAGTTCTTCAACTTGGTATATGCAAAAAGCATACCCTAGTGGGATTGGGATCATATCCTTAATTAATCTATATTTTAACAATTTCTTTTAATTATGGGTGGATAAAAAGGGGCCAAAGTTGTGTATTGGCAGTTTAATTACATGGGTGGTCAACACATCTTTATCAATGAAAGAATGTAATTTTCTCTTTCCTTCTTTTCTCTCTGTTTTGTGTTTCACGCAATGATTCCATTTCCATGTAGATTTGTAGATCTCATCCTTCATTCCAATGACAAAAACAGGGAAAGGGGAAAGAAAGGGTGAATTTGGAGCTCTGATTTTGAACTTTTTGAAGCGTTATCCACTTGTAAATGATTGATTAGTAATTTCTGAGTTTGAACTTCTCGTTACCAATGATAATAAGAAATGCTAGCGATACAGTTACTTATCCAATAAAATGAAATACTTTCTTGAAAATTGGATTTTTATGTGTTGGACTTGGATTTTCGATTATTTAATAATTCTGTACTTGATTGTCCTGTAGACTTTCAATGCATAAATATAAAAATATTTAAACTAAAATTTTACATTAATAATTTATTTAAAAATATAAAAACATATTAAATAAATATAAAAATATTATAAACAATATTTAAATTAATCATAATATTCATCCTTATACACTATAAACACTTTTTTTTTGAACTGGACACTATAAACACTATTTATATTCATAAAAATATTTTTAATATTATATTTTAATTATTATATAATATATAATAAATTAATAATTATATATATATATATATATATTATTAAAAAAAATTGATACTAATTTACTCTAGAAATTACTTTCGTCTAATATTTTAATAAGAAATCTGTTATTTTTATTTTAAATTAATGTAAAATTTAATAATTTTCTCCCTTAAATGAAATTGAGGTTCGGAATTCTTATTTGAATCAAATTTCTTGCTTCTCAATAAAGCTATATGGAGCAATCATCCGCAAGATTCATCTTACTTCGAGGCCTTTGTTGCATATTATATTTTCATTATTGAATAGCTTCGATCTTGCTTTCCATTTATACTTAATTTCTTTAACTTTCATTTGGAATTAAAAATCATATAAAAATTAATTTAATTATTTTCTCTTCTAATAATTTTATTATTTTAAAATAAAAAATTTAATTATTTTTAATTTTAAATAAATAAAAATTTTACATAATTTTATAAAATTTCATTTTTTTTTTCAAAATAAATTATACTAAATAAATGGTATTAACTTATCATTTACCTTAATGCAATTCCATTTCAGTTACCCCCAGTTTCTCAATCATCATCATCACCAAACTCAATTTTATTTATTTATTTTTTTAAATCCTACATCACATCATCACCCACCAGTAAAATAATAATAATAATTTATTTATTTACTTAATTAAAAATCCCAAGTACAAATTAAAGAAAAAAAAAAAAAAAAGCAATTCCCTGCACTCAACACTGACCTCAACCGCCACCCTGTCAAAACTCCCGACTATAATTCACCCGCACGCGCTCTCTTTCTTTCCTCTGCTTTTTCATATGCCAAAAACAGCAATCCTCCTCTGCTGTTTCTTCTTTGTCTTCTCTTTTTCCTTTGTTTATTCAAATCTCAGTCGCCCTCCAACATCTTCCCCTGCTTCCATAACCCAATAAGGAAAAAAATTTCCCTTTCTGTACTCTCTCTTTCACATGACCTACTCCATTGATGTCTCTTGCAGCTTTTGACACTCTCTTGGCGGACACTGTAACCCTTTTCATCTTCTTTCTTCTTCTTCACCCTTCTCTCTTTATAAGCCTCTGTTAGTTTCTTCTCTGTATATATATGTTATCAACATTTAATGTCTTTAAGGGAAATGGAGAATACATTTTCTCAAAGGAGAAGAACCCCATCTTTCTCTTCTTCCCTTCTTGATGCAATTTGCCGTTCTTTTGATGAACCCAATTGCCGTGAAGAGGAAATTTTCAGTCAATGTAGAAAAACTACAGTGATCAAGAAACAAAGCATTGTTAACTCTGTTTCTACCACCCGGCGTGATGGGTTTGTTGAAGAAGATAAAGAGATTTTTGATCTTCGACGAGCTATTATGATTGAAAGCTGGATGGAGAAACAAAGTACTCGTGGTTCTGTACACTGTAATTCTACTTCTGCTTCTTCGGATTCTAGCTCTGCAACAGGAAGAAATGGTGGAGTTTTCTCTCCCTCTGAAGCTGAGTCTAGTGTCAAGGATTTAACCCCACAGAGAAACAAGCCAATTTCAGAAAAACAACAGAAGCCCAAGTGTGAAGGAGGATTCACTAAGACAAAGCTACAAGCTTTGAGAATCTATGGCGAATTAAAGAAAGTAAAGCAACCAATTTCACCAGGAGGTCGCATTGCTAGCTTTCTCAATTCTATTTTCCGTTCAGGAACTGCCAAGAAAGCAAAAATGTGTTCGATTGGGGACATGGGTGATGCGAGTTACCAGCGTAAATCAAAATCTGCATGTTCTTCAGTTACATCGTTTTCAAATTCTTGTTTCAACAAAACGCCTCCTTCAAGAGAGAAACAGAGCGATGGGAATAAAAGATCAGTAAGATTCTATCCTGTTAGTGTGATCGTTGATGAAGATTCCAAACCTTGTGGCCATAAATGTATCTATGAAGATGATCCTGGGTTGATGCCAATGCCTGTGCCTAAAATTTCAAGGGGTTCTTCTGTAAAGCAAGATGCTGCTAAAGGAGGAAGTTATATCAGGAATTATCAGAAGAAGAATATCAGTGAATTTGATTTCAGGGGATTTCACAGTTACGTTGAAGACAGCAATGACGATGATAGCAGCTGCTCAAGCTCTGATCTTTTCGAGCTGGATCATCTTATTGGGATTGGAAGGTACATAGAGGAGCTGCCAGTTTATGAAACTACAAGTTTGAAAACGAATCAGGCCATTGCTAATGGCTTCAGCCTGTAGTTGATGCTGTAATCTGCCAAATGTAATTATTTTGGATAAGGAATCAAATTCGTTAATAACTTGAAGTCTCTCCGTTATTTAGTTAAAATCCTACCATCCTAACTAACTTTTAATTAAAGGATACAAATAAAAAGCTTGCCTTTGCCATCTACCATGGATGGATTATATGGGCCAACTAGTGACCCCCGGCAGCCACCATCTTTATTTTACGATCTATAGGTTGAGACCGGAGCGGACCGAAGGCGACAATTCACTTCCATCTCTATTCATAAAATAATCTATTTCAATATAATGTTGTTGTATCTAACACGTAGGATTTACGGTGGTATAAATTTAGATGAAAAATAAAATATTTCTCCTTTTATTTTTGTTTGTCTATTAGTGATGTCTAACTGTTTTTGTGATGCGGTCACCTATATTTATCACTCAGATCCATGCGTACGGATGTATCAAAATTCTTCTTCATACTAGATGACCATTTAATTTCTTCTGATGTGCATGTGGACAGGGTTGCGAGGTGATTTGGTCTCATATTCTACCATTTGTCATGTCACTGAGCTAAACTTCTTTCAGATGGGTCCGCGCGTGTGACATGTCCTGCCTAATTCTCATCATTGGATTAGGATGCGTTGCGTTGGGCTGAATTGCTTTGAGAAGTATTTGATGGATCTCGAACCTATATTTTTCTTTAAGGATCGGCTTTGTCCACATATAAGAAATTTGATGGTCATCACAATATATAGAAAATGATCATATTAAATATCAAATTGATCCAAATGTATTGCAGAACAATTAAGAGTATCAAGATAAAAAAAAAATTAGAAAAAATTTTAAAAGGTTAATATAATAAAAATTCAAAATTATTTAAATGACTATTATTGAAACAGGAATTTGGATCAAGTTGATTTATCAAATTTATTAGAGTGAGTTTCGAGATTTTTATTGGTTCGCATAATAAAAAAGAAGCATCATGCTCCTGTTGAAAAATGGCTGATAAGGTTGAAAGAGTGGTTAGAGTTGAAGCATATAAGTACTCAACAACTGAAGACCAGAAAATTAAGACGAAAGGAAAATCAAATTCCACTAGTACTTGGCCAGAAAGCAATAGTGGGTGTGTTTCTCACCAACCAAACAGCATATCTTGGCCATACCAACAGTGCTCTTTGGATTCCACTTTCTAACAAGCCCATGTGGTGTGGTGCCTTGGCCTTCAGGATAGTCCTAGCCATAGTCCGTTTCAGTCCACTAATAGAATCGAAATTGATTCAATTCGATTCAAATTTAAAGTCAAATTGATTAATAATTTTGATTTATGAATTGAATGGTAACCAACAAGCATTCACATTTTAGTTAAAATCAAAATTCATCTATTTGAAACACTAATTTTAAAATAAAGTTATATATATTAAAAATCGAAATTCATCAATTTGAACAGCTAATTTTAAAATAAAGTAATATATATATATATATAACTGTTAAAATAATTTTATATTTTTTTTTAATTAAATTTTAATATTTTAAAACTATTCTAAATATACTCTAGTATTAGACTGTTCCAGAATTGGCATGTCAATAAAATTTAAAATTAATTGCCAAAAAATATCTATTCTTCAATTTTATTATAATTTTATTTTATACTTTTTCTTTTTGCTAATTAAACATTATCATTTTAATATTTAATCACTTGTGCCATGGGAGAAAAACAAAATTGCTAAGTGACCCTTTTTCCCTAGTAATTGTTTTTAAAAATTACTTTTTATATTATTACGTATTTCTTTAAAATTTTAATTAAATTCCAGAATAACAATTTAATTTTATTTTATTTCGAGTCATTCTCGACCGAATTTTTTTTAACCTAAATGATATGCTTACGTTACTTTTAAAACTTTTGTCAAGAAAAATAATCTTTTTAAATATACTAGTTATTATTGGTTTTAAAAATATTAAAATAATAAAATATTTTTTCTACACTTTTTAATATGTATTTTTCTAATTTTTTTAATTCTTAAATATAATACTAATAAATATTTTTTTCTAAATTATGCTAATAATTAAGGTGGGTTTTAAAAAATTAATAAAATATAAATTAAATTAGAATTTTATTAATATAATAGATAATCACTAAAATTTTTTATCCTTTGATTTTGTTATAATTTTATCATATACGTTTTTTTTCAATTAAATTATATTTTTCTAGTAAAATTAATAATTTTAACCTATAGTTTTAATTATTATCCATGACATGACAACAGCATTTTGGCTCATAACTGTTTTGCTATGTAGCTGTTTTTCAATCGAACTTGGCTCAAAGGGTACGTGAAGCCCGACGAATTAAGTTAACGATTCCAGCTCAAAATCATTAAATCAAGAACCAGCCCATGGCTGGCTGTATCTACTTGAGGATTAGCCAGCCACCGGCCCCAAGGATCTCTCTCGCCACTTCCCTTTGACGATGGGTGCTATATTTGGTCACATACATTGCCTGCCAACCACTGCTTTCAGTTCATGTATACGCTGTACGCTTTGTACTTTTCTAATTAAGATTCGTCACTAACTCAAAGCTGTCACTTGCCCATGTTTTTGTGCTTAATCCCTTATTGTCCCCTTCCTATTATTAAGTTTAGCCAACTTGGAATTACTCATTACATATATGTTAGCATTAATAAAAGAAAATTATAATTGAAAGTAAAATTTTCTATTACGAATATAAATACGTGGAATTCCAGTGGCAATGGAGTAGAGGTTAATGAAGGTACACACGTGGAACAAGAAGACAAGGGAAAGCAGCGCACGTGATGAGCTGGACTGTAGGCGTGTAGCAGTGGCGAATGTTGTTGAAAAGCCGAATCATCCCCACATGCACTCGTGTGCACCGCAATTCATGTGTTGATCGTGTCAGTTGAAATGAGGTGGAAAAGGTGATTTTCTCGCGTGGGGTTTTTACCTTTAAGCCAACTCAATCGATTTTGTCAGATGAAAAGACGCTCTTTTCACTGCGTGTTTTTTCATGGCAGCGTAAAGTTATTATTATGTCTGCGTACGCGTTGCCTTTCTGATTTTCAATACGCGCTTTGACGGGAAAAAGGCCAAAAAAAACAACAAGAGAGATTATCGGACCTTATTCGTCCCAATTGCGTTGATGTGATTGATTATCATCAACAAAATCGAGTTCTTAATTTGAAAGGGAAGTTACGGAATGAAGTTACGGAATCGAGTTCTTAACTTAACATTTTTAAATAGGATTATGAAATTTAATTTATAATAAAAAGTTTCTGTAGTTCTGTTAAATATTGCTAATTAATCATAATTTTTTAATATTTAGTGAAACATACGTCTTAATTCATATGTTTTTAAATTTGATCCTTAAAGTTTTATTTAATTAATAAAATAATTTTTTAATTTAAACTTTATATTTTTAATTAAAATGCATTTTATTTTTTTAAAATTAATTTGTAAATATTATAATTAGTAATAAACTCTTATTGGTTTATTAAATTTTAATATCTAAAAAATAATAAAATAAAATTTAAATAAAAATCTGAATTTTTAAGAAAGAAGAAAAATTAAACAGAAAATAAATTTTCATTCTCAAATTTAGATGTATATTGTACCATGATTATTTATTTAATTTTTAATTTTTATTATTTTATTATCAGCAAATTACAATTTACCTTAATAAAAAAAAATTTTAATTGATTTTTAAAAGGTACGAGAAAAAAAAGTCTCAATTTTCTAGCAGTTGAAACTATATAATTATTTTTATCAGAAATTAAATCATAAAATCTTACTTTATAAAGCTCTGAATAAACTTTTTTTTTTTAATTAAGCCTTTTTTTTTCAACAAACTCAACCCCGACGGGACCTTAAATGGAAAGGGACTCGGAAAAGCCCATGGATAGGCGTAATGGCCTCGTACTCTTTTTAAAATTTGCATGGCATGAAAACAAAAAGGCCTAAGCCCAATAGCATCAGTGAGCCAAATCCACTAATCTCTACTGACAGAAAAGAATCAGAGAAAAAGCAATGGGGCCTACCATAATGGGCCACGTGTGATTTCGAATGGTTGTCTGACTATTCCTTAACCTCTACCGTCTACGCGTAAACGAGACGAGAGAGGAACGAAAAAAAGCTGGACTAGTACAGCATTTCGACGATTAGCACCTCTTTCAAGCAATCTCTCAATATCTCAGACGCCATAAAATTCGATCGTTTCAGTTCTGGTCACTGCTTGCAGATTCTGAATTGTTCATCAGCACTGAGACATGAGTTTCCTCTTCGGCAAGAGAAAAACTCCCGCAGGTTCCTTTTTTACTTTTTCTTAAATTTTACGTCCTACTTTATTTGATTGATCTTCTCGTTTTTATCTGTTTTTGCGTTCGTTTGTGCCTTTGATTAAGTTAGGGCTCGGTGTTTGAATCCGTTTGGTTAGGATTATGATTATTGATACGAATTGAAACATGATTGAGACGTTTGATTCTATTTTCAGACCGAGTTTGATCAAGGACATGCCTAATTGATCCGGATTTTTTGATTTTTTTTTCTAAGTGAATGAGAATATTTGATATAGTTGATGCAATTACAATATTGTTTTATTATTGGCTATTTTCGATTAAACTGTTCTTTGTATGATTTCAACTGAGATACGATTTGTCTTTCAGAACTTTTGCGGGAAAATAAGAGGATGCTGGATAAATCTATTAGAGAGATAGAAAGGGAGAGGCAAAGTCTACAGACTCAAGAAAAGAAACTAATTGCAGAGATAAAGAAAAGTGCTAAGCAAGGACAGATGGTGTGCTACAATTTCTTTGCTGATTAATTTCTGGTTTATTTAACATTAAACTTCTCTTGGTGTTTCAATTATTTTTATCCGCAGAGTCTAAGCTGATGGAGAATATAGCTTCCTTGTAATTATGTTTTTCTTAGTGCTAGAATTCAAAGTTTATACATTTTGTTATATGTTCATTACGACCAAACATACTTTTAAATAAATAAATAAATAATATATATATATATATATATATCTGACTAGTAATATCATGTTGTTTCTTGTTTCTGTTAGTGATTATATATGACTTTGCGTTGGAAATGTTAATATTTAATTATTGATGTCTTAGAAAAATATTATATCAGCCTGATTGTACTTTAAGTAAAAGCTTGTTAATGTAATGTGTCACAAATTGTATTGTTGAACCAATTGGTTAGATGTTTTATTGATAAAGTCAGGACTCAGGAGGATATTCTGATTGTAATTTCATTGTAATACAAGCTTATGTTATTAATCTGGTAAGCAATGCTAAAATTTGATCATGGATGGATTTGTTGTAATTTTTCTTGTCTGGAAGGATTTAATTTGGGGATAATTCGTATGTTTAAGGTCTTTCCCCCCTGCTCTCCTTGATATTTTTCATTTATCCCTTTTTTAGAAAAAAAAAATTTGAAAAAAAAAGGAGTTGATACCTAATATATATTTGATTTTCTGGGATAATGTTGCAGGGAGCTGTGAAAATAATGGCAAAAGACCTTATTAGGACAAGACATCAGATTGAAAAGTTCTATAAGCTGAAGTCACAGCTTCAGGGTGTTTCTCTTAGAATTCAGGTATGTTTTGCTTGATGGTACCATCATTATTCTTCCCTGTTCAATCTAAGGCCTGATGCCTGCCCTTACAAGATTCATGAGCTTTTAGGTTATTTTATGACTTTTGAGATTAGACCAGCTGATTACTTAGTTGATTAATAACTCAGTTTCTTCTTCTAGACCCTTATTTGGAAGAACAATTAGTTTTTGCCTTGTTTTGTGGTATAAATCTGCTCAACAATACAAATTGCTTTATTTTTGGGATGGCTTTGCACGCAATCCGTGAAGTCTTATAGGTAGGTTGCAATTTGCAAATTCATCATTTAAAAGTAACTTATGCCGAAGCGTCAAATAAGATAAGGATAGATGGTGTGGATCACAAGAAATCATCTGTTTCTTGATATTAATCTGTTGAGAAACAGACTTGTGCAGTCTAGCAACTCAAATTAAGAAATCAAAAGCTCCATCTGCTTGCAGTATCTGATTGAGAATACAAGCGACATTTTAAGTATAATTTTGATGAGCTAATACCTGGAAAGTCTATAGAAAAAGAAGTATAAAATATTGATCTGATGGAACTGTTCATTCCACCTCTTCTCTGTGTCTTGAGATAAGCAGTGTTGTTAAATATTCAAATTTACTAACTTTGCTTTTGTAGAAATTTAAAGATTCTTTTGTTTATGTTTCTTAATGATTTAGTGAATTGAATTTTCGAAATACCTTCCAGACCTTGAAATCAACACAAGCAATGGGGGAGGCGATGAAAGGTGTGACAAAGGCAATGGGCCAGATGAATAGGCAAATGAACTTGCCATCACTGCAGAAAATTATGCAAGAGTTTGAGAGGCAGAATGAGAGGATGGAAATGGTGACTGAGGTCATGGGAGATGCAATTGATGATGCTTTGGAAGGGGACGAGGAAGAGGAAGAAACAGAAGAACTGGTGAATCAGGTCCTTGATGAAATTGGAATCGACATCAATCAAGAGGTATTCTGTTGTGACAGCTTTTTGTTTTACATGCACTTGGGCATGAAGATGAATCAAACCATAATGACCCTTTTTTTTGTTCTTGTTACCTTGCAGCTTGTGAATGCACCATCATCTGCTGTAGCTGCACCAGCTGCAAAGGGCAAGGTTGCACAAGTGGAAACAACTGGGAATGATGACAGTGGGATAGATAGTGAATTACAGGCAAGGTTAGATAATTTAAGAAGGATGTAATCTATATCTTGTTACACTTGTAAAATATTTATGAAACAATAGTTTTGTCTGCGGAATGCCAGTGATAATTGTTCCAGGATTTTTAACTCCTGATTTGGAAGTTCTACAAAATAATTTTTTTTAATGGCTATAAAATGTATTTTTGGACGTATTTGTACACAAATTTCTGCAATGCATATGAAAAAATAACTAACTTTTCCCCTTTGTCTGTATTCAAACCTGTATGCGTTTGCTGGTTTTGCCAATTCTAGCCTGTCTGACATTGAATGTTGCTTGTCATCACGAGTTCTTTTGATTACTGCTGCCGAAAAAGTAGCGAGGGCAGAAGATCACAGCAGCTGAAAAGTAGTTAAAAATTAGTGTGACCACGTTTACCTCCAGTATTGAGTACAGAAGCAGCCATGGACGGATAATTTGTTACAATGATAGATCATTGAATGCGACAGCTAGAAAATTACATGCTAAACTCTTAATGCCTTAAAGAAAATAGAGTGTCTTTAATCCCTGTAATTAGTCTTAAAAAATAGTAGCACATGATATTATGAGTAATTAGATTTGGAATAGAGTTAACGAGATCAGCTATTGAAAGCCATCAACACTTGATACGATAAAAGCCATTAACACTTGATATGATAAAAATCTGATGAAAGGAAATACAATATAATTTAATTAAATACTATTTTATTAAAAATATTTAAATCCTTAATAGTTTAGTGCGTTTCCGAAACAAAATAAACAATTTAGGCTGCAGCTTACAGTCAACCGACCAACTTTGCACCAAGACTCAAGTAAATTCTATGTACAAAGTGGATTGCTTTGGCTGTCCGTATCGACTCATTAGCACAGCCTCAACTTAATACGCATCTGTTGAAAAATGGTTCACCAAACCAAACAATCTTAGTAATCATCGCGCTCGTGTCTTTAATTGAACACAAGCCAGGCGCAAATTCCAATTAAATTAACTATTATAGTAAGATATAAAAAAAAAAATCCCAAGAATTTTCCGGCGCTGGAGAGGACAACCCGATTAGCAATACAGCCAAAAGTCTAGACTAGGGGCATCAAATGAAGGTTTTCACCGGGCAAATTTTCTCGAGAGTCCTCAGGCGTATCTGCCACAACATGTCGCCGGCAAGAGGAAGCAGCGTCGACCCGGGAACGGCAAAGTGGGCAATCAGAGTGAGAAAACAGCCACATGTCTATACAAGAAGCATGAAAGTAGTGGTTGCATCCTAGCAATTGCCTGATCTCTTCTCCCTCTTCAAAAGCCGACAAGCAAACAGCACATTCGTAGTCGATTCCGTGGCCTTGGGCGCCCACTTTATCATCCTTCCTGAACTTGAAAGTGGACGAATTTAGACTGGCGCCACCTGCTGTTGCCGCTATGAAGCACGTTGGTCTCTGGGCTGACTGTTCCCGACGTCGACGATTCGTGCACTTGAGGAAGATAAGATTGTAAATGGCTAAGACTACAGCTGCAATCCCAACTATTACAAGACCATAATACAGCATTGGCAAGCTGGGTTTCAGAGAATCACCCATATTGAATTTTGTTTTTTGGGATTGAAAAATGGGTAATTAAGCAATTTTTGAATGGAATTGAGAAGCCATATTTAAAAGAAAACAAATGTGTCAGTATTAAAATAATGTTATGTAGGTAAGCTAAAATGTGTGGTAGTCATTCAGTTAAAGAAAGAGAAGTTCTTGTAATCTAAGGGTTTAGAAAGAAGACAAAAGGATGGTAGGCTGCTTAACGACTTAATTGATAGACATTGAATTCCTAGGAAATGAACCATAGAATGAGGACAAAAAGTACAATATAAAAAAATAAAATACAACAGTTGATACGATTGTGAACAACGATGATAGATGATAATCCAGCAAGGTCAAGCATGACGTTAGCAAAATTGATACCCAACAGCTGACTGGCAGGCTGCATTTTATAAGAAATATATTTCACTGGATTTTTTTATTAAAGGAGGCACAATATTCAAATATAATTAATTATCTATACAATTTGAAATAATATTTTTTTATAATAAAAATAATTTACCAAATTTTTGAGTGAATTAAAGAAAATCCACGTGAATTAAAAAAAAGATAATGTGCTCCTTAACAGAAGATAATGTAGCTCTGGAGTATTTTGATGAAGTAGAAACTTAAGACAGCTTTTATTAATAAAAGAAAAATCTAATGGGCATGAAATTACTTAATTAAAGACTTTAATTTCAATTGAATTAATAATATCCTATGAGAAGCTACTGACTCGGCCGTAGAGGAATTGTCTACTGGGGAAAAATACTTTATCTTATTGACATCACAAACTTCCTTTCTTCTAAAAATAACCACTTAATTTTCTACAATTACATTTTCTTGTTTTGTTGAATCAATTAATTAGTCTTTTTCTTTCTAAATCATATCAACTTCAACACTTTTTTCTCATTCATCCTTGAAAATTCCTTTGTGATAGGATAATGTGCTGCTTTTCTTTCTCAAGATAGATTTTCAGAGTTATCATTGGTCTTGTAATTGCAATTTTTATTTCTGAATTCTGATGATGACAGTTTGTTAATTCCAGGCCTGCACAGTACATCTACTTGAAAGACCTACAGAAATACGTCAAATACAAGGAAGTGAGCATTTCCGAGAGCTAGCAGAAGATGACAAGTCCACAGGACAGAAACGGATCAAAAGTTCGTTTTTCAGAAAATGGGTGGTCAGATTTCTATCAGTTTATGTATTTTTCTTTCCATTTGGAAAAATTCTTTGCTAAACTTGTGCTTAACAGAAATTGATATTATACAGGTTGATGTGTATAACATCCATGAATCGCTGAACTGCACAATAAAATATTGCAAAGTTGCTGTTGACAAATTAAACAAAATATCTTTCATGTTGCTTTTTGTTAAAGTTGGTTTAACTCACTTTTAAAATTAGGACATAACTCACTTTAAAAATTAAGAGAAAATATCTATGATTCTTATAAATGACACATTACTCTTATTTCAAAATGATATAAAATTCAATACATTCTGTCATGTCTGATACTATACTAAAATGTGAAATATTTAGAGGAAGTCCAATATTGATAGAAAAACTCTGATATCATGTTAAATTTAAGTCAGACTCACTTATCACTTGAACTAACTTTTGAAATGAGTTAAATTTGATCCTTTCGATGCTATTGTTATTGTTTAATTGATTTACACGAGTTGTTGATAATCAAATTGCTTGTTTTTGTAACATCTAAACTTGACAGTCTTAACTTTTATGTCCGAAAACATTGCAAAATTTGTGTTTTAAACCATTATTTTTATGTTTTTGTACACTCATTTAATAACGGTGATAGTTACATAATTGATGGAGTTTGGATAAATTCTATTGTTTATTTATTTATTTTTAAATTTAAATTAATAATATCTTATTGATAGAATACATATAAATTTATTTGAAGAAGTATATTTTATATTATTAATCATCATGCATAGAGACTTTACATACGATGGTCGAAGAGATGATTATATTTATGACAATCTTAATAAAGTCTGATGGTGAGAAAATATATTATCCGAATTCAGTCTTAATCATGAAATCCATCGGCAACCTCTACAGAAGTCCACCGATGAGCGACTCTGTGGAATTTACTATTGATTTTTCTACTCCCAAAACAATTATAGATGAATTGAAAAAAATAAAAAAATAAAAAAAATAAAAAAAATAAAAAAAAAAACTTGTATGTATCATTTAATTACAGTCGTTCTATGTTTTTTTAGAAAAAATATTTTTATTTATTTATTTTTTATTTTTTTAAATTAAATTATTTTATTAAATTATTTCCATTGATACATAAATAAATTAAATTCTCAAAATAATTAAATTTTTTTTTTTGAAAAATGGAGAATAACTCAGAGCAATTTTTCATTAAAACGGCCAAGTGCAACTAGAATAATTATCAATAAAAGTAACAACATACTGAAATCTCAAAATTGTAGTGATACGACTTGAACCCCAAATGCCTGAATAAACAATGTCAAATATCGAAGTGGTCCTATTATTAACTCGCTTGGACAATGAAGCCCGAATTTGTTTTTCAAGTTGACATGACTCGCATGATAAAGAACACAGAAGAAAGACTGGGGACGATTTTCTGCAATTTGAGAAGACTAAAATGTCCCAAACGGTTATGAATAAGCTCAGCAGACGTGGTACAAACAAAAACAACTTGAAATGTGGTACAATCCTTGTGACTCAGATCATGTTTCAATCATTCTCCCAGTACTCCGGTCCAGAGATGTGATCAGAAGTATCAAAGTTTAGGATCCATGGACTAACAGGTGAAAACTTAGTTAGTCAAGTAAAGGAATTAACGGAGTAAACAATGCTGGAAGATGGAGGATGTTGCTTAGCTCATTAGAACTGCAAGTATTCTTTATAGTCCTCTCCAATTAAAGCAATTGAATCTAGGTCCTGAGATTTATTGGTAGATTGTAGAAGCAAGCATTCTTCATTAGATTGGGCAAGATGAGCTACTGACTTGCCAGTATTATCAGGTTGATTGGGCCGTGGTGGTCGGCTATGTAGTGCCCAACATGCATCATGTGTGTGATCTTTCTTATCACAATAGGAGCAATGAAACTTCTTCTCTTTACCTTTGCGATTGCCTCCTTGTCCTTGATTTCCTTGCACAGCCAAAACTGAGAATTTCATATCTGTAGCATCACTCTTACTAAGGGAAATACGTAAGAGCCTAACTGATATATCTTCTAAAGTTGGAATAACTGAACCACTGAAAATTTGATCTTTCACATAATGCCAAAATCATAAAAAAATTTATCACGTTGTTCTTCTTGCGTATCAACATCATCAGGCATAAGAGAATTAAATTCATTTTTCAGAGTTTCTACTTGACCCAAGTAATTATTCATATCCTGATGATTTTGTTGTAAGTGAACCATATTTGACACAACCTTATAAATGCGTTGTATATCATTATTATACAATGTTTTGGCTTTAGTCCTATATAATGTTTTGGTTTTAGTCCAAACCTTACAACAAGTTTTGCAAGATTGAAACAAAGTAAGCAATTTTGGATTTAACGAATGCCATAAAAGACTATATAGTTGAGTATAAATTTTAACTCAGTTGGGTCTATCAGTGGCATTTTTTATTGAATGATCATTATACCCTTGTCCTACAAACCATAATTCTGCAGATGCAGTCCAAGACACATAATTATTACTCCCTTGTAACTTCACCGTAGCAATTGAAAAAAAGGCTTTAAGAGACTCAAAACCTATATTAAGAGTGTTTTGCTTCTTAGACATGTCGGGAGAGATTATGAAACAATAAGAAACCGAGTAGGGATCCAAATCTACAAAAAGAATAGCCGAATCTGCCAAGAAAAAGGACCCACGCTGTGAACAGTAAATCTGACATTACTGTTCACAAAGGGCGTGTGAAGGCGAGCTGAACAAGCGGCCGGACCTACTGGGTTGGAGTCGCCGTCGTTGGATGATGCACGAGGAAGAATCGCCGGCGTAAAACGGTAGCTGAAAGAGGGTGCAAACGCCGGTGCATGGCCGGAGACGGGCTGGTTGGGGCGGCGCATGGAGACAAATTTGAAGGCGGTGCTTCACCGGAAAGTAGATCGAACGCCAGCGTGGAGAATGGATTAGGTGGTGAGACTAACTTATTTCCAGAAAGTCATCAAAGTAAGGTGGTAGATCTGCCACTTAGAGGTGAACTAAATTTTTTAGCTCTGATACCATGAAACCTTTGATGAAAAAGATAGATAGAGGAGAAGTTTTGAGAGAAGATGCTTTTAAATAATTAAGTTTAAATGTATTTTTAACTTATAAAAAATATTATTACACTTAAATGTAATATTATTTTATTTTTTATATATATGTAAATAATGCATTTTATATAATTTATTTATTAATAAAACATTTATTTAATATATTTAATATTTATATTTATTTTTTTACATTTTATTTAAGTCTTTTACTTTTATTTTTTTTAAAATTAAAATCGAATTAATTATTTATAATTTAAATTTAATTGAATTGAAACGCTAAAAATGAAACCATAAAAAATTAAAATTATTTCTAACTGATTCTAATTTAATTTGAAAAATATATAAATCACTGATTTTAAATCAAACCGGCATACCCTACGCAACACATCTCAATTGAATTCATGGATGCCAAAATTGGTTTGTTTTATGAAAAATATTTTTATATTTTTTTATCTTTTTATGTTTAAAAGAAATTTAATTAATAAAAAATATTTTTCTTATCAAGATAAAATTAAGTAATTATATATTTTGTAAAAATTTTATTAAAATTTTCATATATAAATTTATTAATATATTTTTTTAAATTAAAATTAAATGGTAGAGAATAAATTATTTTATTGAAAAATATTTTTCATAAAATATTTTTTATAAAAAATATTATCTAAATATAAAATATCTTTTACAAATAAACGAAGTCGTTTTATCTTCAGCTCATAATAACGGTTATTTTAAAGATTTTTTTATTTCATATTTTTTTTTGAAATGGTTTTTATTTCATATTATCTATTAAAAAATTTAAGATCACATTGATTTTTATGTTTCATCTGTATCCTTATTAATAATTTTTAGTTATTTAAAATTAATACATAAAAAAGTATAACCATTTAAAGGGAATTTTAGATAAATTGTTATAAATTATTTTAAAAAATTAAAATTATTAATTACTTTTATTGATTTGAATAAATAAATATATTCCTTTCGTTTCAATTAATTATATTCATTTTAAATTAAAAATAAAATAAACTAATAAATAAAAATTATAAAATAAATAAAAAATTAAAAATTAAATCTGAAATCTCTCAAAATTTAATTTAATATACTTAAAAAAACAAATAAATATTAAACGTATAAAGTAGAATTAATATTTTTTTTAATATAATTAGCAGATTAAACTCATTTACGGTAATTAACTAATTAATTCATGAAACTAAATTAATTATTAGCAAATATGTTGACTTGTATATTAAACAAACAGAGAAGTCGTTGATCCCCCATAGAAAATTAAACACCAATTTGCAAGTTGTTAATAATAAAAAAATTATAAGTATTTATTTATAACAAGTGATATTAATTTTATGATTTTGATAAAAAAACAAAAAACAAATAATAAAGTCCATGCACATGAAACATTATTTATATTTTTTAATATTATATAAGCATTTGTTATTGACCAGCATTGTACTAAGGTAAAATGTCACGTTTTGTTTTCATATATTTATCATCTTGAACTGTCAACCTGTTCGAACCTGGCTCCTGGCCTGGTCCTAATTATTACAGGGTTGTTAGAGAAGTCTTGTGTCCCTTCATATTAAATGGGAACGCTATGGTCTGGTAGAGTAGAGTCTAATTATTAATGTTTTTTTAGTCCTCCTTCCATCTCTCCACTGGTTTCCTCACTCTTTAAATCCTTACTCGCAGCTTCCTCTCCAACGCAAGCAAGAACAATGGCAGAGAGAGCCGATGATTTCAGCATCCAAATCTCTGATGCTACTCAAGATGCAGTCATCTTACTGAGTTCCCAAATGGGATCTTCACTTCCTCAGTCTAGAGAGACTGAGAATCTTGGAGACAGAGATCCATTGTTCTCAACTTCCAGTAAGTCTCCAACGAGTTCTCTAATTCAAAGAAAGTCAGCAACCAGCTCTCCACATTCAAAACCCCTTAGAGCTACGCCTCCAGCCGATGATTCGGAGTCAACCGACCAGAAAAAGAAGTTACCTGTATCGCCGTTACCCAACAAGGAGGAGGAAACCCAAAAGAAAGGTATGAAGTCATGGGAAAAGATCGTCATATCCGTCGAGACAACTGCGTTTTTGTGCGTTATGGGGCTTTTGATTGCCAGCTTGACGGCAGATAGGTTTCAGAACTCCATGATTTGGGGTTTTAAAATATGGAAATGGTGTTTGCTATTATTGGCTATTGTCTGCGGTAGATTGGCTGGTTTCCTGATCACAAATTTTCTCATGTCCTTGATTTGGAAGTTTTGGCTTGATGAGAAAGTTATTTACTTTGCTCACGGAGTGAAGAAGAGCGCTCTGTTCTTTATTTGGTTAGGTCTTGTTACTCTAGCTTGGGGCTTGCTCTTTAATCATGGGGACAAGAGAGAGGTGACCAGAGGTCTCGCAGGTTGTCTCATAGGATCTACACTATGGCTACTGAAAACTTTACTGATTAAGTTAATAGGTTCAGTCCATGCAACGAAATTGTTTTCCAAGATTAAAGAGGCAATACGTAATCGGAAGGTACTAAGAGCTCTATCAGAAATGAAGATAGAGAACACGAATTCTGGGATACAGAAAAAAGATAAGGTTTCTGTCGTGAAGAACACCAATTCTGGGATACAGAAAGAAGATAAGGTTTCTGTCGTGAAGAACACCAATTCTGGGATACAGAAAGAAGATAAGGTTTCTGTCGTGAAGAACACCAATTCTGGGATACAGAAAGAAGATAAGGTTTCTGTCGAGACTATGAGAGAAATAATGGATGCAATTCGTGGAAAGATGCTTGTTCCTCTTTTCTATGTCCATTCTGATGTTGATGAAGTCAAAAAGATCACTGATGAGGCAGGAGCAAGGATAGCTTCTGATGAGATTTTCACCAGGCTTGCAGGGTCAAATAATAAAGATGGGTAAGCAAGGAAAATTTTAATTCATTAGCACTGTTCTGCTCTATATAATCTCCCTTTTTTAATTTTAATTCTGTTTGATGAACTAGCAGGTTCATGGATTTCAAAACGCTAGTGACATCTGTGGATGATGAGAAAGTGATTCAGCATTTTGAAGGGGTGGCAGAAGATAAACAGCACATCCCTGGAGCTGAACAGAACAATACAGAACAAGACAAACGGATCAAGAAATCAGTTTTCAGGAACTGGGTGGTAAGATTTTTATTGATTCCTTTTTCCTATAAACTTGAATCCTCATGGGTCATGATTTATCTTCTTTTGCTTGAGCTGGGTGTGTACAATTGACAATTATACTGCAGGTTGAAATTTACAAGGACCATGACTCGCTGAACAGCACCTTACAACACAGCAAAACAGCCATTGACGAGTTGAACGTGATTGTTTCTGTGATCATACTGTTTATAATTGCGGTTGTGTGGCTGCTTTTCATGGAGGTTTTATCCACCAAATTACTCGTTTTCATGTCTTCTCAACTACTGCTGGTGGTTTTCATGTTCGGTAACACTGCGAAGAATGTTTTCGAAGCTGTAATTTTCGTGTTCGTTGTTCATGCCTTTGATGTTGGTGATCGTTGTGTCATTGATGGCGTACAGGCAAGTCCTTAATGCGTGCTTGTCTTCCTAGTATTGTGGGTTTGTCTTACTAAATAGGAATTAAATTTCATCAGATGGTGGTTGATGAGATGAACATATTGACTACAACTTTTCTGAAAAATGATGGGGAGAAGGTATACTATCCAAATTCAGTTTTAGCTTTGAAGCCAATCAGCAATCTCTACAGGAGCCCACCAATGACTGATTCTTTGGAATTTGCTATCAGTCTTCGCACACCAATGCAAATTATCAATGATCTGCAAGACAAAATAACAAAGTAAAGTCATCAACAACCTTATAAATCATGATCATATGAATTTAATCTGGTTTAACAGAGAGATATTTGTACAGGTATTTGGAGATAAATCCGAGAAAGTGGCGAGCTGATCACAGTGTACAGTTCAAGGAGATTGAGGATGTGAATAAGATGAAGGTAGCTCTGTATGTTAATCATACAGTAAACTTTCATTATCTTGCAAAGAGGACAAAGAGAAGATCAGAGTTGGTGTTGGAGATGAAGAAAATTTTTGAAGAGCTTAAGATTGAATATAATCTTCTGCCTCAACAAGTTAATTTAAGCTATGCTGGGTCTGCAGCACCAGCACTTCCATTGGCATTTCCTGTGAAGGGATCTTAAGATCGGAGAAGAACTCCAAATGCTCATTTGCAGCACAAGTGTATTTGCAATGACATGTCTCATTTTCAGTTTTTGAAATCACCAGCCATCTTCTTCTATTTGCAATGCCTTTTGCTATACTTTCACTACAACTGCATTTTAATTCTTCTTTTTTTTCAAATAATTCGAATAAAACTCTAACTCTAATACTATATTTAATAAAATAAATTAACCTTAAACTGTATTTTTAAAGACTATATAAAAAAAGAAAGAAATTTCTAAATCTGAATTTTATGTATAAATAGTTTAGTGTATAAATTATAAAGCTCTTTTCATATAAATTAAAGCTTACTATAACTTTATTATTATTAATATTTTGAGATGGACGTTTCAGGCTGGGGACCCAATGAAGAAAAAGGATGTTTGACAAGAACGGCACATCATGAATAGGGATGGTTCACAGATTTCTATTGGATCAAACTGGCAAAAGGCTTAAGGCTCTGTCCTTTCAGAAATATTATAGAGTAACATGATTATATCATAGATGACACTCTTCGGAAAAAAGAAATAAAAATAAATGACATAAGAAAAATTCTTATATATTCTTAGGGAGAAAAATTCTTATATATTCTTAGGGCTATAAGTTAATTTGGATATTCAACCCATTAAAATTTAGAACATCATGCTAGCGCTATCATATTTTAGATTGTTTTTTAATTTTAAATAATGTGTCAGTTTTAAATTGATCGAGTGCATACACGTGGTGCGTGCACATAAATTTTTCAATATAACAAGATGCGGATAAATTTATATAAAAATAAGAGAGATTTACAATTTAGTCCCTAACTATTGTCATTATTAACAAGTCAGTTCATGTATTTTTAGAAACCTATTAAAACGTCATTATGTTTTCTTTCCGTCAACGAAATAATCATTCCGTCCTCTTTTCCGTTAAAATTAGATAAAAGAGGAGAGAGAAAAATTTTAAAATCCAATTTTACTCTCAAATAAAACTATTTATTTAGTATTTGGATATTACTATTATTAACAAGTTAGTTCTTACATTTTTAAAATCTATTAAAATATTTTTATCTTTTTTCATATCTATTCAAAAGTCCTTATCGTTTCTTTTCGTCAATAAAATAGTCCGTATCTTTTCTCATATCTATTAAAATGTCCTTATCGTTTCTTTTTCCGTCAACGAAATAGTCCCTCATCATCATTTCTTTCTGTCAACGAAATCGTCCCTCCCTATATTTTTAGAAATCTATTAAAACGTCCTTATTGTTTCTTTTTGTCAACGAAATAGTCCCTATCTTTTCTCAAATCTATTAAAACGTCCTTATCGTTTCTTTTTGTCAACGAAATAGTCCCTATTTTTTCTTTCCTCCTTCTCCTCCTCTTCCTCCTCCTCCGAAAAAGAAGAAGAAGAAGAAGAAGAAGGAGAAGAAGAAGAAGAAGAAGAAGAAGAAGAAGAAGAAGCAAAAGAAGGAGAAGAAGAAGAACAAGAAGAAGAAGGAGGAGAAGAAGAAGAAGCCGAAGAAGAAAAAGAAGAAGAAGCAAAAGAAGCAGAAGCAGAAGAAGAAGTAGAAGGAGGAAGAATTGATGAAGAAGAAAAGGAAGGAGGAGGAGGAGGAGGAAGAAAAGAATGGGGGGTAATTTAGTCATTTACTCTATTTTTAACGGCAAAAATAGACGGAAGGACTATTTCATTGACGAAAAGAAAAGATAAGGACATTTTAATAGGTTTTTAAAAATATAAGGACTGACTTGTTAATAATGGCAATACTTAAGGATTAAATTATAAATCTCCCTAAAAAAATACTTCTTCTTATAAAAATATTACTACCTCCCTTTCATGATAACCTTCACTTAAAAAAAAAATTTCTTTCAAATTATTTATCACTTTAAGAATTTAAAGATAACATAGTTTTTATATTATTTAATACTAATATATAAATATAGTATTTAAATATTTTAGATAAATTATTATATTTTTTTTAAAAGCATGGCTATTAATTAATTGCTAAAATAAAGTTAATGATGTGGTTGAAATAGAACTATATCGTAATTGGTCAATTCTACAAGAAAAAGAATGTGAGGTAGTTGGTACCTACTGCAACTATTTCGACATTTAAGTCAGTAAACTGAATAATGAGCCGAGTATAATGAATTGTTTAGAATTTAAGAGTAGTAGTGTTAGAATTGCTTACCTTTATTTCCGTGGTCCTTAGTTTTTATATTGTAAAAAGACGAAATTAATTATAGTATTATCTGAAAATCTAGCTGGTGCCAGCTAAATGATGGGAAATCCCACCGGCTTATTGATCAGTGATTCTGTAATTATAGGTATAATGGAGATCTGCTGGATCGTACTTGTTAATGGTAACATTATGTGAAGACTCGACCTCTACAGGAGAGGGCGAGTCTTGATGAAGAGTCAAGTGTTATGGTATTTAGATTTCTTTCCATGGGTGGGACCGTGTATCAGCTTATCAGATACTTGCCACATGGTTCAATTGACAGCTCATGGCTCATTTTGGGCGATTGTTATATTATATCAAAAATCCCCTACTGGTCTTGGATTCTTCAAATTTGAATATGATAGTTGTCCTCACGATCTATGACACAGTTAAATTAAATTGGCTTTTCTCCGTTCACGTCGTTTCGCTTGCTCTTATCCATCAATGATGACTGCCCTATTTCTCAAGTCATATTTAAAATCTGCTGTTAAAACTGTCGTATAAGAGCCCTTCCCCTGAAAGTCAAGAAAGATGCCTCCCCCGAATTTTGTATTGCTCGAAAGTAACCTGTAACTTTTTTATATATTGAAGCATTTGCTCATTACTCGGATTTGATATATGCTTCATTGACAACTGTCAGGAGTGGAAGAAATAATAACGCACTAATTGGTAGCAACAACCTGAGCGGCAGCTCGTGAATTGCTGACCATTTCGAGAGAGAAAAAAAAATTATTTTTAAGAGAAAGGGACAAGAGATTGATTTTAATCCAAATAAACAAAATAGAATTCAATAGATTTTGCTGAAATAAAGTTGATTATGTGGCTGAAATAAATTGAATTTTTCTTTTTTTTTTTGCAGATTAGCCAATCAATATACAATTTTGTTTTAGTCGCATCATATAAAAAAAATTATTTTATAAAATTTAAGTGGAGTGATTTTGTTAAAAAAAATTAAAGTTCAATAATGAAATAAAATAGATTTCAAACTTAAGTAAATATGGATAAAAATTATCTTAATATACGCCATTAGTGTCCTTCCATGTATATTTGTATAATATTTAAAAATTTTATATGGTAATTAAAAATTAAAATAATTAAATTATTATATGATATTATTTTTTACAAAATTATAATATTATATTACTGTCTAAAATTAATAATTTTTTTACTAATCTACTATTAAAATGTGAAAGAATTAAGGAATAAAGGGGAAAAAATGATAATATTGAATTTAGAAAATTGTGAAAATGTTTATATTTTTTAGTAAAAAAATAAAATAGAAAAATGATTAAAAAAAATTTAGAAAAAAAATTATATCTAGATCATGTAAATACTTAAAACTATCGAATATCCATCAGATAAATGTTTTTACTTAAAAAAAAAAGGTCAGAAACATTAATAGTTTAGGGTGATAACTTGCTTTGGGGGCTTGTCCAGGTTTTTTAAAAAAATCTAAGCAACGTCTTCTTGCTTTATTCAGAACTTCTAAAAAAGTCATTGTTGTTGTTTGAAAATTAGAGCATTTCTACATTTTCAGATACATCAAAGAATGAAACATGTCATTTGCAAAAGCTCATCTTTATCCTGCCATTGAAAAAGAGAACTTTCAATCAACTTCCAAACATCTATCATTGAATAGATAAGCAACATAGAGGAGCGAAGGCGAAGTGGAGAGTGTAACCAAACTGCAATAGCTTTTGAACATTCAAAGAATAAATGTAGCAAAATTTCTATTTCTCCACAATAAGAGTAGTCCAAATCAAAATTATTTGACTCCTATGAAAAAGAAAGTTACAGGTCAATTTTTCTGAAAAAAGACTAAAGAAAATTTTTAATTTTTTACGATGGAGAAAAATTTTAAAAATACTTCTAAAAGAGAGAGTTTTGGAAAATAGAATTTGAACAAGATTACCCAAATCCAAAAAAAAGAAGTGAATGTGGCTGAGTTTGCTGTTTCATAGACTCGATAATTTGATTAAAATTTTTTTTAAAAAAAAATTCATTGTTATCGAGTTCATTGAGCTTGGTAAAAAAGAATTTAAAATTTTTTTTAATTCAATAACTGTGTTAAAAATTTTGCTGGTTTGGTGAAATTTTTTTAAAAAAATTATTATTATTATTGTGTCGTTGAGATACCGTAACAACTAATAATAATAATTGATAGAATTTAATTTTTTTTAATTATGTTATCACACTTTTATGATGTAATTAAGGAGGAATAGTATTTAGTTGAAATTAAAAAATTAATTAGATTGAGTTAATTTAAATTTTTAATTTAATTTTAATTTAATTTAGTTTGATTTATTTTTAATTTTAAAAATTTTGATTATTTCAATTCGATTTGATTTTAATAAAAATCATTTTAAAAAATCAAATTGAATCAATAATTATATATTATTTTATAATATAGAGATATTAGATCATAATTAAATTTAAAATATTTTAATTAAATTTTAAAATATTAAAAATAAAATATAATTTTTTTTAAAAATTTTAATTGATTAAATCAAATCAAATTAAATTGAATTAAATCGATTCAATTTTTATTTAAAATTAATTTAATTTAATTTTTATAAATACTGAAATTTTAATTTTTAATTTATTTCATTTAATTTAATTTTTAACTATTAATCCACAATCCTAATTCTAAATGTAATGACAAGGGATTTTATATAACCTCCTCGCCCAAACACACGCTTCTAAACTAATATCTCTCTCCTCTCCTCTCTTCTCATCTCAATCTCCTCTCCTCACTTAACCCTATCTCTTGTCTCCATCTCTCGATTCTCTCCTCCTCACCTAGGCCCCTCAACACAGCTCTGCAGACAAATCAATAGTTCTTCCTCTTTTAGAGGTTAGTTAAATTTCACTCAGAGTTGTTCCATATATTGAATAATAAATTTTTTTTCTATTAAATTCGACTCAATTGAATTTACGAGATAAAACATAACTTATTATATTCTATAGACTCGATTCGATTATGAGATAAAATATAACTTACTGCATTCGATAGACTCGATTCAATTACTTGATAATTCGCTTTGCTGTGGGAAAATTTTCTGTGATTAACTCATCCAAATAAAAAGCATGCTTTGGTTTTCATTTGTTAGATCAAATTAAATTAAGATATGTGCAAGTATTCTGATTTTTCTAATTTTTAATTTTTTTACTGTATATATACAATAAATTTGAAAATATACTTTCTTTAATAATTTAGACCATTTCTTTTTTAAATAAAAATTTAAATATAATCAATTTGATGGTTGGTTGAATATTTTTCCTTTATATGTAAAATTAAATATTTAATTCTTATTTATAAATGGAATAAATACGGATCGAGAATATTTTATTTCAAGAATTTGAAATAAATAAAATAATATATATTTTTATTTAAAAAATATAGTCATTCTATGAAATTAAAAATATATATAAAAAATAATAATAATGATAAACAAAATACATGCCTAAAATGTTTTTTTTATCAATAAGTTATTTATATAATATTTTAATAAAAAAATAATTTTTATATTATATATATGAACATAGTGAAATTGGATATAAATGCTATAAATATTTTCATTAAATTTAAAATATAGTACTTGTATGAAGTAATTTACTATTTTCTCTTTTATTTTCAAGTGTTTAAAAATATTGCTTGATAATTTTATTTTTTTATATATTTTAAGTTTTATATTTATTTCATTATTTTTATTAATGCACACATTTTCATAAATATAAAAATAGTATCAATATCTTTATATAAAATTTCTTAGATGCATTCATAATTTATTTCGTTTTATAATTTTTATTAATTTTTTTTAATTATTCTAAAATTATTATTCATTTTTTAAAATTATAGTAATATATAAATTAACTATTATAATTTTATTTATTTTAATTTTTTTTAAATATCTCTTAATATTTAATATTTTTAAAATAAATATATTTAGAAAGTTAATAAAAAAAATATTTTTTTAATATATGTGAAAAAAAATAATTTATTTTAATTTGTTCATTACAAATTAAATTATTGATATGAAATAATGTAATAATTAAAATCCCATTTCAAAAAAAAAAAAAAATGTAATAATTGAACTGTAAAGTTGTTTGAACCAGGCTCATGCCCTGGTGTGTAATTATAATAAGATTGTTAGAGACGTCTCGTGTCCGTTCATATTAAACGGGAACGCTGTCTGGTTGAGAAGCGAAAGAAGCAAAATATTTCTTGTAAAACTCACCAATTTTCATTTCATCACTCTGTAAATCCTTGCTTGCAGCTTCCTCTCCAACGCAAACAAGAACAATGGCAAAGAAAACCGATGATTTCAGCGTCCAAATTTCGGATGCTACGCCTCCAGCAGATGATTCGGAGCCAACTGACCAGAAAAAGCAATTGCTTGACTCACCATTACCCAACAAGGAGGAGGAAACCCAAAAGAAACGTATGAAGTCATGGGAAAAGATCCTCATCTCCGTCGAGACAACTGCATTTGTGTGCGTTATGGGGCTTTTGATTGCCAGCTTGACGGCAGATAGATTGCAGAACTCCATGATTTGGGGTTTTAAAATATGGAAATGGTGTTTGCTAATATTGGCTATTGTCTGCGGTAGATTGGCTGGTTTCCTGATCACAAACTTTCTTATGGCCTTGATTTGGAAGTTTTGGCTTGATGAGAAAGTTATTTACTTTGCTCATGGAGTGAAGAAGAGTGTTTTGTTTATTATTTGGTTAGGTTTTGTTACTCTAGCTTGGGGCTTGCTCTTTAATCATGGGGACAAGAGAAAGGTGACCAGAGGTCTCGCAGGTTGTCTCATTGGATCTGCACTATGGCTTCTGAAAACTTTACTGCTTAAGTTAGTAGGTTCCGCCCATGCCAAAAAATTGTTTTCCAGGATTAAAGAGGCAATACGTAATCGGAAGGTTCTAAGAGCTCTGTCAGAAATGGAGATGAAGAACACTAATTCCGGGAAACAGAGAGAAGAAAAAGTTTCTGGCGAGACCATGAGAGAAATAATGGATGCGATTCGTGGAAAGAGGCTTGTTCCTCTTTCATATGTCTGCTTTGATGTTGATGAAGTCAAACCTACAGTTAAAAAGATAAGTGATGAGGCAGGAGCAAGGATTGCTTCTGATGAGATTTTCACCAGACTTGCAGGGCCAAATAAGAAAGATGGGTAAGTAAAGAAAATTTTAATTTATGAGCACAGTTTTGTTCTAGATAATCTTTTTCTTTTTCACTCCCTCTCTTTGATGAACTAACAGGTTCATGGATCTCAAAACGCTATTGTATTATGTGGATGATGAGAAAGTGATTCAGCATTTTGAAGGGGTAGCCGAAGATAAACAGCACATCGCAGGAGCTGAACAGAACATTACAGAACAAGACAAACAGATCAAGAAATCAGTTTTCAGGAACTGGGTGGTCAGATTTTTATTAATTTATTTCTTTTCCTGTAGATTTGCATCCTCATGATAAATCTTGAGCTGGGTGTATGCAATTTACAATTATACAGGTTGACGTGTACAAGGATCAAGACTCACTGAAAAGCACCTTACAACACAGCAAAACAGCTATTGACGATTTGAACACGATTGTTTCTGTGATCATACTGTTTATAATTGCAGTTGTGTGGTTGCTTTTCGTGGAGGTTTTATCCACCAAATTACTGGTTTTCGTTTCTTCTCAACTACTGCTAGTGGTTTTCATGTTCGGTAACACTGCGAAGAATGTTTTCGAAGCTGTAATCTTTGTGTTTGCGGTTCATGCCTTTGATGTTGGCGATCGTTGTGCCATTGATGGCGTACAGGCATGTCCTTAATCTTAACTCGAATAAAGCAGTAACACTCCTACTAATTGGGAATTTAAATTTCATGCATAATTACAAATTGCAGATGGTCGTAGATGAGATGAACATATTGACAACAACTTTTCTGAAAAATGATGGGGAGAAGATATACTATCCAAATTCAGTTTTAGCTTTGAAGCCAATCGGCAATCTTTACAGAAGCCCACCAATGAGTGATTCTTTGGAGTTTGCTATCAGTCTTCGTACACCAATGCAGATTATCAATGATCTGCAAGACAAAATAACAAAGTAAAGTCATCAACAACCTTATAAATCATGTTCATACGAATTTAATCTGGTTCAACAGAGAGATGACGATGGTTTTGTTCAAAAATATGTGCAGGTATTTGGAGAGAAATCCGAGAAAGTGGCGAGCTGAACACAGTGTACAGTTCAAGGAGATTGAGGATGTGAATAAGATGAAGGTAGCTTTATATGTTAATCATACAGTAAACTTTCACTATATTGCAAAGAGGTCCAAGAGAAGATCAGAGTTAGTGTTGGAGATGAAGAAAATTTTTGAAGAGCTTAAGATTGAATATAATCTTCTGCCTCAACAAGTTAATTTGAGCTATGCTGGGTCTGCAGCACCAGCACTTCCATTGGCATTTCCTGTGAAGGGATCTTAAGATGGAAGAAGAACTCCAAATGCTCATTTGCAGCACAAGCGTATTTGCAATGACATGTCTCATTTTCAGTTTTTGAAATCATCTAGGCCGTCGACTATGTTTTCTGGTGTGTACTTAGTACTGGGTATATGAAAGAGCATTTGTGAAGGTGACGAAGTTTTAATATAAAATATAAAAAATTATTATTTCGTTCCTGTAATATAAAAAAATTTATTAATTATTCCTTTAATCTTAAAATATATATTAAAATATTGTTAACGTTTTAATAAATCTATTAATTAATCTCTCTATTGATAGAAATATAAGTAACAAATTAAAAAATTTTAATTATTTTTTTTTCTTTAGATAAAATTTAAATATATTATTTAATAAAAATAAAAGTAAAAAATTGGAAATTTTAATCAACAGCTTTGTCTTTCCATTCTTTTGATAAAATTAAATAAAAATTTGTGCAAATATCTTTATTTTTTTAAAAAAATTTTACTGTATATATACAATAAATTTGAAAACATACTTTCTTTAGTAATTCATGTCCTTCCATTTCTCTGTTCTTTGGAAAAAAAATTTTCCTTTATTTAATAAAAATTTATATACATTCAGTCATTAATTGAAATTAAAAAAATATATATATGAAAAGAATAATGATAAACAAATACACACCTAAAACATTTTTATCAATTTTAGCTGATTAAGAAACTAAAAGTCTAAAATAGTATAAAAGTATCAAAATTTTATTGAACACAGCAATGAAATAAATCGCATTCATAAAATCAATAAAAATAATAATTATAATATTTAAAAGCATGCATACTATATTTTTTTATCATTTTTTATTCCTTATTAAAAATTTAAAAAAATATATTATGGTGTATTCAAATTTTATTATAAACTTATACTATCTTCCACTTTAAAAATTATTATTTAAAGAGTATTTTTAATAAATTATTATAAATTTTGATAAAAAATTGAATCAAACTCATTCGGTTTGATCGGTTTCAATTTTTAATATTTTTTATTTTTATATTTTATTTTTAATATTTTAAAATTTAATTAAAATAATTTAATTTTAATATAATCTAATTTCTCTATATCATTAAAAATAATATATTATTATTATTAATCGGCTCGGTTTAATTTTTTCAATTTTTTTTATTATAATTAAACTGAATCAAAATAATTAAAATTTTTAAAATTAAAAAATAAAATAAATTAAAAAAATAAAAAATTAAATTAAAATTTTAAATTAATTTAATTTGATTAATTTTTTTAATTTGAATTAAATATTAGTCACTCACCCACCAACGAACGGTAGATTTTTGTAGCAACGTAACAAAAACAAGCAATCACGAGTTTTCCCGTCATGAATTATTGATCGCTTAACCAACCCAATTCATCGCTTTTTTTTATAAAAAAAAAAAACAAAAACTTTTAATCAGAAAGAAAAAAAAATATATATATATATATACTTTTTGAATCATTCCGTAATAATTTGGTCGTTGATATATATGATGGGTAGTTTGAGGATTTCCGAATCTTAAAAGCAGAGATATTGTCCTTTTACAAAGTATTGAAGCTAGCCTATGTTGTTTTTTTTTTTTTTTTTTTTTTTAAATAAATAAATAAATTATTTGACACTTCATTCAAATACGGGATTTTAACCCATGTTTAAATATATTATTTTAAAGTTATAATTTGTATCGTTAGTTTTTAATAAAAATAATATATATTTAAATATTATTTTTTTTTCATTTAAAACTATATGTAATTATATAAAACTAAACAAAAGCATAACTAATCCACTAACATATAAACAATAAAAATGATTCATTATAGATATCATTCTATAAGAGAGGAAGTAAATACTCGGCATTTATATACAGTCACTCTAATATTTAAATTAATAAGTTATCAAATAGTGCAAATATAAGTAAATTACTTGAATTTAATAAGGGTGAGTAAGAATGCAAGCCTATAAATCTGTGTATTTTGCTATTATTATTATATAAAAAATATGATTAATTAGTGATTTTTTAAAAAATTCGATTAGTATCAACTAATGGATAAATAATTTTGTGATTATATACGTAATGGAGATTTATTGTATAATATTTTTTAATGGTACCTTGAATACCACGAGAAAAGTTTGATCGAACACAAAAGAGCAAATCTTTTACCATTTCGGATGTTGATCAGCATGATGATTGGATCTTTTTTTTATGGTTGAGACTTATATAACTGAGTATTACGAATTATTAGATTTTTGTCACAATAGTTTATTGTATAGTAATAACGCATAACACATTTTAAACATATAAAGCTAAAAATCTAGCTCAAGATTAGTAAAAGTAAATATTTGCTTATGAAAACTATTTCAAACCTAATAACTCTAATGAATGGAGACATTAGCTTGAACTAGGAAAAAATCAACATACGATGTTCACGAGGTCCTCGTTTAGTTCAAAAAAATTCTGACTATGCTTCATCTAACTATGAAAAAGAATTTATATGATAAATCCATATATCAATACGATAATTATTAATTCATATATATCCAAATAAAATTTACATATTTACTTTTATTTTCAATCATTTATAATTTTTTGTAGTATAAAAAAAATTAAATAATTTTATAAAAATTATATAAAATTTAATTACTCAGAACATCATCTGATCTGAAGGATGGCCATGTACCTTCTAAAAGTATGTTGATGCATTTTTAAATAATTAATATAATCTATTTATTACTAATATCCAGCATATGACGCTATTTAAATATAAAACCTCTTAATTACTTAATTTCTCACGAATTAAATATTATATTATTAATTATATTTTATGTGACTCTTAATTACTACCAAGTATATTTCGTTAAATTACATAATTAGAAAATACCATAAAGTATTTCTTTATTAATCAAACTTCAATAACGCATACAACAATATACTGACACTTTTTTTTATTAAAGTTGAACATTATTTTAGTACGACGATGCTTTTTATTAATGTTGAAAACGTCTCTAACGTATTCACTTTTGTTTTAATGAATACGATAATATTTTTTTATTAATATCCCATTAAATTTTTCACATTGAATTGGAATAAGATTATTGTGTTTCTTAAAACAAAATGTTGAATATTTCTTTTTTAAATTAAATTTAAGATTCGATAACCTATAAAATATCATATTCGCTATAATCAGAATACGTATCTACAGTCTGATCATGTTTTAAGACAATAAAAAAAATTAATTTCGACAAAGATCGAGCACAACCAAATATAATTAAGTCAATAAAAAAAATTAATTTCGACAAAGATTGAGCACAACCAAATATAATTAAGGATAGGTGCAAGTCATCACTACCATGGTTGATTTTTTGTAACCCTCCGAAATTTTAATTGCATACGTTATATATTCAACTACTCTGACGCAACAAAAAATATAAGATATGGACTAATCAAATTTATTAGTTGACTGTTGACTATTAATGAGCCATTTTCCATTAAACAAAAAAATATCAGAACAATCATGATATATATATATATATATATATATTCCTGAGCTAATCATATTGAGACATCACTCACCCATCTCTTCAATATCCACCATTGAAATTTCTACTCAAATCTTAACCTACTCTAATCCGCAATCAACTCTATTAATTTTCAACCATCCATTCAGATCCATTAATTTTTCTACAAGATCGAACTCTTATCCACGCGTTCACTTTCAAGAGAGTCCATCGAATCCTGACTTATCAAAACTGAAATAAAAAAATTATTTTATATAATTATTATATATATTGTATATTAATTATTAATTATGATAGGATTTATATACAACCCATAATCAAAATGTATAATATAACCATTGTAAAAAAAATGGTCATATTATAAAATTTCTCCTACACCCGTCACATATTCTTAAGGACCCTTAGTTCTGTAGTTAGCGGGACTACAAGTGCAAACATCTAACTCTATATACGGGCAGCCCAAAAAACAGCCCATTGACAACCCAAGAGGCAAAACTTGTAATCTAGACTGAATCACCGATGCCACCCAACAGAAGTGGAGAACTCTCTTACCAAATTTCTAACTTGATGGTGATTAGGCAAATTAGATAACCTTATCTACCAATTCCTAACGGAGAAGCTGCCACATAGGAAAGCAATCAAGATGACTAGTCCCCTTGATATCTCAAATTTCCACCTCTCATTACATTCCCTCCCTCTACTCTCAAAAACAGCCTTAAAGAGCACCATCTCAATTTGAACCCTAAATTCAAAGACAGAAAGAAAGGTGGTGTTGTGAAGACACAGCAGAATCAGAGATCACAGAAAAAAATGGCCTCAACTTCAGCTGTTTCTATGGCCATGCCATTAACTTCTGCAAGCCCTAAGAGGGTTCTTCAAAGCTCAGAGGCCTTCTTTAATCCACTGTCTGTGAGGACATCTAAGGCTATGGTGGCTTCAAAATCAAAATCCAGTGGGAGGTTTCAAGTCAAGGCTTCCTTGAAGGAAAAGGCAGTCACTGGGTTGACAGCAGCTGTACTCACTGCTTCCATGGTGATTCCAGAGGTTGCCGAAGCTGCTGAGTCTGGGGTTTCCCCATCTCTCAAGAACTTCTTGCTCAGCATTGTGGCTGGTGGGGTTGTGCTCGTTGCTATTGTTGGTGCTGTCATTGGAGTATCCAATTTCGACCCTGTCAAGCGAAGCTAAGCGATGTATAAAAAAAGATTCTGAGATTTCTGGGAATTCATTTTCCTTATTATTATGTTAATGTATCTTTATGACGTTTCCAGCGATAATCCGTCTTTTAATTCTGTGTTTGTTTTGTCCGTCTCTCCTTAAGCTGTAATTTCACCTGAAACCTGCAAATTCTGAAATTTCAATTTCTAATTTGGCCCAACACAACGAAGAAACACAAATTTCCAGGAAATCACTGCTGTAAGTTTCACAATTTTTCGCAGATTTCAACTCCTACCCAAACAAATAACCGGATTTGATATTCTGTTCTATTCCATTCTGTAATATTCTAAAACCATTTTGGTAATAACTTTGTGAAAGATTTCTTCATTATTCCTTTGGGGTCTGGGGAGAACTGAGAGGAAGACATTTCTCGATCCTTTGTAATGAAAAGGAGAGCTTTAAAAGTTATTGATGTCCTTTGTCCATAACGATTCAACTGGTATGTCCTGAAAGAGGAAAATGCGCACAAATAATGGAAAAACAAAATAATGTTTTCAATCCTGTAGATTTTGCTGGAATGCTTTATTGCATCAGGAATCAAACATCCTCCAGAGAAATGCAGATCGTGAACATTGACACCACATCCAATTTGGATGCGATTTACATGTTGTCACACCACAGTTTGGAAGGAAGTGCCAACGCGTGCATCTCTGATAATGTTGATAAAAATCACTAAAAGTTTTAATTTTGCATCAGCTTCAATCAAGCGTACAAGAATTTTGAAGAACCAAAAGTACTGGATCTAAAATCAGTTGCTTTTGGTTCAGATTATTCAGTATCTAGGACATTTTGAAATAAAATCAAGAAGATATCTACTCTCTGAAGAATAGTTCACCTTATCTGCCTTAACAACAGTCATATTCACCCTTTGTTCATCACCGTACATTTCCTCTTTGATCTTAAGCTTGAATAGATACTGGTGGAATAATCTGCCCCGAACTATATCTGCGAATCTGGTATCATCCTGCAATTCATATTTCATCAAGTACAATTCCCTTGCAGGGTAACCTAATATTTCTTCTCCCGCCTCCTGAAAAGCTGTTACCCAAGTCAATCCTGTATGGTCTTGAATCTGAACTTGAAGAAGATACCTATAATCACACTCATCCAATTCTTGATTGCATCTGTCACATTGCCATCTTGAGTTTCCTGATCTTATCACTTTCTTGTTACATTTTCTATCACCAATCATCAATGGGCAAGCTGTATAACAGAACGTATCAGTTTTGACAAAAGTTATTCTTGCACTCACTGTGACCCAGTCTGGCCTATCTGATCTTCCAAGACCTTCATTCTTGATCTGAGAAACTGTTTTACGTATCTCATTCTTAGATCCTCCTGGCATAATGTCCCTGGAAATGGACAAAGAAGCAGCATTGTGCCCCCCTCGATCAAACCACTCTTTCAGGCCATGAGCCTCAGGAATATCTGGATTTATAATGAGCTGAGTAGAAGAAATTGTCCCTAAGGATTTCCCACTGAAGTCACTAACCTTGCCTGCTTTGACAGCTAAAACTGGAAAAACCCCAGAGTCAACAATCTCTTGTAGCTTTTGACCTTCCTTATTGCAGAAATCCCCCCAAAGGGTTAGCTCAACATTCCTGCCAGAACTATCCTTCAGATTCAGAATTCTTCTTTGAGTTTCCATTCCATTCTTTCTCAATATAGGAACTGAAGGGTTAACAGACATTACAATACCAATGACGTCAAGTATGGCATTATTTTCTGCATTCTCAATTTCACTGATGGGTTTGAAGGCGAACTGCTGTTGTGGTATAGAACCATCTTCATCAGGACAAAGATCCACAGTTGAAGTTGCCTCCAAAAATATCTCCCACTCATTATTCAAGTGGTTGAAATTCTTCTGTGCAGGTTTTAAGCTACCCTTTGAAATCAAATAGACTCTACCTACCTCAATAACATCAAAAAAGCGATCAACAACAGCATTGAAGCACGTCACTCGAATTTCACCTCCACTAGAGTCAAGGAGGTCAAAGGAGAAGACCTTCCCATCTCCCCGGGCATTATTGTAGCGACGGAGATCCCCTTTAGCAGTTACCCTAGCCTTGATAGCCCATCGCCCCTGATAAGGATTCAGAGCAGTAATGGGGATTATGCGTGCTGGTGCCTCATTCTTCATGATAGCACCATGATTTCTATAACTTGGAGGTGGTCTATACGGAGGTTGAACAGTTGGTTGGAAGCTCTGTGCATTGTTACCATGATTTTGGGCACCCAAAGTGGAGCGGAAACTTTGCATATTATTGCAATGATTTTGAGAAGTAAGTGGGGGCCTTGAACTATGCACAGTATAGCCCAGATTACTCAAAGGAGGCTGGAAACTCTGCATATTATTGCCATAACTTTGGGCACTAGAATTGTTATAAGCAACCCCTGCTGACTGTATTGAGTTGCCATTAGGTAATGCCTTCTGAGCAGTCATATCAGTAAACAATTTTGGATTTCCAATTATTTCACAGTCTGGTATTATAGTCTCCATGTTCAGCACAACAATAATCCTGTACCAAGATGCACAAAAACAGAACAGATCAGGGTCAATCATAAACAAGTGCTAAATACATTTGAGTCATAACCAAATGATGAGGAAACAGTAATCATTCCCCAAAGAAACAAACTCTTTTGTTTTTCCTCTCTTCACAAGAATTTTTCATCAGAACTACACGGTGAACACAAGTGAAGCAAATCTTAGGACCAGAATAGAGATAATTATCACAAAGAGAACAATTCAATTTCACGTAAAAAGGCCTAAAACATCTAAAATTACAAACTCACCTTCATAAGTTTGTTTCGAACGAAACAGCCACCTACTCTAATTTTAAAATTTATAGTTTCACATATGAGCATGTCAATGCATAAAATTTTGAGAGAAGGTTGTGCAATTCTCTTTTGTGATTGCAGGCAGTTAATTTAACCGCCTAAAATTTGCAATGCAACGCATATTTAATCCAAATTAAATTTGAATCTGAAAACTGAACCAAATAAGAGCATTTGATTATATACTTCAACCAAAAATAGTCATAGTAATTTATTATGATAAGAGAGATTAAGCAAACATACTTGCGCTTTTGAACTTCGCTGCAAATGTAATCGATCAATTGAATAACAGATCCTTTCTTGACGGAGCCGTCCTTGACTCGGTCGTTGAGCTGAGTGGCAAGCATTGCATGCTGAGTAGAGGTAGAATCTGATATGAGGAGGCGATACCTCTCTTGTGCGCTACCTATCTGCTTTATATCAACAACCTGCACCAATGGCTTCGAATTCACATCGCCGCCGTTTATTATCGCTATAGCGTTTGGCGTCAAATTCACAGGCATTGTTTCAGATCTCGCCAAAAAAAAAAAAAAAAACTAACGAAATGAATGGAGAAACAAAAATTTGAAGGGATTAGGGGAAAGCAAAACCCTAGAAACGGAGATGTGAGAATAAGAGAGGAATTGGAGGATTTTGCTTCAGCTCTTCAATGGAGAGTCTGGACGGTGAGGATTATAGGGAGGGGAATTTAAACGGCTAAGAAATGACATGAAAAGAATAATTGGTGGTGGTTAAATTTGGAAGAGAAGAATGGCGCGTTGAAACTTTATACGACCGACGTTATCATTTAGGCTAATTTCGAGCTACGTGCATACAAAGTCCACATGTCTATCATTTAAGTCCTTCAATTTTATTATTTTAACAAATTAATCCTTGTGTTTAGAATAACTTCATTAATTATTTTTTAATTTTAAAATTTGTTTTTTTGACAAAATAATTCAAGCTCCTTCATTTCCTACCCATATATAATTGGTAATGTTATATCTATCACCACATTAAGAAACAATTTGATAAAAAAGGCGGTGCTTGAGCCTTAAACATTTAAATAAAAAATTATATATTAAACAAATAAGCTTTAACCTATTTTTTTTCATCATATATAAGATCAAGATTATGAAAAAAAAAACTTTTTAAATATAAAGCTTTAAACAAACACATTTTACCCTTAAAAACTCTAAAAATATATTAAATTTTTTAAACCTATTTATATTTTATATATTACTTGTATTATAATGGATAAACTTTGTTGACCGCTGGATTTCACCATCCCGTTACGAGGCCGGACTCATAACGACGGTCCCCATTTTAAGACCTCTAAGTCTTCTTAATGGGCCGGCCCAGTCCGTTCGGTCTTAAAATCAGACCTCCTCTGGGCTCCAGTTCTAATCTCATCTTCCAGCCCAGTCCGGAGGGAAAAAGGTAGCCAGCCCATTCGCCTAATGGGTCCATCCGCATGCGTGCCAGAGAGAACTAAATGGCCGTTACGCATGGAGCAGAGATCTGATATTCTCGTACGTCCGTATCCGTATGGCAAAGACAGGTGGCCCAATGGCAGTGAGGCCGTTACACGTCACTGACAGATAAAGGAAAAGAATAAAAGGGGGGAAACATTCTCCTCTCAAGAAAAGACTTACTCAACCCTCGTAAAACCCTACTTTCTAGATCTCAGATCATCAATTGGCGCTGTCTGTGGGAAACAAAGGAGATCTTTTCATCGCTGGAGTTCCACTCTTATAATACCCACTGAGATCCACAATGGCCAACCATAATGAAAACAACCTCGTTAATACCCCAAATGACCTGAGCTCTGCTCAGGATGGACAACAGTTCTCTTTTTCCAGTCCCACAACCCCAAACAACCAACCACCAATCCCCTTCAACCCCTCGCCGAACTCGGCAGGGAACATGCCTAGAGCTGCCTTATCCAACCAGGACCTCCAAGCCATGGCCCTTCAACTACAAAACACCGCCCACTAGTTGGGGCAGATGATGCAAAAGAGGGGCCTCAATACCCCAATGAACGTGTTGCCTGTGGTAGAGGAACCCCGAACCAATGAACCCAAGCCTACCTTTAACCACCCCCAAACAAACAGTAGAGAAACCGGAGAAAGAGGTAGGAGGGCCGGGGAAGAAGAAGAACCGGAAGCCAGAGTTCGTGGGAGAAGGGTGAGGGAGTTGATAGAAAAAGACAAGGCAGACAGTTATTCTGCCAGAACAACCAGGAGAACGGAGGAGGATGAATGGAAGGAAGAAGATCGTTTGGAGAAGCGGCCCAGACAGGAAGAGGAAGGTATGGATCAAAAGCTGCAGAAAATGAAAGAGCAGCTCCTGGCTGAGTTGGGAGCGAAAGATCATAACTAGGCTCTCTTGCCTACCTCTTCACCTTTCTCGAAATGGGTGCAGCAGGAGACCGTCCCCAAGAAGTTTATGATGCCACCTATGGCGGCTTATGACGGAGCGGGAAACCCAAGGGAGCATATCCTCAACTATAAGATTTTCATGGAGTTGCAGACTCTATTGGATGCCTTGATGTGTAAGGTATTCCCCACGACGCTCGCAGGGCCGGCACGGGCATGGTTTAACAGCCTGGAGGCTGGAAGCATCAGAAGCTTTGGAGATTTGGCCACTATCTTCATCAGTCGGTTCATTGCCGGAGTACCTGCGGACAGAAAGACAAGCTACCTGGAGACAGTCCGTCAGAGGATGAATGAGACTTTAAGGGAGTATGTCGCCTGTTTTAACACTGAGGCCCTACAGATCCCTGAGCTGGATGAAAATCGAGCTGTGGAAGCAATGCAAAAAGGGACGACCTCCCCAGAGTTCTTTGGCTCGTTAAGCAGGAAACCGCCGACCTCGCTGGCAGAGCTGATGAAGAGGGCGGAGAAATACATAAGGCAGAACGATGCCTTAGTAACAAGCAGATTCGCCAAAGAGGCGACGGATAGGGGAAAAGCCCCAGAAGAAAGGAGGCCGGAAAGGCAGGAGAAAAAGCAAAGCAAAAGGCCTGAGCAGTACAGACAGCCCTGGGATCGAAGGGACCAGAGACCCTTCCCCCCTCGGGTTCCAGAACAAAAGCCGTTTCCCCAGCGGATTTCAGAGAACCTGACCCCATTCAACGCCTCTAGAGCCGAGGTGCTCATGGCAGTCCAGAACAAGGAGTTCCTCCAGTGGCCGAAACCAATGAGGGCTGAGGCGAGCCAATGAGATCCTGACAAGTACTGCCACTACCATCGCACGCATGGCCATGACACCAATAACTGCTACTAGCTGATCAGTGAGATCGAAAGGCTGATTAAGAGGGGACACTTGCGAAACTTTGTGAAGAAACCAGAGGGAGAAAGGCCTCAGCCAAACCCTACACCAGAAAGACCCCGGAGAGCTGGAGCAGGACCGGTGAATGACGGCTCCAGTGGGACCATCAACATGATTGTGGAAGGAACTGGAGGTCAGATGAGCCGAAGGGGAAAGAAGAGAGGCCGAGACGGGGAGGGCAGCAGTGCCGAGGTCATGCAGGTAGTTGAACATTCTCCAGTGACCATCTCCTTCTCTCTAGAGGATGCCCAGGGCATTCAGATGCCTCACGACGATGCTCTTGTTGTCGAAGTCGTCATCCACAACTACCGAGTGAAGAAGGTTCTCGTCGACGACGGAAGCAAAGTGAATTTATTACCATACAGGGTCTTCCAGTAGATGAGAATCCCCAAGGAGCAGCTGGTTCGGGACCAGGCCCCAGTCAAAGGGATCGGAGGAGTCCCAGTACCTGTGGAGGGAAAGGTGAAGCTAGCCCTCACTCTCGGAGAAGCACCTCTGGCTCAAACGCACTACGCGGTGTTTCTAGTGGTGAACCCCCTGAACTACAACGCAATATTGGGAAGACCTATGCTGTTTGATTTTGAGGTCGTAACCAGCATTAGATATCTGGCTATGAAATTCCCAACAGAAGCAGGAGTGGGAGTAGTCAGAGGAAGCCAGGAAGAGGCAAGAGCAGTGTACCTGGCCACGGTATCAGAGCCGAGCTCGGCAGGGGAAAGGTTTGACTCAGAAGTTCTGAAGGTCCGAGATGAGAAAAAAGAGGCCAGAACAGAGCTGATCGGAGAGTTGGAAACCTTCCCCTTATCAGAAGCAGAGGCAGACAAGGTTTTCAGCCTTAACACCGGCCTGACTGAAGAGCAGAAAACTGAAGTCATGGCCCTGATCCGAGGTCACGCATCAAGCTTCGCCTGGAAGCCTTCTGACATGCCTAGGATAGACCCTGAAGTGATGACTCACAAGCTGAACGTCCTTCCAGAGGCCAGGCTGGTGAAGCAAAAGAAGAGGGTGATAGGAAGAGAGAAGCAACAGGCTACCAGGAAGGAAGTGCAAAAGCTAGAGGAGGCCGGGTTTATTAGAGATGTTATGTACCCACAATGGCTAGTAAATCGTGTATTAGTCAAAAAAGCCAATGGCAAATATAGGATGTATATAGATTTTATCGACCTCAACCAGGCATGTCCCAAAGATTGTTATCCCCTCCCCGATATTAATAAAATGGTCGATTCTACGGCCGGTTTTGATTACATGGCATCTTTAGATGCAATGTCTGGTTACCATCAAATTCCTATGGAAAGGTCGAATGAAGAAAAGACCTCGTTCATAACAGAAGATGGGACCTACTGCTATAAGGCCATGCCTTTCGGGCTGAAGAACGCCGGGACAACATATCAAAGGCTAATGAACAAAATCTTCAAAGACTAGATCGGCAGAAATGTAGAAGTATACGTGGACGACATGGTGGTGAAAAGCCCCACTTTTCAGCAGCACTTGATAGACTTGAGGGAGGTGTTCGAGGTATTAGAGCAGTACAGAATGAGGCTGAACCCAGCAAAGTGTGCCTTCTTCATCAAGGGAGGAAAGTTCTTGGGATACATGGTGAGTGGAAAAGGCATCGAGCCCAATCCTGAGAAGGTGGAAGCCATCCTAAAGATGCCCGAACCAACCTGTGTAAGAGACGTCCAGAGACTTACTGGAAGGGTAGTAGCACTCAATCGCTTCATGTCGAGGTCGGCTGAGAGATGCTTGCCGTTTTTTAAGAAGTTGAGGAAAGTTCCAAACTTTGAATGGACTGAAGACTGTCGAGAGGCTTTCAAAGAGCTCAAAAGCTATCTTAGCTCACCTCATGTACTCAGTAGTCCGTTGGAAGGAGAATGTAACGACCCGAAAATCGGTACCCCTTAGTAACGGTCCGAACCATCACTGGCACTAGGATCCAGATCGGCTTAAGGCCGCCGGGACCCGTAGTCAGCCAACTATACTCTCTGTGTACCTGATAAATCCTATACATGATACAAAGCCACTCAGCAATCCTGTAAAACTCTGTAGGCTTAACCACTGCTACTCAGATATGTCAATCTGAAATGGCCCTCAGGGCCTATACCAGGGACTACTATCTGCTGTGGGTCAAGGGATTGAAACCCTTTTAAGCTGTAATACAATCCACTGGTATCACATCAAAGCCATACATTAAGCCTAATACACACATTTCTCATCAAGAAACGTAAAACAGGATTCATGTACAAGGGATTAATCATACATCACACTATAGCCACGACACTAGGGAAAGCATAAGTCTATCCAATAGATGACAGTACATATCTATACATTACATTACAACTAAGCTTTTAATTACATCATGTCCACTATGCTATTACAACATACATTCATGCATAACTTTCCTCTGTACTCTTGCTGACTTTGACTTCCCATAGTTATCTCAGAACCTGCAAAACTGGGGTTAAGGGAGTGGGATGAGCTCTAGAGCCCAGTGAGGAGGAACAATAAAACCATTCATTAATTACATGTTTTCATGAAATGCATCACATCACAAACATATCATCTCACGGATGAATTTGTCACCAATAGCCCTCAACTACATGTTATAATATGACCAACTGTGCCAAGGAGACTATGTCATCACCTGGCCTACTCTTATCTCTGATATCATAACATGACCAACTGTGCCAAGGAGACTATGTCATCACCTGGTCTACTCTTAACTCTGCTCTGTCCATAGTACCAGGAGCGACCTGGCCTATCCAGGGGCGACCTGGTATGGCTATCTCATGCCATAACTCTGTATCTGATCTCTATCAAGGGCTAAGGATCATCCAACATTCATCCACAGGAACAACATCTTATGCAATGCATCATATTCGTGAATTCTAATGCAACACACCCTAATACATAACATGGCAGTTTATGATGCATGAATCATGCTAGAACCGTGTCATTTCTCAAGGTAAAATATTAAGTTTAGTTCCACTCACCTGCAGCCAAACAGTGGCTAGCTCTGGGCCAATTCTAACTCTGAAGCAGCAACTACTGCTAAACTCTTCAGTTCCTCGGGTCCAATCCTACAATGGAGGACGCAAATGAGGCACCAAACATACTCTATACAACTGAGAAAATAACTCCCCAAAACCCCTCTAGAACACCTCAAAACATGCATGCAAAACAAGCAAAGGAAGGCTGGACAGGGCACCTTCGGCAGCACCTTCGGCGGCCGAATGTCTCCTCCAGAGACGAAAGTCGGGCATGTTCGGCGGCCGAATCCTCCTTCGGCTGCCGAACCTGAGTTCATCCAGAACTCAGCTTCGTGCATAAACACACCTCCCTCACCTTCCAAGCCTTCACCACATGCATTTCACCTCTCTAACTCCTTCATAACTCCTACACCAAGCATATAGGAGCTTAAGACCCCTTAAACTCCAACAAACAAACATAAAGCACAAAGGGTCCATAAACCCTACTATGCACAACTCATGCAAACTCAAGTATTAACTCCCCTTCCCTTCATAAAACTTATAGAAAACAGTATAAACACCAAGGATCTCCACTTACCTCTTGAAGAACAAAGGCTGGTGTGATCCAAACTCAAAGATATGGAGATTCAAGCTCCAAACTTCTCCAAACTTTCAAACTCTTCAAAAACATATAAAACTTGCTTAAAACTTGGTTAACTTTGAAAGATTTAAAGAAAGACCATGAAAACAAACCAAGGAGATCAAGAACTCACCTAGACCAGGGGGAGAGACGAACCTCCTCTCTGTTTCTGGACTCAGTGCCCTATATAGATGAACAACCGCCTCAGCTTCGGCAGCCGAAACTGCATGCGAAACCATGCAACGTTCGGCGGCCGAACATTGCCTTCGGGGGCCGAATCTAAAGGACTTTCGGCGGCCGAACATTACCTTCGGCGGCCGAACATGGCAAAATGCCTCCTTGGCCTTTTCTCTTCAAAACTCAATCCTTTTCCATTCTAACCCTTTAAAACACTTGAAAACATTTAGAAAAACTTTCTCTTACCCTTCCAGAGACCTCTGACATCCTCGAATTCCACCGGACGGTAAGAATTTCGATGTCTGAATCTCGCCGGGTATTACAGAGAAGAGCTCCTAATCTACTTATCAGACTAAGAGCAAGCTGTCAGTGCCATATTGGTGAGAGCGGAAGGAGGAGAACAGAAGCCAGTTTTCTATGTCAGCAAAGTGCTCAAAGATGCCGAGGTGAGATACCTGAACATTGAAAAAATAGCATACGCTCTGTTGCTGGCAGTTAGAAAATTCAGAGTTTACCTAGAAAGCCATCAAGGAGTAGTAATGACAGACCAGCCGCTGAAGAAGATTCTCCACAGACCGGAAACCTCAGGTCGAATGCTTGCTTGGTCTATCGAGATCAGCCCGTACTGTTTGGAATATCGGCCTCGCACTGCCATAAGGTCTCAAGCCCTCACTGACTTCATAGCAGAGTGTTCTTTCAGTGAGAAACAAGCAGGACTTGGTGAGACACCCCCGGAAGCACCAGAAGAAGAAAGAGAAAGACAGTCCCCTTGAGAATTCAACTGGAAGTTGTATGTGGACGGGGCATCCAGCGCTGGGGGTAGCGGTGCAGGATGCTAAAAGGACCTGAGGGTTTCAAAGTCTGTTATGCACTGCGCCTGGAATTCAAAGCCTCTAACAATGTAGCGGAATATGAAGCCCTAATAAATGGTATGTTGATCGCGATGGAGGTAGGAGTGACCAATCTTGAAATAAATAGCGACTCCCAGCTAGTGATCAATCAGATAACAGGGGCATATCAGGCAAGAGACCAAACCATACAGAGCTACTTGGCGAAGGTAAAAGCCATAGAATCCGAGCTCATTGAACAGGGGATTATAGTATAGTACCGGAGGATATCCCGGGAGGACAATGAGGAGGCAGACCTGCTTAGCCGATTGTCTAAAGAGGAGCTGGAACAACTCCCTGACGAGGTATACATACAGCATATTAGCATACCTGCTTTTGACAAAACGGCCACTGTAATGCAGGTTGGACAAGGCCAAAGCTGGATGACCCCATACTTGGAATACCTTGAGAAGGGAAAGCTCCCTGAGGACAAGGATGAAGTAAAGAAAATAGCTGCTCGAGCTGCCAATTACCAAGCAGTAAGGGGGACCCTATACAGAAAAGGAAAATCCACTCCATGGCTCCGATGTGTAGGCCCAGACGAAGCAGTCAAGGTACTGGAAGAAATACACCGGGGAATGTGTGGAGCTCATGAAGGAGCAGGAACGTTGGCGAATAAAATTTTTAGACAAGGCTATTACTGGCCCACTGTTAAGAAAGAAGCTGAGAAGTTCGTCCGAAGGTGTGACATATGCCAACGGTTTGCTAACGCCATCAACGTACCGGCCACCCCTCAGTCCAGCATATCTAGCCCATGGCCGTTCTCACAGTGGGGCATAGATATCTTAAGACATTTTCCTAAAACCACGAGGCAGAAGAAGTTTGTAGTGGTGGTCGTGGAGTACTTCTCAAAATGGCCAGAGGCAGAGGCAATCTCCACAATTACAGCCAAAAAGATAATAGACTTTGTCTGGGGCAACATCATCTGCAGGTTTGGGATACCAAGGATACTCATTTCAGACAACAGCAGGCAGTTCGACTGCAGAACCTTTAAGGAGTTCACAACGAACATGAGAATATGGCACAAGTTCTCTTCAGTTGCTCACCCCCAAACCAACGACCAAACAGAGGTCACTAATCGGGCAATTCTCCAAGGACTGAAGAAATGATTGGATGGGGCAAAGGCAAATTGGGCAGATGAACTCAACAGCATCCTGTGGGCACTCTGAACTACCCCCAGGACGTCCACCAAAGAGACGCCCTTTGCACTCGCATTTGGCACTGAGGCCGTAGTTCCAATCGAACTACAAGTCCCTACACATCGAGTCCAGTTCAATGACGAGAACGCCAACAACGATAAACTGAGAAGTAACCTGGATGCCTTAGAAGAAATCAGGGAGGAATCTCAAGTCCGTACAACCGCTTATCAACAAAGAGCGGCTCGTTATTACAATCAAAGGGTCAGAGAAAGAAGCCTGAAGGTAGGAGATCTAGCCCTGAGAAATTTGGAAGCCACTGGAAAGCGAGCGGCAGTAGGAAAGCTGGCACCGACCTGGGAGGGCCCGTTCAGAATATTCAAAGTGGTCAAACCAGGGGTATATCGAATTGAAGACATACAGGGAAACCTGGAACCCTATGCTTAGAATATCCAGCATCTGAAGAGGTACTTCCCTTAAAATATTTGTAACATGAAGAGAACTCTTGTACTCTGAAAATATGAATGAATTGAATAACACCATTTTTAGCAAGCAATGTTATTTCTATTATTATGCATCTCAAATTCTCTTTGAAAAAGAAAGAACAGATGCTAGAAGAGCTCAGTGAGGTAGGTGACCGGGCTCCCCAAGTGCCCCCGGCACCACAAAACCGGCTGAGATGACGATGCGACAGTAAGGCCACAGTGCCTGAATCTTGCGCGAGACCTTAGTGAGGTAGGTGACCGGGCTCCCCAAGTGCCCCCGGCACCACAAAACCGGCTGAGATGACGAAGCGACAGAAAGGCCACAGTGCTTGAATCTTGCGCAAGACCTCAGTGAGGTAGGTGACCGGGCTCCCCAAGTGCCCCCGGCACCACAAAACCGGCTGAGATGACAAAGCAATAGTAAGGCCACAGTGCCTGAATCTTGAGCGAGACCTCAGTGAGGTAGGTGACCGGGCTCCCCAAGTGCCCCCGGCACCACAAAACCGGCTGAGATGACGAAGCGACAGTAAGGCTACAGTGCCTGAATCTTGCGCAAGACCTCAGTGAGGTAGGTGACCGGGCTTCCCAAGTGCCCCTGGCACCACAAAATCGATTGAGATGACAAAGCGACAGTAAGGCCACAGTGCCTGACTTTTGCACAAGACCTCAGTGAGGTAGGTGACCGGGTCCCCAAGTTCCCCCGGCACCGCAAAACCGACTGAGATGACGAAGAACAAGGCAGACCTAGGGTGCCTAGACCCCATTCAAGATAAAAAGGGCCCAAACCCTGAGCAAACTCAAAAATCAAAAAGAACAGAGCAGGTCTGGAAAGAGCTAAAACGCGAACTAAGACGCACAAATCTAAGCTCAAGCAAGAAGAGAGCCGAGCTCAGGAAGCCCAAAGGGCAAGTCAAAAGTATGAACTGACGAACAACACCACAACCTCAGTTCCACTCAACACAAGACATAAAACGAGCTTAGGAAAACAGATTCATCATAAGAAGGTACTTTACCTTACTTACTTTGATTATACAAAAATTATATGTCCGAGCTTGCATTATTGATAAGTCAACAGGATAAAAAATAAAGATGTAGTCCCAAGATTATAAAAATTCACAAGTTAAAAGTTCAGTCAATTGCTAGAATTTCAGCCCTGATTGACAAGGGCGGGAAATAAAACAAGTAGTATGGTTGATTCCTTGGAAAAATTATTGAGCACATGGTTTAAGAGTTTTATCCTTAACGTATTGACAGATTAAGCCAGGTAGGCCTTCAATGGATTAAGTCAATTAGACTTTTAGCAGATTGAGTAATTTGATAAGGACAGAAAAATAAATAACAGTGGAAATAGCTCAAATATAAACACAAATGAAAACTGGATTTCATTAAAAGGAAAATAAAATTACAACTTGTTCAGTCATCTACAACTCCTGGAGGAAAAATTGTCCGTAAAGGACTTACACGTCTAGGCGCATCGCTATTTACACTATCTCTATCTACACTACTACCTACGAAAGGAACAATTTCTCCTCCTTGGGGGGCCCTGCATTTTCCCCCTGAGACTTGGCATCAGCCTCTGTGGACTGGCTGTTTCCTTCTTCACCTTCCTCCCCCAGCTCGGCATCTTCTTTATGAGACCCAGTTGCAGTGTGAGGAGCTCCTTTAGGCAAGGGTTTGTCGTCCTCCCCGTAAAGCACCTCCTCGCCATCAGAGTCTTCTTCAGCAGCTCGGAGTTCAGATAGAGGGGTGGAAGGGACATACCTGGCTTCCCTCAGGCCTAGATTGAAACCGAAGACGAACATGCAGAAGCCTTTTTGCCATATTGCATTCTTCATCTCGTCAGAGGCTTTGTATTCCGCAAGTCGCTCCTCGCAGGCCTCCGCTATCTTGGTTTTCAACTCAGAAGAGTCTTTATAGCTTTGGAGACAAGCTTCACAGGCCTGCTCGATCTCTTTCTTCAGCTCGGCTGACTCCTTATACTCCCTCAGCCGCTCCTCACACTCCAGCTGGACCCTGTCTTCAGCAAGCTTAGCATCCTCGAGCAAGGCTGCACACCTCTTCTTCAAAGCCTCGACTTCTTGGCTGAGGTGCTTATTTTGGAGTTTAGACGCTTCAGCTTCCGAAGCCAAGTCTTTAAAGCTATCAGCACGTTTGGCTAGCTCCTGCTCGAGGACCACAACCCGAGCTAGGGCTTCATCCTTCTGAGCCAGCACGGCATCGAAATCTGCCTTCAACGACTCGTGCTGGTGCCGAGCCTCGTCCCTCTCCTTCTGAGCTTCTTCTAAGGAGGACAGCTGCTCCAAGACCTCATCACGGTGGACCTCCGCAGCAGCTGCCCTCTTATCAGCCCCCTCCAGAACCTCCTTAGTATGGACCAGCTCCTCTCTAAGGGTCTTTAGATGCTCCTGTGCTGCTGCAAGGTGACCCCGGGCGTCGCTGGTTGCGATTAGATTTTCTTCAAGACGCGCCTCTTCAATCTGGCGGTCCACTGTGCTCCGAATGGACTCGTCCTGGGCGTCTACCTCCATGAAGAGGCCCATTAGCTAACACAGAGAGAAAAAAATATTAGAATGACAAACAACAGAAACCAAATGAAAGAATTCAAAAGTAAGAAGAATAACTTATCATCAGGAGCATCTCCCTAACTGTGCCTCCGAGCTCCTCTCGAGTCCGAGACCGGAATGCTACTTGCTCTCATGTAGAACTCGCCAAAAGGCTAGTGAGAGCAAGCAGACGAGGATCCGAAGGTTCTGTGACCCCGCCAAACATCCGCTCCTGCAAGATCTCTGCAACAACGCTTGCCGGAGATTGATGAGTGATATCCTCCGCGTTCAAAATGTCGTTGTCGGGGGCAGACAGCAGAGGCACCACAGAAGTCTCCTTCTTTTTCTCGAGAGGAGGCAAAGCTGGAGCTGGTCTTCTAGAGGCCCGAGACCTCTTGGGGACGGGAGCCGGGGCAGGCGCTTCAGAAGGAGGAGGACGCTTTCTCCCGACCCTCTCTGCAGCACCCTCATCATCAACTGGCCTGGGCTCCACTCCCTCAGTAACAGGGGCAACCCCAATAGGAACCTCCTGGACACGTTCACCAGCCGGGATAACCTCCATCCCCCCTTCAGGAGCCCTCTTCTCAATTGCGGAGGACTCAAACCTCTCCTCAGGAACGTCCCCAGAAGGCAAGGCAGAATCCGTCCTCACCAGACGTCCCCAGAAGGCAAGGCAAAATCCGTCCTCTCCAGCTCGGTGCCTTCAACCGGCCTGGCCCTTGGAGCCTTTTTCGCCCCCTCAGTAGAAGCCTGTTGGGACCTAGGGGCTTGAGAAGACTGGGGGGCCGAGCTTGATCTACTACGGCTAGAGGGCCTAGAAGACCTAGTACCTCGGGAGCTCAGCTTGGGAGCTCGGGAAGAAGCCGGAGCAGGAGGCCGGTTAGCCGACCTGAAGGAAATGACTTCAGCCACCCTCTGGGTAGTCTCTGCCACTGATCGCCCAGCTCGGAGGGCGTCCAAAGCGGCATTCATGCTCTCCCGAGATAGCATGAAGTTCTTCGGGGGCTTGATTTGGTCCATTTTCACGTCGGAAGCTGCAAAGATTCAAAACCAGAACGAATTAGAACAGCCCTAAGTAAAAATCACAGACAAGACAAAACAGTTAAATGAAATAAAGTACCCGCGTCCTTAATATCTCGAAGATTAGACGCGAACATACACTTTTCGATATCATACTTCTTTTCAACAGAAGTCAGTCGAATGAATTCGATCTGCTCGGTAAGGCTCAGCTGGGGCAGGTCGTTGCAGCCTAGAGGGACGTCCTCCCAGGAGAGATCCACCTCCCAAGACAACCCGGACTCCTTCTTCAGCTCAACCACCGCGAATCCCTCCACCCGAGAAGATTGACAGTCCCCCGCGAGGGACAAAGTAGTAAAAACCTTGGCTTGCCTTGACTAGCCTAAAGAAAGTGACGAACAGACGCACCGTGGGTGTGAACCTCCAGCTCAGACAAACAGATTCAAAAGAAGACATGAAAAGAATAGAATTAGGAGCTAGCATTCGAGGGGTTATCTCGAAGTACCGGAAGACCTCAATAAAGAAAGGAGAGAAGGGAAATGTCAAGCCATACTCCCTTTGTTTGGCAAAAAAGACCAGGCTAAGGTCATTCTGTGGGTCTATTAGACCAGAGGGAGGAGAATCAGGAAGAACAATCCTCTCATTCCGGTAGGGAGCCCGGATATGAAAAGGGGTATCTAAATATTCCCTAGAGAAGAAATTTTTCAGGGCGGACGGAGTGATGCTAGACTCTAGGTTAATGACGTCGGGGAGATTTGGGTTATCCATGGAAGAATGAAGAGCGTACCTTGAAAATAATGAAGGCAGAAGAACGGAGCTAGCAATGCGCAAGGAGAACAAAGGAAAGCAAGAGTTCGGAAAAGACTGAGAGAATTCAAAATTTGAAACAACAATAAGACGAAAAGATGTTTTAAGGAGAACTGTCCTTGGGCGGCGCGGTCATAATGACTCTCGATATTTACCCCCTCATCATTCGTGCAATAACTGATGAGAAGGTAAAGAGGCAATTGATGACCGCTGGATTTCACCATCCCGTTACGAGGCCGGGCTCATAATGACGGTCCCCATTTTAAGGCTCTAAGTCTTCTTAATGGGCCGGCCCAGTCCGTTCGGCCCTAAGATCATACCTCCCCTGGACTCTAGTCCTAATCTCATCTTCCAGCCCAGTCCGGAGGGGAAAAGGTAGCCAGTCCATTCGCCTAGTGGGTCCATCCGCATGCGTGCCAGAGAGAATTAAATGGTCGTTACGCATGGAGCAGAGATCTGATATTCTCGTACTTCCGTATCCGTATGGCAGAGACAGGTGACCCAATGGCAGTGAGGCCATTACATGTCACTGACAGATAAAGGAAAAGAATAAAAGGAGGAAAACATTCTCCTCTCAAGAAAAGGCTTACTCAACTCTTATAAAACCCTATTTTCTGAATTTCAGATTATCACAATCAATAGGTATTTAGATTCAAATTGATAAATTCCTCAGGTATGTTTGATTATTTTCAACTAAATGTTGTGTCAGAAGCTAACAAAGACAAAACAACTCAACTCTCCTTCTCAAACAGAAAGCATCGAACTCAAAGCCCCTCAATGACATTTCACCTAGGGGTGTAAACGAACCGAGTCGAGTCGAGCTTCAGCTTGATTCGTTAAAATTTTTTCGAGTTCGAGCCGAATTCGAGCTTTACTCATATTGAACTCGAGCCGAGTATTAAGAAGTTCAAGCTTGGCTCGTTTAGCAAACGAGCTTTTATCGAGCTGAGTCGAGCTTTTATCGAGCTGAGTAATTTAATTTATTTACATGTATAATGAGTTTTAGTTTAAAACTAATAAGTTTAAAACTAAAGTAATTTTAGTTAAATTAGTATATCTACAAATTAGCATGTAAACTTATAAAGATGAGTTTTTAAATCTTAATAATCCAAATATATGCAATTTTAAGAGTGTAACTAAACTATATAGAGCTGAATTTTAAAAAATTTAGATTTTGCTCATTAAAGTATATGCAGGGTTTAAGTTTATTTCTCTTATGATAGTAATTTCAGTTTGCTTAACGAGACCGTTCACGAGCCTATTCGCGAGCCTGCTCATAAATTCAGAAATGAGCCGAACTCACGAGTCTTAACAAGCCGAATACTATGGAGTTCAAGCTTGGCTCGTTTACCAAACGAGCCTAAAAATTAAGCTCGAGCTTGGCTCGTTTAGAAATCGAGTCGAGCTCGGTCGAGCTTTTATCGAATCAAACCTCGAATAGCTCACGAACGGTTTGGTTCATTTACACCCCTAATTTCACCCAATAAGAAATACAAGAAGCAGGTCATCGTCAAAACTCAGAAACACGAGAACCACCTTTGGAAGAGCATATCCACGGTTGAAGGAATTGGGTCTGATTAAAGACCACCAAAAAAAAGAGCTTGACCACAGAAAGAAGATCGATCGGCCAAAAATAAAAGCCATCAGATCCGTTGCCGCGAGGAGGCACCGAATCCCTCCCTTTCACAGATCCGATGATTCAGGATCACCATGGTGGCTTAGAAGCCTGATACCAACTCCAAGATATATTCACCGCTAAACAGAGCCCCTCGTCCATTATGCATGTCTTAAAGTCAAGCAGGAGTCGAAGGAACTCGCATGAAGCATAACCTACGCAAAAACAAAGAAAAAGGAAAAACCAGAAAACAAGCAAAGAATGAATATAGTATATACACCCTCCATTCAAAGGTGGAAAGGAAATCCTCACTTTGAGAGAAAAGGAAGACGACTCCCCCACAAAAAAGGACATAAGAAACTCCTCTCCTGCAAACAAGCGGGTTCTTTTCTAAAAAAACACAAAACCAGAGAAAAGGGACGTTCTCACTTTAGAACACTAGAGAGGGAACAGTGTGCATCTTATTAGTTGTAATAAACTTATTACAATTTAAGTACAATTGTAAATTAGAACCAATTGAACTTATTATACAAACTTAAAAATTAAGCCATATTTCGACCAATAGTTTTTATAAAATAATGTACTAACTAAATAATAATTAATTAAATGTAAAATTTAGAAACAAGTACTGTTCTGTTAACCAAAAAACAGAGCCTAAATTACTTTAAAGTCACAAGCAGTTTCAAACGGGAAATACAACTTTATGCTAACCAAGGGTTAGAATCGTTATCCACTACGCGTTTTGTTAGCCTTGTTATTTCTTTGTATTTGAGATTACACACGAAACCCGTACCTACCATTCAACAACTAAAGAAAGATTAAAACAAAACTGTGCAACTAATGTAATAATCTATTAAAACACAGGTTCAGTAACTCATGAAACAAAATCGAATATCTCCTGAGAAGGGTATCAAATGTCCAGCCAAAAAACTCGAAAAGGTACCAAACGTTGCAAAACAAGATAATTAAAGCACTCTAGTGACATTTATAATAACGACATCAATATCAATCAAGACACTGACGCTAAGGACTTTAAGCCACTGGCACCGGAACCTCAATCTCGGTTGCCAATGCAGGTGGTGGTCGTAGGAACTCCTCTTCCTCCTTGGGGGGATGGATTGTGACCAAATCAGGCAGAGGAGTTGTTGGGCCCTGCTTTCCCTTGGGATCCCAATCAAGCATAATCTTGACCTTGATACCAAGAACTCCCTGTATGACAGTCAAAGACTTGATCAGTGAGAGGATCACAGAAACAATTCAGATGAAAGGATTGAGCAAACCAAGCAAATAGAACAAACCTGTCGTAGGAGGACATGTCTCACAGCAGAGTCGATATAATCTTTCACTGGCTGACCAGATGAAATCATGTAGCCGTCCTTGAATTTCATAGATTTTGCACGCTGTGCCCTTAGCTTTCCACTGACAATCACCTGATCACAAGCAACTACCATTAACAGTGGTAACACCAACAACCAAGTGTAGTAGTAACAACAGCCCAAGTCATCGAAAAAACGAATGGATACCGACGAACCTCACATCCCTTGGCACCACTCTCCATAACAAATCTCAGCACCCCGTAACATGCCCTTGAAGATGTAAAAGGGATCAAGTGAGTTTTCAAATTGCACAATCATAACAACCCACAAAAGAAAACTATATGATGCAGTAGAAATATCCAAAAACACTCAAGAACATAAAATCATACAATTATATATTTCTACTAGAACATTGGCAAACAAATAGCAGAGGACTGCCACTATAAAACTAATACCATATTTGCCACATAGAGGAAATGTTAAACAGACAGAATATGATTCAAGACAAACTCATATATACAAAAGAAAACATAATATACCTTCAGCAAGGTTACCGCATGAAAACAAGAGAGTTTCATGAGAATGATAGCATTGACGGGCTTAATTAATTTTGTCATCTTCCGACACACAGTTGGTAGGAAATGACCAATTTGCTTTATAGATGACATAACAAATACATAAAATGGGCCAGAACTAAAGGAGGGTGAGAGCTGATAAAAAGAATGAAAAGAACACAAGTGAAGGGAAATCTTAGCAAAAGTAGTTGCTATCAGAAAGCATAATTCATCTCAAAAACCATCTAGGAATTTTTTAGCTAAAAAACCAATTAGTGGTCTCACAACTCCAAGACAAAAAAAAAATTATGACCAGAGGATCTAGATGATAATCAGTTCAATAAAAGTATAGAATGAATAATAAAAAGCTTAATAAAAGCCAGCAAAAAGTAAAATTTGTATTATATAGAGAAAACAGGATTAACAATAATAAAGAATAAAAACTATATTCATTTATAACATATATTCTCCCTAAGGTTACAGCATGAAAATGAAGCATTTCATGAGGATTATGCATGGAAGAGTGCATTCAATTTTGTCATCTTCCGACACAAACTTGGTTAGTATAGACCAAATCTGCTTTATAGATGACATGAGACGATATTACAGAAGAAACTTCACGCATTTACAGATAACTCCTGGAACCCTTTCCAATTCGATCATGGAACTGATCTTGATACCCACATCCAGTTATTAAATTGGGTATTTCACAAGTTAAAAAAATTATTTGTTGCAGAACAAGCATGCTTTATCTAGATAATAGATATAGAGGTCTATATATAGAAACCGAAATATTAAGAAAAACAGAATACATTAAGCAATAAATGGATTCAAACACCGGAACTACCAATCAGATGCAACTTCAATCATTAACATCTCCACAGCTGCTTATCGCAAATCAACCAGTATTATAGATGTATATACCTGCGAACAGCGAGACCACCAAGAAGCTTGTAGCGAAGGGACTCGGCCTGAGCAATAGCGCAAAGCCCTCTGTTGTTAACCTTCTCTGCATAGAGCTCGACGCTATTCTCTGGGAATTTAAATCGCTTTTGTACCACAGAGGTAAGCTCCCTGATCCTCCTTCCCTTCTCACCTACAATAGTCAAATCCAATCAGTAAATCCCTCAAAATCCAAATCACAAAACCTAAAGTAAATAGATGTAAATCGAAACGGTTATTACCCAGAACATTTTGGGTGCGGGTAGCTCTAATGATGATCTCAGTGCGCATAGGGGTGACCCTAACCTCCACGCCTGAGTATCCATCCTCAGCAAGCTCTCTGGTCAAGACCTCGTTAAGCTCGGCGAAGAAAACTCCGTCGGCGACGAACTGTATAACCACAAACACAAAAATAGCAAACCCATTAACAGTAAGGAAAGTGGATTGAGCAATTAGCTTGAATCCAAAAACAAGGTAAAGAAGATTAAGGGAGAGACCTTTCTCTTCTTGCTTATTTGGGTCGCCATTTTGTAGGAACGATTGCGGCGGCGTTACTACTTGCAGAGGTGAAGATCTAAGTGCTGTGGCTGGCGCTCTGCAAACCCTATATCTCGAAAGAAAGAATGACAAAATATAGCGAGTTTATATGTTAGAAGGGTTTGGATCGAACGGTGAGCGTTGATTCTAGGGTTTAGTTGTCAACGGATGGGATAGTTTGGGGGCTTTGCTACTTCAGTCTTATTTGGTGTTTGGAATTGGAATTGGAATTGGAGTAACTTACTATTGCTTTTCCTGAATTTGATTATTATTAATATTTTATTTTAAAAATAAATTAAATAGGTTTTTTGTCATAAAATTAAATATGTTTTTTAAATTTTAGCTTTATTTATAGAAATTTTTCCCATTTTGAGTCAATTATAAAGTGTTTGGTAAAAAAAATTTTTTGAAAGTTGTTTGGTACACCATATAATGTTTGATTTAAAAAAAATAAAATAAACCAGAATTTATAAATATGATATTTTTTGTTTCATTTATTTTAAAATTTTTATTAATTAAGTTAAAAAATACATTTTTTAAGTTAAAAACTAAATATAAATAATTTAACTATTAAAAATTAATAATCTAACAATAATAATTATATGTATATAATATTTTACGATTTAAATTTATTCCATAATTACACTCATAAATTACCGCTAATACTCTTCCGATCTCCTGTCCTTATTTCAATAAAAAAACTTAATTCTATAATTTTTACAGTTAAAAAGCTTTCTTTAAGTGTGAGATTTTTTAATATGTTTGGGGAAAATGTATACTGCTATCATTTTTCAGATCCAACGAGCACCGAATCGCACAAGTTGACTACCGATTGGCCCATTCCTGTGACATAATAAATAGGAAACATGAAGAAAGTGGAAAGAGATGGAGATTTAAGTAAATCGGTGAAGTCCATTAGCACATAACTCTGACATTGCCAATTCTTTAAGTAGAGAAAGGTGCAGGCTCGGCCTTGGAGAAGCAGCTATGGCCCAAATTGGGTAATTCGGTTGCGGCCTCGACCACTAAATGTCAATTCTTCAAGTAGAGAAAGGCGCAGGCTGAGCCTTGGAGAAGCAGCTATGGCCCAAATTGGGTAATTCGGTTGCGGCCTCGACCACTAGCCAAATGCACCGCTTGCTAAACTACTCCCAACTCAACTCATCTACAATCAAATTAATTTTCAGTATTTATCAAACTTTTTTCTCAAAGCTTGATAAAAGGCCAAGCCCAACATACAAATACTAAACAAAGGTATCAAAGCTAAAATACAAGAGACTTCATGATACAAAATCTCAATAAAAAAAAAATTCACAATCCCATTTAAACAAATTCTAAATATCAACAGGATATGCGAAGTAGAGTAGAGCGTAAAAGAATCAAGTGAGATTGAATTTTGATAAATTCAAACTTAATTCGTTATAATTTTTTTAAATTCAAGCCGAATTCGAATTTTATTCATTTTGAACTTAAATTGAATATAAGTCAATTTAAATTTAGATCATTTAGCAAACGAGTTTAGATGAATTGAGTTTTTATCAAGTTTAATTTTGAATATCTATTCGTTTAATTTATTTAAATATATAATAAATTTTCGTTTCAAATTAATAAATTTAAAATTTAATAATTTAATAATACTTATATATATATTAGCTTGCAAAATTATAAAAAATGAACTCACGACCAGAATATTATGAAGTTCAAGTTTGTCTCGTTTACTAAACGAACCTAAAAGTTAAGTTCAAGCTTGCTAATTTATAAATCGAATCGAGTCGAGTTCAGTCAAATTTTTATCAAGTCACATATCGAATAGTTTACAAACAGTTTAATTCAATTACATCTTTAAACAGCGCATTATTTTTGTCCCGTCACTAATTGTAGCAAAGCTATGAGAGAGAAACCAAAAGCCAACCACTAAATAGGATAAAAAATGATAAAAAATGATGAAAAAAGGAATTAAGCGAGTTGAAGATGGCCGACATCTCATAAGGAGTCATATTGTAAAGGCCACCAAGACCAACTTGTTAGTTATAAACTGAAAGAGATTAGCGAAGGCTCCAAGACTCTTATTACACATCTCCCTAAGTGATTTATGTATGCACACTAAATGGAAACTCAAACCTACAAATAGGAAGAGATCACCAAAGAAAAACAACAACAATACATAAACAAAAGCATATCAAAAGAAAATTTCTCACTCCAAGCTCATGTTTGCAAAATCAAAAATCAAAGACAGCCTTATTTAGATACAACCCTGCCTGAAGATATGGGAAAAAGAGAAACCAACTCTCCAGACTTGCTTGGTAGACTTTTAAGTTTCTCCATATGCGGCCATAAAAATCCCTCTTATATTCACTTGTACAACTAATTAGCAAAGAGAAAGAGCAATGGCAAAGCATTTTTAATTCCAAACAAGAAATAAGAGTTGAAAGGAAGTATCACCGGAATAAGGAGCCAATTTATAGACCAAAAAAGAGAAAAAATCAGCACGAAAATATTTAATTCCAATTTCTACGGTTCATATTAAAGAATCAAGATGTAAGAACTAAATCTAAGATGGAGCCAACTGTTAATGAACTTTGAAGTTCAAAAGCGTACAAGCTGTTCAACAAGAAAAAACTTCAGAATTTAATTCTGCTTTTTCCTCTCGCTCTCTGGTGCATCTTTGTTTTTTCGTAAATTTTAACTTCTTTTTCCCTTTAACTTTATGTGTTAGGGTAAAATTGTCTGCGAACCCGTATGTATCGATTCAGTTCAAAATTAAATTAAAAATTAAAATTTAAGTATTTATAAAAATTAAACTGAATTAAAAGATAAATTTTCAAATTAATTTAATTTAAATATTATTTGAGTTTACTTCTAGAATTGCCCACCAAATACAATAAAATCCAAGAAAATTAATACTGTTCATAATTATGATCATACACAGATGGGCTTGGACCATCCTCCACATTAGAGAAAAGTCCAACCCACTAAATAATTTATAAACAAAATTCATTTATTTACTCCAAATTCCACTTAGCTTCTTTTTATTAGAAACTTTTATCCATGGATCCTCTTACCTCCTCGTCCTTCTTCTTTTCCCAAAAAATAAGAAAAGCAAGACAAGGAAGGAATTTGTAGGAAACAAGGTGATATTGGTATTACTATGTAATAAATCCTTTGTTGAAGATGAAATTTAGTGATGTACCATCATTTAAAAAGTAACACACAATTTTCAAACGGTTCTTTGCGTGATCTACCGTAACTCAAATTTCAATCAAACATCATCACCGTTGCAAATTTTCTTGCTGCTTTTCCTCTTCTCTCTATTAAAAAAGTATTAATTTATTTTCTTTTAATTCTTATAATTAAAACAAAATTATTCAATTTTTTTAAATTTAAATAATAAATATAAATTAAATCAGAGAACAAAGTAATAGTTAATTGTAAAAAACAAAAATAAAATCCAGAAAAGGTGGACCATATGTAATGAACATAACATACTGAATCACATGACACGTGCTCAATAATTTAAGCAGAAATTAAATCGATCTAAGCAAAAGATAGTAAAATTACTCATTAATCAAATCAGTTATGTAGATAAAATTACTATATAGCCCTTAAATTTTAACTCTGGCGAACCTTAGTCAATTCATCTGATTTTCTTCTAACTAATTGAAAAATTATTAAAATAACTTTAATTATTTAAATGTTGAATTAACTAAGATATTAATTTTTTTTAATATAATATAATGTAATCATTTATATAATGTAATAAAATATTACTGTTATTATATTATTAAATTTAATTGCATTCACAGATTTAATTAATGATAAAATATATTTAAATAAATTTGAGAAGTTATATATTTTATTTTTTTAATTTTTATTTAAAAAAATATATATATAATAAAATGAAAATATATTAAATTTATTTACATAAATAATAATTAATTATAGTAATAGCAGCGACAACGTTAACAATAATAAAAGTAACAGTGATAGTGGTAATTATGGGGATAGCAATTAAAGAGATTAGTAGTATTTAATTGTGGCGTTAGTCGCGATAGTGTTAATGGGTTTTAACCCTACCGTCAACTTCCATAAATGAAAAGTTGTTTGTCCTAATACGGAGCCACATGGAAGACAGACAGCAAGATGAATTATAAATTGAAAAATGGTAAGATTCTGTCCTAACAAACTATATCATTTAACCCATACTTCTTAAAAAAATAAATTTATAGTAAAAAAAAAAAGACAATTACATTGGTCTTTTTATTCAAAAAAATTAATTAATATATTAAAAAATATTAAATTTAGAACCGATCAAATTTATTTTAAAAAAATAATTAAAAAATAAGAATATTTATGACATTTAAAGAGCTCACGTTGAAATATTTATAGATTTAATTCGGTGGTAAATGCATCTGAATAAATATGAGAGATTTTAAATTCTACCCTTCAAGAAAATGTCAATTTCATATTATTTTTATACTAAATTGTATGAAATAAAATGATGATTATTATTATTATAAATTGTAATTAGGGCATAATTGGTGAGTTGAAGCATGGGCAAAGGCATATATTTATGATTATTTATAGTTGGATTACTGTGTTTGGGTCCAACTTATGATTTAGATGATTTGGTTAAAGTAGAGCTGAGCTCAGTTTCTTTCCAATTTATTTTTACTGGAAATGCAAGAAACTAGTTGGACAAGAAAGGAGTGCAAATGTCATGTTATGACATGTTTATTTTTATTTTGTCTTGGCTTGCCTTTCCTCACATTCTTGCTTTTCATGATTAATTGTACCTTAAAATTAGGGCAATCATATTTTGTATCTTATATTTTTAATGAATTTATTCAGCATAAATTTAAATTAAATATATTAAAATACTGTTATTGATAATTTATTTCTTTTTAAAATTTTAAAAAATATAATATGAACAATATCAATAATAAAAGAATTTAATTTTTTTAATTTAAAAAATTAAAACCATAATAAGAATTAATTTAAATTTATTTAAGAATCTTCTCTCTTACCTTTGTTTTAATATTTTCTTTTTTCAATATTTTTTAGGTACATCTCTCCATATTTTAAGTGTAGCTTTGTATATTACTTTCATTATAATTATTTTTATTATATTAACGCTTTATTCTTTTTATTAATTTAATTTAATTTAATTCGATTTAATTTAAATTAAAAATAATTATTATCAGCAAAATCGCATTAAATTAATTAAATTGTTAAAAATAAAATTTAAAATAATTACAAATGTAAAAGAAATGCACTAAAAGACAAATAGATTGCATACATCAGAGACTCCTCAAATCTAAAAGCTAAATGACATGAATGCAAATTGTAGAATAAGAAACACTCTTACCAACACCAATCACTGTTTTGTGGGCCTCTTTCTCCTTGAAAGATGAGAAAATTAGGCTGCTATAACTGGGCCCACCAGGACAATACTACAACATGACTTATTCTTCTCAATCAGGGAGGAGAAAGCTGCTCAGGTATTGGTCATGGTCGGTTTGAAATTAAGACTCAAATCACACCAATCAAAATTTATCTAAAACTGTTAATCAGTTCATGGTTTTAAATTAATTTTGGATCAAAATCATTAAGAGTTGAACTCCATCCTTCACCCACAAAGACATGGTCGTTGTGAATTTTTACAATTAAAAAATAAATATAAATTTAACATAATTTACTAATTTGATTATATCTAGGGTTTTTTTATTTTTATGTGATTTTTTTAAAAAAAATTAAGAACATATTATATATTTTTGTATGCATAATAAAAAAATATAAAATTATAGTGAATCATCCATTTGAAGGAAGCCATAAAGGATATTGAATGCAAAAAGAAAAAGAAAAACAAAAAGAATTGCAGAGTAAGAGAGAGAGAGAGAGAGAGAGGGAGGAGATAAGCATGGGGAAGTAATTTGAGAGGGGCCTTGTCATGTTGTTGGGGGTCACTGTTTCTACATACCTGTCTGTCTCTTGAAATAGTAGTGCTTTGTCTTTATAAACTAATATATAAATATATATATTAATTTCCTTTTCCAATAGCATCCCAGAGTGAGAGACAGTAATTGGTTATAACAGATTAAAAAACTAGTCAAAAAGCTCATCATCCCTTATCTGAGATTCTGTTTCCTGTGGTGGGGTGTGATTGGAAACCATAAAGATTATCTAAAGCTGCTTTCTTCCTTATTGTATCAGAGCATCTTCACAGAGATGTATGCAATGCATGTTCACTTCTTCACTCACCCATGAATAAACAAAAGCAAAATGAACTCTACTATGATAGAAAAAAGAATAGAGAGGATAAAAAAGTTAAAAAAAAAAAAATTAAAGTAACAAAAAAACTTCATGGGAGAGGACTGAAAACAGTATCCGCAGCCTCTCTACTTTCAGTTCTCAGTTAAGGTCTAGATGAAATTGCTTTGGATTAAAGTTTCAAAAGAAAAAAGGGAAAAATGAGTAGATTATGAGCATTCAAGTAAAAGAGATTGAGAGAGAATTGTGTAAAGACTAATAATAGATATCAGCCTTTGACAGACAGAAAAAGTTAAGAGAAGCTAAAAAGTCCTGATTTTTATCCAAACCCAAAAGCTAAAGAACTAGGTACTTTGCATAGAACATTTCTGTAGAAACAGAATTTAAATTTCTAGAGGATAGAAGGGGAAAAAAAAAAAACTCTGCAGAAAGATCTTTAAATATGCATTAACAAGAGCAAGAATAAGCACAAACATGCTTGATTTCAATTAGATCAAAGGCTACACAGTTACAATTGAACAGAAAATGTTGGCCAATTATTTCTCTAAGAAGTAGAAGTGGAGAGAACTAAAGACAGGTCAATAATAAAAAAGATGCAGAATCTAATAATAATAATCATGTTCTGCTACCTCAAGGCAATTTGTGAAATTCTTCTTTCCCCACTGTGCAAAGAATGAAGATTTTGAAAACATGAAGTTTCTCTTCTATGCAGGCCTATTTCTCTTGTGACCAGCTTTGGCATCAGATTTCAAAGCCCCACTTGAATCTCCTTCAGAGGAAGCTTCCATGGATTTAGTGAAGGAGCTTGAAAGATCAGCATAAAGGTCAACAACTCTTCTGATATTATTGTTGAGCTCTCTAATCAGACCCACATTTCTGCTTAAGTTGTCAGGGATCTTAGATTCATGATTCTGGTTTATCTCATTGATGAGCAGCCTATTTTGATCTAAGATGTTTTGAACCTGAACAAAGTTTTTCTGAAATGTCTGCAAGATCTTGCCATCTATCTGAGTGCCATTGCCAAGTCCTGAAAATGTATCACCCTCCATTCTGAGTCAGAATTCTATCAAATCAGAACCAGTCCTGCATCAACAACAAACCAAAAAGATAAAAAAGAATTTGAGAAAGCAACAAAAGATGAGACAGTGTTTGTTAAAAACTAAATGCATCTTTTTTTAAAATAAATAAATAAAGACCCATAATCATATCTTCCAATATGTGGCTACTCTAACCAAAACCCCAGACAAAACATGAGAAGCCTTGTATTTGTTTAAGGCGTTTTTGTTCATATGAGACAAGAGTCTGTAGTAGAAATCATGACCTCCATGGGTTCCACTTTTCACAGAGGGATCTGATAACAAGCAACCAAATAATTATATTATTATTATTATTATTTACTATTTATTATTTTTTTATTATTACTCCTATTTATGATGATGTGAAAAAGCAGATCACATTTCCATAAAGGGGAACCTTTTTTAAGTACAGAGAAAATACCCATCTAAAACTCAGTTTCAAAGAAGAATCTCAGAGACCCCCAAAAAAACCAGTCAATGATGCAGAGAAGAGTATACTGATACTGCACAGACATCATTAATCTTTACAATTTTTTTAAAAATTATTTGTATAAAATATTCTTTAAACAAAAAATCGAAATATTCATCATATAAGTTGACAAATCCAAATAAAATTTACGTAAAATTCAGGAATATCAGAAACCAAAGAACAATGCCCAAAATCATTCATGAAAACTTGCACTTCCAGAAGCACGAATTCCTAAAATAGAAAAAATAAATTAAAAACAATTAAACAAATATCCCATTTGAAACAAAAATCTAAACAATTAAATTTACCATATGAAGATCCTCAAATTTAAAAAAAAATCACCATTATTTCGAATTTCACAGAGGAAAGAGACAGTATTAAACAAAAACAGGAAGCAGAAGCAGATAAGATCAAAGTCATTTAGTACGAAAACAAAATTAAAAATTAAAAAACAAAAATTAAAGAACCCATCAAATTCAATAATCCATGAAACTCAAAATAGGAAAAAAAAAAACAATATGGTATTATTTTATTCTGCCGCCTCTCTCTCTTGTGTTTGTGTATATATAGTAGTGTATATTTATGTATTGGTACCTTGAAAAATCTGGAACACTACATTCTGAAAGAGAAGACACAGATTGAAGACGAGGAATTCCCGAGGAAGAGTGGAAAAGGTCGCCGATTGTTTATGAACTGAACTATCTCAGAAACCAGGTCTCTCTCTGAATTGTGAAAATTTACAGGTGAGAGAGAGAGAGGGTAAGAGAAGAGAGAGCTATTGTCTAGAAAGAAACAAACTGAGGAGAAGAAGAAGAAGAGGAGAGAGAGAGAGAGAATATGTAGATTTGACAGTCACGCTCGGATCCCTCTGTCTAAAAATATTTTAGCTTCCTTAATATAATACATATATATATCCACCTGTTAATTTCCTATTTGTTGTTTATATACAAAAAGCTACATTTTTATCCCTAAATAATGTTAAGAATAAAGAAAAATTATTATTGAATTTTTAAATTAAAAAAAAAAAGTTTTATCTATGATGTTAATAATCTACCAGTATTTAAATTATATACAAATATTTAATTATTAATATAAAATTATTTTTTAAAACCCATTACTATAATAACATTAATATATATATCCATTAATTAAAAAACAAACTCGTAAAAAATATGATGTAATTATAAATTTGATTATTTTATTTAGTGATATGAAAAATTATATAATGTAAATACAGTTTAAATAATATAATAATCATTACATTATTAAATAATTTAATAACAATTACTTATTTTAATTTATCTCATTTATCCTTAATCATGCTTAAATACCACTTAACACTACTAATACTATTATCATTAGCATTATGATGACCGATATAACCACTGTTATTCTTTCCGACGACTATCGCTATAATTGCCACGGTCATTATTATTCTTGTTATTACTAATATAGTTGTTATTGCCCTTATCACTGTTATAATTAATTATTATTCATATAAATAAATTTAATGTATTTTCATAGTATTATATATTTTTTAAAGAGATTTATAATTTAATCTATAGATATTATTATTATTAATAAGTCAGTTTTTATATTTTTAAAAATCTATTAAAACGTTCTTATATTTTTTTTCGGTTGACGAAATAGTCCTTTCATTTATTTTTACTGTTAAAAATATAGTAAAATACCAAATTATCCCATTTTCCCTCCTCCTCCTCATGCTTTTTCTTCTTCATCAATTCTTTTTCTGTCTTCTGCTTCTTTTTCTACTTCTGCTTCTGCTTCTTTTGCTTCTTCTATTTCTTTTTCTTCTTCTTCTTTTCCTTCTCCTTCATCATCTTCTTTTTCTTCTTCTTCTTCTCCTTCATCATCATCATCTTCTTCCTTTTTGAGAAGGAAAATGAGGAAGAGGGACTATTTCGTTGACGGAAAGAAACGATAAGAAAATTTTAATAGATATGAAAAAAGATAGAGAATATTTCATTGATAAAAAGAAACGATAAGAACGTTTTAATAAATATGAAAAAAAATAAGAACGTTTTAATAAATTTATGAAAATATAGGGATGGACGATTTTATTGAAGGAAAGAAACGATAAGCACATTTTAATAGATATAAAATAAAATAAAAATATTTTAATAGATTTTAAAAAATGTTAATAATAACAATATCCAAAAACTAAATAAGAGGTTATATTTGAGGATAAAATTAAATTTTAAAAATTTTATCTCTCCTCTTTTATCTAATTTTAACGGAAAAGAGGATAAAAATATTATTTCATTGACGAAAAAAAAATATAAGTACATTTTAATATGTTTATAAAAATACAGAAATTGATTTATTAATAATAAAAATATCTAAAAATTAAATTATAAATCTCTCCATCACTGATTTTGCAACTAAATATAGTAATATAATGATAATGATATTTTATTACATCATCTCATTATCTCATTCTCCGCTGCTTTTCAGTATGCTTTGTATGATTTTGACTAATGTGTAGGAATTTCTATTGGATTTTTTTTTATTCACAGAGGTGATTATGGTTTTTTTAGCGACGGAAAAGAGACATCTTTTTTAATTTGTTTTTAGTTGGATTTTTATATTTTGAGATCTATAAATCTATTTTAATTTATAATTTAGACCTTTAGTCTTTTAAATGATATTTTCTGTATTTTTTTAAAAAAAATAAATAAATAATTACATTATATCATATTAAATACCATTAACACTAACAGCTATAGCTACAATTGCCACTGTTATTATTATTTCTGTTATTGATGACGCGGCTGTTACAATTAATTATTACTCATATAAATAAATTTAATATATTTTCATTATATTACATATATTTTATTTTACAACTAAATTTACATTACCTCATTCATTACATTAAATAAATGATTAAACTATCCATTTCAAAAGAAAAAATGAATAAACTATATCATATTAAAAAAATTAATACCTTAGTTAAAACATTTAAATAATTGAAGTTATTTTAATAATTTTTCAATTAGTTAGAAGAAAATCAGATGAATTGACAAAGGTTCGCCCAGTTAAAATTTAAGGGCTATATAGTAATTTTATATATATTATTGATTGATTAATGAGTAATTTTACTATCTTTTGCTTAGATCCAAGGCATGATTTAATTTCTGCTTAAATTATTGAGCACGTGGCATGTGATTCAGCATGTTATGTTCATTACATATGGTCCACCTGTTTTTGAATTTTATTTTTATTTTTATTTTTACAATTAACTCTTACTTTGTTCAAATCGATTTCTGATCAAAATCGAATCGATTTTTATAAATACCAAAATTTTAACTTTTAATTTATTCGATTCAATTTTAAATCGAACCGACCGAATTTTCACCGTAATAATTTCATCCATATCAGAAATCTCAAAATTTAACAATTTTCTATTGAACCAATCACTGTTATAAGCATCCATCAATAGTATCAAAATGAATTCAATTTGGATGAATCACCTATGAGATATCATAACAGGATTTAAATGACCAATTTACCCTTTCATTTTTTTCCATGTAATTGTTTAGGAACCAATTTACCACTCTTTTAATTTCTAATTAAAAAAAATTAATACACTTTTGAATATTTTTCTCATATATATCATAGTTTTTCTTTATAAAAAACTTAGATTATTCATGAATAGAATCATTTGATATTGGCTGTATCTCTCTTCAATCGCTTTATTCTGGTGAAAGTTTTCAAAACTTATCCATTGTGCTAAATCAAAGTCACCTTGAAAAATCAATATTCTTAGCTCATACTAGTGATTAAACTATTAAATTAATATATTTAATTCACTTTTGACATGATTAATAAATTGTTCAAATAATGGCTAAAACGGGGCATTAGGGACAGAATAGTAAATTTATGTGGCAGATATAATGGGTTTGCATCCATTGGGTGGATCTTCGTTTTGGCCGAGAATAGGAAGCTGCCGCAAATTTTCAATCAGAATTCACCCAATAATGAAATTTGGCGAACCCGTTGTTTCGAACCAATAAATAAACGACACGTTTAAATTGAGGTTTGAGAAATCTACAGGCTCGGATCCAAGCCTGTGAGAACTGTCAAACCTAGGCATTGATTATAGGATTTACCTTAGCGCTGCAGCTAGGTTTTGTTTTGTTTGTATTCATCCGTTGTAAAAAGCGGGACCCACGATTAGCGTCAGTCACAGTAATTATTAAAAACATATGGTACTGATAAATATATAAATTTGTTGTACATGGATAGTGCATGATGTGTACGATATTGCCACGTGTACTGAAAAAAAACGAATGACACAATCTCCAACGCTGATGTTTGTGCTCCTGAACCTGATTGTACCGAAAACACGCTTGCGTTACACACCCCTGTCACTTTATCCTCCTCCTGTTATGTTTTGTTGGCTTAAAATATAATATCTATTAATTGAAACAAATTATAATATAAATATATATATATAAAAAAAAATTTCACACATTACAAATAATATATATATATTTTTAAAAAATATATTCAAAATATCATGTAATTTCATTTATTCTCATTTCAAAATTTATAATTTAATTTATATTAAAATAATATATATAATATAATACTACTAATAAAAATTAAAATTTATATTATTGATTTTTGATTGGGTAATGACAGCAATGAAATAATCTTTAAGGAATTAAATTCCAATTCCTTATTAAACCAAATAATTTCTTTTTGGATGTCAATTTTATTTATTTTTTTAATTTATATTTTCAATTTTTTGAATTAAATGGACGGCTCTTAGATTTTTCATAAACGTTTAGGAAGGTAAATTGAGAGTAGAATTTTCTGAGAAGATTCTAACTTTTTAAATGTTTAGAAAAAGTAGAAAATGAAAGGAAAGAGATTCTTCTATTGGGTTCACCAATATTTTCCTCCCAACTCCGATGAGAAAGTGACATGAAAATGAAGGAATCTTTATTTAGAAGCTGTGACCTGGGAGTCGTTTTGTCTTATTTTAGCTTTTTTATCTGAAAAGTGAAAAAAAAAAAGAAAAACATTAATTTTGAAAAAATGTACAATCTCATTTTAAACTAAAAAATTATTAATTAAACTCTGAATTATTGAAAATTTTCCTAATTACACCATTTTATAAGGTTGTCCATTGTCGAGATAATATAATTGTCACATCAATTTTTATTTTTTAATAAAAATATTTAAATGATAAAAATTTAATTTTAAAACTGAAAAATAAATCCAACTTTAATTTTTTAAAACAATTCTTAATTTTTGGATTTTAAGGTTAATATTATGTGATTTTTTATAATATTTTAGTTTTATTTAATTAACTAAAAAATTAAATTTATTTTTAAACTATATATTAAAAGTTAAAAATATTTAAAAAAATTTATACATTTAAGTTTTATGGGTTGACTTCTTGACTTTATATATATATATATATATATATATATATATATATAAGGACAATTTTGTAATTTCATCATTAAAATAACGTTTTTCTTCTTCTAGTTTTATTCATCCATTTTTTCTTAAATTCAATTTTATTGTATATACAATTGATACTTTGAAATTTAAAAATTTAAAAAGAAGAGTTTACGGTGGTGGTGTAAGTTTAGGGGTCTCCCCTTTTATTTCTCCATTTTTATCATTTAGATTCATACGTACGGAGAATCTATATTCATATTAAACGGCTATTTAATTTTCTCGATACGCATGCGAATATGATTATGAATTAACTGGACCTGCTTTTTTTTCTTTGGTCACATCACCATATTAAACTGTCCGCTAAAGGATTTGCGTATGAGATTTGTTCAACTTGCTTTCTCGACTGGATTAGAACATACAATCTGGACCGACTCGCTTCAATAAGAGTTTGGAGGATTTTGAGTCTATCTTTCTTATTTGGATTTGCTCTTGTCTTTGGAGTAAAAAACCCGATGGTGATTATTAATTATAATAATTTCTTTACAAAAATAATTTAAAAGGAGACTCATGGTGTTAAATAAAGATATAATATCATCTTATAATAATTCTAAAATTTTTAAAATTTTTACTAAAAAAAACCTACCTTATGGAGTTACGTCTAAATTAAAGATTTAATAATTTTCAAAAAAGAATTATAGTATTCGTAATTATTAATATATGTGGTGGTAATGCCCATGTATTAGGCCGTGAAATATCTTCTCACATTGGCTAATTATCAAAGGATATACTGTAAAATTTATTTTAAATATTTAGATTTTAGATAAATTCATTCAATATTTATATTTAAATATAATTTTAGTTAATTTTTAAAATTAAAATTAAAAATAAACAGACTAATACATGGGCAAACGTTGATCCAATCTTTTAAAATTTAAATATTTAAATTTAAAACAAAAAATCATGACATAAATATTATATTTTTTTATATATAATTTAATTTAAAACTTTTAAATAATTTAAATTAATTATATTAAGTTCAGTGAAAAATAATCTAAAAATTATTTAGATTAATTTTAATTGAGCAATTAAAAATTAATTAGAGGATTTAGTTAGAAGTTATCCAATTGATATTGGAATGAATAATATCCAATTAAAAATATAAAATTTATTTTATATTCAATAAAATCATAACATTTTCTTTATATTTTTTATTATTTGTAAAAAAACAATTAATTTATTATCTTATATTTAATAACAAAAATAAAAATAATCATTTTCAAATTATTAATATTGACTTATTATTACAGTTAAAATATATATGACAATAAATTAAACCTATTGCATTAAATTTATTTTTTAATAGTGTATATTCATTCTCTTGTATAATATTTAATTAACTTTTTTAATTTTTTAAAAAATATCAAATAATTTGTTTGATTTTTTGTTTAAAATATTAATAGTTAATTAAATATTATACATGAGAATATATATTTATATATTTTATGTCTGTCATATTAATAAAATAATTTAAAATTTTGTTATTACGAGTAGAATGCAGTTTTATTATGTTACTTAAATAGAAATTGAAAGGTTTTTATATTAGAAAATGAAATTTATATAATTTATTATTATAATCTCTAAGTTGATATACTGTTTATATACATTATTCAATTTTACAGTGGTAAAAATATTAAATTTTATTTTTTATTAAATTTATTTATAAATTGTTATTAAGAGGTTAAATAATGATTCAAGCAGTTTCGTTAGGAGCGGATTCTAGGGAATGATATTACAAATTCAATTTAGCCGTTTAATAAATAGTAAATATTGCAAATTCAAAACCTATAGTTAGAACCCAAAAGAAAAAGAAATTACACAGGAGAGCCCAATAAGAAAATCAAATTTGCAACTAAGGGCTTCAAGATTGACCCAATAAATAACACAAATAGCCCATTAAGCTCAATACCTGAAATCAGCAACCCAGGAAAACTAGTCTTCTGAAAAATCTATAACTCATCCTTCAAAAAAAGAAAAACGGAGGGCAGGAAATGGACCCACACAAACCGAATGGAAGAAAGGACGTCCACTACTCAAATAGGGCAGGACACAATCGACGACTACGGCAGACGAAGAGGACGACGCTTTACTGAATAAAAGCCAAAAGGCGAGAGAAAATTTATAGAGAGAGGTTTTATCTCATTTTCTTTTTCAGTTTTTAATTTAAAACAGAAATATTTAATGTATTAATTTTTTAAATGATATACAGAAGAAATAGTCAGGCCATACGCACTATTTTTTTTTATGTAAAACATTAAATATGACGCAATATCAACTTCAATCTTTTTTAACATTAAAAAAATATTTTATTTATATATTTTTTAAATATTATATTATTTATTTTACTTTAATTTTATTTACTCATTTCATTCAAAAATTTCATATCATTTTATATATTTACTCTATATATTTATATATTTTATATTTTCATCCCATATTCAAATATTTAATTATATTAGAGATAAGTAAAAATATATTAATTATAAAAATACATTAATTAAATATTAATTGTAAAAATATATTCATGAAATATTAATTATAAACCTATATTAATTAAATATTAATTAGCAAATAGTTTCATTGAAAATCAAACTGAAAATTTTCTATCATCTTCAATAGGTGTATTAAGGTCACATTCATTTTCGATTGTCATATTATGCAAAGATAGTACGTGTAGTTAATATATCATATAATATTTTTTTTAAAAAACGTGTTGGCCCTGTAAGTATTGAAAAACATGACTACAATACTCTGAAAGTACATTCAATAACTTTTCGACATGATTCTTGTTTTATTATAAAATACCTCTTCTTCCTTATTTGTGGTTACAAATAGTTTGCATAATAGTTGACAACTTCGAATATATATCATCAGCTAAATAATAATTCATATTATATTTTTTTCCTTTAACATAATGAGCAAGAGGAATAATACTTTTAGCAAGGTCGGAAAATAAATGCAATAACTTCAAAATATTAATATCGTTATTGGAGTCAGCCATTCCAAAATATGCATGTCATATCCAAATGTCATAATCAGTTACAACTTCTAAGATACTTGTTGGTGATCCACTACGACCTGTATATTGGCCAACCCATGTAGTGATATAATTTTTTCATTTCCAATACATGCAATCAAGACTACCTAACATTTGTAGATAGCCACATTGCTCACCAATATAAAGAAGTCTTGCAATAGTTGGTGATCTCAGATATTACTCACCAAATACCTCAACGGTAGTTTGGTAAATCTCTTTAGACTTTCAATTACAGTGGACTCCCTAATTTTTACATATTCGTCGGTAGCATCTGTCGACAAACCACACGCTAGCATTCGAAACACAATTGTAATTTTTTAAAAAGTAGATAATCTAATTTTATTTACTGTATCTCTTTATTGTTCGAAGTACGTATCATGCATTTTTATTGCATTGACAATATGAAGGAATAAATTTTGAGATATTCTATATCGTCGACGAAATATTACATCACTGAAGCATGGATTATCTGAAAAATAATCCAGAAAAAAATTATAATCAGCTGCTTTACGATCTCGATTGATTACTAGATGACTTGGAACAAAGTCACCTTTAGAAACTCAGTGTTGATCTTGTATTTGCTGCAAAACCATCTTATTTCTAAGAATTTGTTGATTAACTATTTGTGCTTCTACTTCAAATTCATTATCATCTGAAATATAATTATCAATATCTGAAAAAGATGATGATAAATTTTTAGCATTATTATTTGATATACCTCCAACATAGAAATCTATTTTAAGTAACAATCTGTATAATTTTTTTAACTCGAATTTAAGAGAAACTAGAAAATATGAGTTATGTTTATATCTTAGAATAATACATTATTTAATAAGAAAATGTGGGGAGAAGGATGCATACCATTCAAAGGTGTAGATTTATATGAAATCCATCAAACGGTCGATTTTAAGATGAAATCTATTATGATACTGTTGGTTTAATTATTATTAAAGATTTCATTTGACTTTATTGCAAAATGTGGGGATAAGAATATATACTATCTAAAGGTGAAGATTGAGATGAAATCCATCAAACAGTCAATTTTAAGATAAAGTCTATCAGGATACTGTTGGTTTAATTATTGTTGAAGATTCCATATGACTTTGTTGAAAAATGTAGGGATAGGGATGCATACCATCCGAAGGTGGAGATTGAGATGAAATCCATTCAACGGTCGATTTTAAGATGAAATATATCAGGATACTGTTGGTTTAATTATTGTTGAAGATTTCATCTGATTTTATTGAAAAATATGGAGATAGGAATGCATACCATCTGAAGGTGGAGATTGAGATGAAATCCATCCAATGATCGATTTTAAGATAAAATCTTTCAGATACTGTTAATTTAATTATTATTTAAGATTTCATCTGACTTTATTGAAAAATATGGGGATATGGATGCATATCATTCAAAGGTGGAGATTGAGATGAAATCCATCAAACGATCGATTTTAAGATAAAATCTATCATATACTGTTAGTTTAATTATTATTTAAGATTTCATCTGATTTATATATGTTGGAATGCCAACATCTACGACTTATCATAAGTTAGCCATACCCTTCAATATTTAATCACTCTGTAAACTATGACTTCAAGATTTGCAGGATATTTTATCAATGAAGATGTGCTATTATGCGAGATTTATTTAGATGTTTCACAAGCTCCCGTTATAGGTAAACAACAATCTAATCAATATTTTAGAGTCGGGTGGCAGAAACATATGAAGTTGCAAAGGATGAGTTTTGGGAGTCCCGCAACTCACAATCTTTGCAATGTCGAATGTAAGTTATTGAGAATGCTATAAGAAAATTGAATAGTTGTTATCGACAAGTTAAAAACTTACATCCTAGTGGTACTTCAGAGCAAGATTTGGTGAGTATTTATTTGGTAATTACTTTGTATATAAATCTTAGAATCTTCCTTAATATTTTCCAAATTAAGCAGCTCAATGAAGCTAAAACTTTACTCATGCAAGATCCAAACTTTAAAAGGGATTCAAATTTGACCATGTTTGGAGCATGATGAAAGATACTGAGAAGTTAAAAAATAGTAGCTCTAAAAAAATTATTTCCAAACCAAAGTTCTTTTTATGTGTCCTAAGAGCCAGACAATCCTACCCTTGACTCACCCATAGTACAATCTCCAAATTTATCAACATTTTCAATTCATTTAAATAAGGATATTGCAGGAGATTATACATCATCTGTAATACCCGGCTAGACTCCGGTATCGGAATTCCTACCGTCCGGTGGAATCTCGGATGTCGGAAGCCTCTAATAGGGTAAAACCATGTTTTCATAAAATGTTTTAATGTTTTTGATGATTTTAAGTAAAGAGGAAATGAGTTTTTGCATGAAAATAGCTTTGGAGGAAAACTCAGGTTCGGCCGCCAAACCTCAAGTTCGGCCGCCGAACATGCATGCGTTGCGGGTGTGCTTTAGGCCCCCGAAAGCATAAGTGAGGGAAGTCCAGGTTCAGCCGCCGAACCTCAAGTTCGGCCGCCGAACATGGCATGCATGCGGAGGCACATTCGACCCCCGAACGTGGTCTGGCCAGCCACTATAAAAGGGTCCCTTAGCCGAAAACGGGCGAGCTTTTCCCCATTTTCGGCCAAGGTGAGCTCTCCGCCGTCCCTCACCCATTTTTGATGTTCTTCCTCTAAATCTTTCAAGATTTTCACTTGTTTTAACTTGGTTTTGAAGATTTAAGCTTTTGAGCAAAGTTTTGGAGCTTGGAGGTTCAAGAACCAAATCTCTCCCAACTCCGAGTTTTTGGGTCGTCTCTCTCGATCTTCAAGAGGTAAGAGCCGATCTTAAGCTCGTTTTATGTTTTGAATAAGTTTTATGCAAGATCTATGGGTTAGAATGCATGTTTAGGTTATGGTTGTGTTTATGGGTATAAATGTGTGTTCTTGAACAATGTGGATGCTTGATGTGTTGTAGATGGGGTTTATGATGGTTTGAGACCCCTAGGAACATGTATGCTTGCGTTTGTGTGTTGTAGAATAGGTTTGATGCATGTTTGATAAGTTTGGAGGCGAAATGTGCATTGGGAGCCAAGTTTCTGCCCTTTGGCAGAAACCAGGTTCGGCAGCCGAAGGAACTTTCGGCCGCCGAACATGACTGGGGAGGCAGCCTTTCGGCTGCCGAAACTTGCCCCCGAAAGGAGACTTTCGTCTCTGTCTGGCAGTTTCGGCCGCCGAAGGTGCCGCCGAACATGCATGAGTTTCGTCTCTGTCTGGGAGTTTCGGCCGCCGAAGGTGCCGCCGAACCTGCCTGACTTTCGGCTCTGGAGGGACTTTCGGCCGTCGAAAGTGCCCTGTCCAGGCCTTCTTTGCATGTTTTTGCATGGTTGGTTCATGATGTTTTAGGGGGTTTTTGGGGAGTAGTTTATAGTTATGTTCAGGTATGTTTGGTCCCTCATCTGAGTCCACCTGTGTAGGTTTGGACCCGAGGAACCGAGTACCCCAGCAGTGAGTTCAGCTGCTTCGGTGTTGTCAGAGTCAGCCAGAGGTGAGTGGAACTAAACTTAATCTTTTAAATTAAATGTTTTATCATGTTTCATGCATCATGATTATGCAATAGGATGATTGCATTAGTTTCACGAATATGCCGCATTGCATCGATTGTTGTTGATGTGGGTGAATGTTGGATGACCCAATTAGTCCATGACAGGAAGACCAGGACCCCATTCTACGGCCTGGCACTATGTAAGGAAAGACCAGGACCCCATTCTACGGCCTGGCACGGTTATGGGACTCGAAGACCAAGAGCCCAGAGGAGGCCCTGGGGCAAATGGTAAGTAATGTATGTTATGACAGGAAGACCAGGACCCCATGCTACGGCCTGGCACGATGGTAGCTTGGACTAATTGGTGACAAGTTCACCCAACCCTTATGTGAATTGTCTGTGTTATGATGCATTTCATTGGAGCATAGTGTTAATATGTTTTATAGTTCTGCTCACTGGGCTTTTAGCTCACCCCTCTCCCTTTACCCCCAGGCTTGCAGGTACAGGATAGAGCAAGAGTCCGGTTAGAGTAAAGAATTCATGTTTATGTAATAGCTAGTAATGGACATGATCATATTGTAATGTAAAGTCTTAATCAGTATAGTTATGTAATGAGATGATGTATATGGATGTTAGTGGTGTGCTTGACCATAGATTGTTGTATCCCTTCTAATACATGATCTTAGAGATTTTTATGATGTTTATGTAAACCAACTCAACATATGTTATGTCATCCCATTTGGGGGCATTGATGAGATCCCACTGAGGGATCAATGTTATGTTTATGTATATGCACAGGTTGAGTTTGGTTGATGTGTATGGAAAGAAAAGTTTTAATTTTTATGTATGTTGTTGATCATGTATGGGATTAAGCAGGTTCACAGGATGCATGTTAGGCTTGCTACGGGTCCCGGCGACCTTAAGTCGACCCGGATCCTAGCGCCGGTAGTGGTCCAATTTTCGGGTCGTTACAGAATGGTATCAGAGCCCTAGGTTCATATGGTCGGACCTAGAGTGTCGGGCTCATAGATGTTATAGAAGGTCAAGCACAATAGGAAAGATCATGTCCACTAGGATAGGATGTGGAGTCCTGTCTTGTATGATGATGTGAAATGCCATGATAATAGGCATGTGCATTAATGATATGCTATGATATGTGGTGTATGTGATGCGGGTTCATGTGTGCCCACATGAACCATATGATGCTAATGTTTGCTTGTGATGTGTACTGTTTTTCAGAAAACAGGATGAGGGGAACTCGTCGATCAGCCAGATTGACTGGAGTACCACCTGAGGATGAGGGCATGAGCGCCCGTCCTCCAGCTTTGCCTAGGGCAATGTCTAGTAGGTCTAACCGAGATAGAGCAGCAAGAGACCCTAGAAGGTCTCTGGATCTGGGTAGAAGCAGATCAGTCAGAGGAACAGTTCAGGGAGGAGCGTCAGAGGACGTGGGGGATGATATGGATGTAGAGCAGAGGAGGGATGGCAGTCTGGGAGTTAGCATGTCGGAGGAAGGTATGGGAGAATCCCAAGGAGGCACTCAGGCCTCGGGATTTGTTCAGCCACCTTACTACCCACACTTCTCACAACATCCCGGGTATTCGATGGGAGGTACATCGGATTACCCTAGCTTCACCCCTTATCCCACACAGATGCCATACCCACCATACTACCCACCATACTCACAGTACCCAATGTATCCACCCCCAACTTACTATCCAAATCCAGCAAACCCTACCTCAGAAAATGTTGCACCACCTCCACCACCTACAGAACCAGCAGCCCCAGTTACTCAACCTTCTAGACCTAGCTCAGCCAGTGGGAGCAAGGTCAAGATGACTGACTACATGAAACTGGGTGCTCCTCAGTATGAAAAAGGGGATGACCCGTTTGTATATCTGGAAAGGGTTAAAGTGATCACAGAGGAGATTGGGGCTGATGACAGTAGAGCCATTCAGATGGCTGGGTTCACGCTTAAGTGCAAGAAGGCACGAGAGTGGTTCAAGAATTATGTGAACCCGAGAGTGGACAGCATGTCCTGGGAAGAGTTTGCAAACGAGTTTGCAGGTTGGGCTTTTCCCGATAGTTCAAGGGAGCTGAAGATGATAGAGTTTGAACAGTTGAGGCAGACGGATGAAATGAGTGTAGAGGAGTACACCGACAGATTCTTGGAGCTGTTGCCTTTTGCTGGGCAGAGTCTGGATACAGATTCAAAGAGGTCAAGGAGGTATGTCATGAAACTTCATTCCAGGTATTCCTCCTTGATCCAGTCAGTGGACAGGGAGAGCTTCCATGCCATAGTAGATATGGCCAGGAAAATGGAGGCCAGTGCCATCGTTCAGGGGACAGTTAAGCAGTCAGTGGCACAGTCTTCCGGTTCTAAAACTCCGGGTGGGGGAAGATTAGATCCTTCTACCCTGAGTGCAGCAGCTTCAGGCAGTAAGAGATGGGGTAAGCCCAAGGGTAAGAAGAACAAGTTCTGGAATAAGGTTAAGTCCAGTCTGGGATTTGGGAGTGGCTCAAGCTCTGGTGCGGATAATGTAGTTTGTGCGAAGTGTGGTAAGCCACACAGGGGAGTATGACGGTTTGGGACGAACGCCTGTTTCAGATGTGGTCAGGAGGGGCATATGGCTCGAGATTGTCCAAGAGCAGTCCCGATGGCTCAGTCCCAGCAGACAGCTTCAGGCAGTGTAGCGCAGCCAGCAGCTCCAGCCATGACTCAGGCCAGTGGCAGAGGCAGAGGGAGAGGAGCAGCCTCTTCTTCAGCGGGTTTCAGAGGTGAAGGTCCATCAGCTCCAGCACGGATCTTCACAATGACACAGCAGGAGGCAGATGCATCTAACACCGTGGTGGCAGGTAACTTAATCATTGGTTGTTCAGATGTGTATGCCTTGATGGACCCTGGTGCATCTCATTCTTTTATTGCTCCGAGAGCCCTGGGGAGGTTAGGTCTGATGACTTCTGGGTTAGAGTGTCCTCTCTGGGTCAGTGGACCCAAGTGTGATCCATCAGTGGCAGAGTCAGTCTGCCAGTGTAGTCCTGTGTTTGTTGAGGGAAGATGCTTGTCCGCCGACCTAGTGGTTCTAGATTTGACAGATTTTGACGTCATTCTAGGGATGGACTGGTTATCTACCCATGGTGCTACCTTGGACTGCAGGGACAAGGTAGTCAGGTTCAGAGGTCAGGATGGGTCTGAGGTCGTCTTCAGAGGAGACAAGAGGGGTACACCTAGAGGTCTGATATCAGCTCTTCAGGCTCGTAGGTTGCTCAGGAGGGGATGTCAGGGGTATTTGGCTCATGTGAGAGAGCTTAGCAGTCAGGTTAGAGAGCCCGCCTCGGTGCCAGTGGTTAGGGAGTTCTTAGATGTGTTCCCAGACGAGCTGCCAGGTTTACCACCTGCTAGGGAGATAGAGTTCGAGATAGAACTGATGCCTGGAACCCGACCGATCTCTATCCCTCCCTACAGGATGGCGCCAGCAGAATTGAAAGAGTTGAAGGAGCAGTTGCAGGAGTTGGTAGACAAGGGCTTCATCCGACCGAGTACCTCACCCTGGGGTGCTCCAGTTTTGTTTGTGAGAAAGAAGGATGGATCCCTTAGGCTTTGTATCGACTACAGACAGTTGAACAAAATCACTACCAAGAACAAGTACCCATTGCCAAGGATCGACGATCTATTCGACCAGCTAGCAGGAGCGGGTTGTTTCTCCAAAATAGATCTGAGGTCCGGGTATCATCAGTTGAGGATCAGGGAAGAAGACGTGCCAAAGACAACTTTCAGGACCAGATATGGGCATTTTGAGTTCCTTGTGATGCCGTTCGGGTTAACCAACTGTAACGACCCGAAAATCGGACCGCTACCGGCACTAGGATCCGGATCGGCTTAAGGCCGCCGGGACCCGTAGCAAGCCTGACATATAACCTGTAAACCTGTATAATCCCATACATGATCAACAACATGCATAAAAATTAAAAATTTTTATTCCAAGAACATCAACCAAACTCAACCTATGCATAAACATAAACATAACTTTGATCCCTCTGTGGAATCTCATCTGTGCCCCCAAAGGGTAGCATAATATCTGTTGAGTTGGTTTACATAAACATCATAAAGATCTCTAAGATCATGTATTAAAGGGATAGCACAATCTATGGTCAAGCACACACTAACATCCATAAACTCATTACATAACTATACTGTACTTTTACATTGTAATTTGATCATGTCCATTGCTAGCTATTACATAAACATGACTTCTTTACTCTATCCGGACTCCTGCTGTATCCTGTACCTGTAAGCCTGGGGGTAAAGGGAGAGGGGTGAGCTAAAAGCCCAGTGAGTAGAGCTATTAAAACACATTAACACTATGCTCTATGAAATGCATCATAACACAAACAATTCACATAAGGGTTGGGTGAACTTGTCACCAATTAGTCCAAGTTAACTCTGTGCCAGGCCTGTAGAATGGGGTCCTGGTCTTTCCTGTCAGAACATATTTTACTTACCATTTCCTCAGGGCCTCCTCTGAATTCCTGATCTTCGAGTCCCGTAACCGTGCTAGACCATAGGATGGGATCCTGGTCCTTCCTTACTCTGTGCCAGGCCTGTAGAATGGGGCCTGGTCTTTCTTACTCTGTGCCAGGCCTGTAGCATGGGGCCTGGTCTTCCTGTCATGGACTAATTGGGTCATCCGACATTCACCCACATCAACAACAATTGATGCAATGCGGCATATTCGTGAAAACTAATGCAATCATCCTATTGCATAATCATGATGCATGATACATTATAAAACATTTAATTTAAAAGATTAAGTTTTAGTTCCACTCACCTCTGGCTGACTCTGACAACACCGAAGCAGCTGAACTCACTGCTGGGGTCCTCGGTTCCTCGGGTCCGAACCTACACAGGTGGACTCAAATGAGGGACCAAACATACCTGAACATAACTATAAACTACTCCCCAAAAACCCCCTAAAGCATCATGAAAACATCACATGAAAACATGCAAGAAATGGCTGAACAGGGCACTTTCGGCGGCACCTTCGGCGGCCGAAAGTCCCTCCAGAGACGAAAGTCAGGCACTTTCGGCGGCACCTTCGGCGGCCGAAAGTCCCAGACAGAGACGAAAGTCTCTTTTCGGGGGCAACTTCGGCAGCCGAATGCTGCCTCCACAAAGGGGGTTCAGCGGCCGAAACTCCCTTCGGCGGCCGAACCTGGTTTCTGCCAGAAGGGCAGAAACTTGGTTCACATGAACCCCTTGCCTCCCAAAACTTCAAATCAAGCATATATCTCAACCAAATCATGCATACAAGTTTCTAGGGGCCTCAAAACATCAAATACCCCAACTACAACACTTCAAACATACTCAAACAAGCCACATTGTTCAAAACATCAATATTAACCCATAAACTCAACATATACCCTAACATGCATTTCTACCCATAGATCTTGCATAAAACTTATTTAAAACACATAAGGAGCTTAAGATCGGCTCTTACCTTTTGAAGATGGAGAGGGAGACGACCTAAACTTGGAGATCCACAAAAATGAGCTCCTGAGTTCCCAAAGCTCCAAAACTTGGTTTAAATGCTCAAAACTTGCAATGTGAGTTTAAAACTCAAGAAAAATGGAAGAGATTTGGAAGAAGAACACAAGAGTTGCAAAAGGGAAGGTCGGAAGCTTGCTGTGGCCGAAAATGGGAGAAAGCTCGCCCATTTCGGCTAAGTGCCCCTTTTATAGGTGGCTGGCCAGGCCACGTTCGGGGGCCGAATGTGCCTCCGCATCCATGCAATGTTCGGCGGCCGAACTTGACTTTCGGCGGCCGAACCTGGGTTTTCCTCCAAAGACTTTTCATGCAAAAACTCATTTTATTTAATACTTAAAAATCATAAAACACATTAAAACATTTTTATAAAACATGATTCTACCCTTCTAGAGGTCTCCAACATCCGAGATTCCACCGGACGGTAGGAATTCCGATACCGAAGTCTAGCCGGGTATTACACCAACGCCCCTGCAGCATTCATGGATCTCATGAATAGAGTGTTTAGCCAGTACCTGGATCACTTCGTTATTGTTTTCATAGATGATATCCTAGTGTATTCCAGGAATGCAGAGGAGCATGCCCATCATCTGAGGATGGTTCTACAGACCTTGAGGGAGCATGGCTTGTATGCCAAGTTCTCCAAGTGTGAGTTCTGGCTGAGGAGCATTTCCTTCTTGGGGCATGTTGTAACAGCCCGGACGTGATCCCCGGCATTGTTACCGTTCACACCTAGGGCTATCCCTCGCCTGGCCTCTTGCCACCTCGGGCTTTCCACTGGCGTATGAACAGCTCTTAACATCCCTTCACCCTCACGGGTTCCGGGCAGGATTTGTCCCCTTGGGTTCTCGCATCGCATCCTTCCCCAAGTGGATTTGGCCCAAATTTCCCTTTTGAAATTAGGTCGCCTCCCCTACTACTCGAACCCTTGACCTCCCACTTTAAGGGAATAGTCTGGTGAGAGTGAGTACCAATTGTGCCAATGAGGTGGATTGAAAGTATCCCACATCGGAAAGAGGTAAGGAGGGGGGACGCCTTATAAGGGCAAGCCCCAAGAGACCACAGTAGACGCGTTTTGAGGGGAAGGACGCTTGCGTGAACCCTCAGAAACAAATCCGTGAGGGGTAAGATGGGCCGAAGGTGCTCTCCCAAAGCGGACAATATCTACTGTTGTGGGCCCAGAGGATGTTACACAGAATGTGTGTGCTAGATTTTGGCGGTTCTTGGAGGCAACATCTACCCTTGGTGGAGTTCGCCTACAATAACAGCTATCATGCTAGCATCGGGATGGCCCCATATGAAGCTTTGTATGGGAGGAAGTGCAGATCACCCGTCTGTTGGGAAAAAGTAGGAGAGAAGGCCCTGGCAGGGCCTGAGTTAGTAGAGATCACCAGCAGGGTGGTGCCCATTATCAGAGAAAGAATCAAGACTGCTGCAAGCAGACAGAAGAGTTATGCAGACATCCGCAGAAGACTAGTAGAGTTTCAGGAGGGGGATCTAGTATTGCTCAAGGTGTCTCCAATGAAAGGGGTGGTTCGGTTTGGGAAGAAAGGTAAACTAGCCCCGCGGTACATCGGACCCTTTGAAATATTGCAAAAGGTCGGGAATGTGTCGTACAAGCTGGATTTACCTGCTTCAATGCAAAGAATCCATCCGATTTTCCATGTTTCCATGTTGAGGAAGTTTGTGTCAGATCCGGGCAAGGTTCTTAGTGAGCCTGATGTGGAGATCCAAGAGGATCTCACCTATGTTGAGCAGCCAGTACGGATCATAGACACCCAGATCAGAAAGCTAAGAAACAAGGAAATCCCGATGGTGAAAGTCCTTTGGAACCACCACAATATAGAAGAATGCACCTGGGAGACACGGGAGTCCATGCTCCAGCAATATCCCCATCTCTTTTAGAGGTTAGTATCCTTGTGTGCTATGTGTTATGTATGTATGTTATGTTGTTTTGCTATGCATGTACTAGTTGAGGAATATTCGGGGACGAATGTTCTTAAGGGGGGGAGAATGTAATACCCGGCTAGACTCCGGTATCGGAATTCCTACCGTCCGGTGGAATCTCAGATGCCGGAGACCTCTAGAAGGGTAGAATCATGTTTTATAAAAGTGTTTTAATGTGTTTTATGATTTTAAGTATGAAATTAAATGAGTTTTTGCATGAAAAGTCATAGGAGGAAAACCCAGGTTCGGCCGCCGAAAGTCAAGTTCGGCCGCCGAACATGCATGCGTTTTGGAGGCACGTTAGGCCCCCGAAAGCATGAGTGAGGGAAGTCTAGGTTCGGCCGCCGAAAGTCAAGTTCGGCCGCCGAACATTGCATGGATCCGGAGGCACATTCGGCCCCCAAACGTGGCCTGGCCAGCCACCTATAAAAAGAGGACTTAGCCGAAATGGGCGAGCTTTCTCCCATTTTCGGCCACAGCAAGCTTCCGACCTTCCCTTTGCAACTCTTGTGTTCTTCCTCCAAATCTCCTCCATTTTTCTTGAGTTTTCACCTCGCTTTGCAAGTTTTGAGCATTTTAAACAAGTTTGGAGCTTTGGAAACTCAGGAGCTCATTTGCTTGGATCTCCGAGTTTTGGTCGTCTCTTTCTCGATCTTCAAGAGGTAAGAGCCGATCTTAAGCTCAATGTATGTTTTAAACAAGTTTTATGAAGTGCTATGGGGTAGAAATGCATGTTTAAGTTAGTTGAGCTATGTTAGGTTTTATGTGATTTATGGACAATGTATGTTGTTGATGTGTGTTTGAAGTGTTGTAGATGGGGTATATGCTAGTTTGAGACCCCTAGGTGTAATGTATGATATGTATGCATGTTTTAGAACAAGTTTATGCATGATTTGAGGTTTTGGGAGGCAAGAGGTTCATGTGAACCAAGTTTCTGCCAGTTTGGCAGAAACCAGGTTCGGCAGCCGAAGGAACTTTCGGCCGCCGAACCCCCTTGTGGAGGCAGCATTCGGCTGCCGAAGCTTGCCCCCGAAAGAGGACTTTCGGATCTGTCTGGGACTTTCGGCCGCCAAAGGTGCCGCCGAAAGTGCCTGACTTTCAGATCTGTCTGGGACTTTCGGCCGCCGAACCTGCCGCCGAAAGTGCCCTGTCCAGCCTTTCTTTGCATGTTTTGCATGGATGTTTTGAGATGTTTTAGGGGGTTTTTGGGGGATGTTTTTAGAGTTATGTTCTAGTATGTTTGGTCCCTCATTTGAGTCCACCTGTGTAGGTTCGGACCCGAGGAACTGAGGACCCCAGCAGTGAGTCTGCTGCCCCAGTGTCTGGTCAGAGCTACCCAGAGGTGAGTGGAATAACTCTTATGCTTTTAAATAAATAAATCAGTTTTAGCATGATTCACGCATCATGAATGCCATGAGATATAATAGGGTGCGTGCATTAGAATTCACGAATATGTTGCATTGCATATTATGTTGATGATGCGGATGAATGTTGAATGATCCTTTAGTCCTCCTATGTTATGATATGATGATGATACGGTACGGAAGACCAGTGAGGCCCATTCTACGCCCCTGGCACTATGTAAGAGAAAGACCAGTGAGGCCCATTCTACGCCCCTGGCACTATTGGAATGTGTAGAGGACTATTGGTGACAAATTCATCCTTGATGTGATTAGCTGTGATGTGATGCATTTCATGTTATCATGTGTTTTAAATGTTTTACTATTCTGCTCACTGGGCTTTGTAGCTCACCCCTCTCCCCTAACCCCAGATGTGCAGGTACAGGGTAGACCAGGAGGTCAGCCAGAGTTTTGAAGCATGTTTATGTAATAAGTTAGATTGTGGACATGATAATTGTACTATGATGTAATGTAAGAGATTATAATATGTTATGTAATGAGGTATATTGAGGTTATAGTTGTGCTTGACCCTATGAGTATTGTAATCCCTTGTTGATACATGATTTTACTGTCTATTGATGCTTATGTTTTACCAACTCAACTTATAATGTATCGCCCAGTGGGGCAATGATGAGACCCCACTAAGGGATTAATGTTTAAGTTATGCTATGATTAGTGAATGTACAGGTTGAGATTGTTTGATCATGTATGGGATTTACAGGTTTGCAGGTTATATGTCAGGCTTGCTACGGGTCCCGGCGGCCTTACGCCGATCTGGATCCTAGCGCCGGTAGCGGTCCGGATTTTCGGGTCGTTACACATGTGGTGTCAGAAAATGGTATAGAGGTAGACCCCAAGAAGGTAGAAGCTGTGGCTAACTGGCCTAGACCCACTTCAGTGATGGAGATCAGGAGTTTCTTGGGTTTGGCAGGTTACTACAGGAGGTTCGTTCAGGATTTCTCGAAAATAGCAACTCCTCTGACCAGACTAACCAGGAAGAATCAGAAATTTCTGTGGACCGACCAGTGCGAAGAGAGTTTTGAAGAGCTTAAGAAGAGGTTGACTTCAGCGCCAGTTTTAGCTCTGCCATCTAGTGATGAGGACTTTACAGTCTTTTGTGATGCGTCCCGTGTGGGACTGGGTTGTGTACTGATGCAAAATGAGAGGGTGATTGCTTATGCTTCGAGGCAGCTAAAGAAGCATGAGTTGAATTACCCCACACATAACCTTGAGATGGCAGCAGTAATCTTTGCACTCAAGATGTGGAGGCACTACCTCTATGGGGTAAAATGTGAGATCTTCACAGATCATAAAAGCCTGCAGTACATCCTGAGTCAAAGAGATTTGAACTTGAGACAGAGGAGATGGGTAGAGTTGCTGAGTGATTATGATTGCAAGATTCAGTATCATCCGGGTAAGGCGAATGTCGTGGCAGACGCCCTAAGCCGGAAGTCAGTAGGCAGTCTATCCCACATCACGGCAGAGAGGAGACCAGTGGTGAAGGAGTTTTACAAGCTCATTGAGGAAGGTCTACAGTTGGAGTTGTCTGGTACAGGTGCCTTGGTTGCTCAGATGAAAGTGACGCCCGTGTTTCTGGAGCAGGTGGCTCAGAAACAGCATGAGGACCCAGAGTTAGTGAAGATTGCCAGGACTGTTCAGTCAGGCAAGGACAGTGAGTTCAGATTCGACCATAAGGGGATCCTCCGCTATGGGAGTCGATTGTGTGTACCAGATGACATAGGGCTAAAAGGAGACATTATGAGAGAGGCTCATAATGCAAGATACAGCATTCACCCCGGAGCACCAAGATGTATCAGGATCTGAAGAAAGTTTATTGGTGGCCAGCTATGAAGAGAGAAGTGGCACAGTTTGTGTCAGCCTGCGAAGTTTGTCAGAGGGTGAAGCTGGAACATCAGAAGCCGGCTGGAATGCTTAACCCGCTACCTATTCCAGAGTGGAAATGGGAGAATATAGCTATGGACTTCGTAGTGGGGTTACCGGCGACGTCCGACAGATTGGACTCCATATGGGTGATTGTGGACAGACTCACCAAATCTGCTCACTTCATCCCTGTCAGGAGTGGCTATTCTGTGGACAAGTTGGCGCAGGTGTACGTTGATGAGATAGTCAGACTGCATGGGGTTCCTGTTTCTATAGTGTCAGATAGAGGACCCCAGTTCACCTCCAGGTTTTGGCGGAGTCTGCAGGATGCCATGGGTACTAGATTGGATTTCAGTACTGCCTTCCACCCCCAGACTGATGGACAGTCAGAAAGGACCATCCAGACTATCGAGGATATGCTGAGAATGTGTGTGCTGGACTTTAGCGGTTATTGGAGGCAGCATCTACCTTTGGTAGAGTTTGCCTACAATAACAGCCATCATGCTAGCATCGGGATGGCTCCATATGAAGTTTTATATGGGAGAAAGTGCAGGTCACCTGTTTGCTGGGAGGAAGTTGGAGAAAAGGCCTTGGCAGGGCCTGAGCTAGTAGAGATCACCAGCAGGGTGGTACCCTTAATCAGAGAAAGATTCAAGACTGCTGCAAGCAGACAGAAGAGTTATGCAGACATCCGCAGAAGGCAAGTAGAGTTCCAGGAGGGGGATCTGGTATTGCTCAAGGTGTCTCCAATGAAAGGAGTGGTTCGGTTCGGGAAGAAGGGTAAGCTGGCTCCGCGGTACATCGGACCCTTTGAAGTCCTGCAAAGGATTGGGAATGTATCGTACAAGTTGGATTTACCTGCTTCAATGAAGAGAATCCATCCGGTTTTCCATGTTTCTATGTTGAGGAAATTTGTGTCAGATCCGGGCAAGGTTCTTAGTGAGCCTGATGTGGAGATCCAAGAGGATCTCACCTATGTTGAGCAGCCGGTACGGATCCTAGACACCAAGATCAGAAAGCTAAGAAACAAGGAAATCCCGATGGTGAAAGTCCTGTGGAACCACCACAATATGGAAGAATGCACTTGGGAGACACGGGAGTCCATGCTCCGGCAATATCCTCATCTCTTTTAAGGTTAGTCTCTATGTGTTTTTTTGTTGTATGCCTTGCATGTGCTAGTTGAGGAACATTCGGGGACGAATGTTCTTAAGGGGGGGAGAATGTAATACCCGGCTAGACTCCGGTATCGGAATTCCTACCGTCCGGTGGAATCTCGGATGTCGGAAGCCTCTAGTAGGGTAAAACCATGTTTTCATAAAATGTTTTAATGTTTTTGATGATTTTAAGTAAAGAGGAAATGAGTTTTTGCATGAAAATAGCTTTGGAGGAAAACTCAGGTTCGGCCGCCGAACCTCAAGTTCGGCCGCCGAACATGCATGCGTTGCGGGTGTGCTTTAGGCCCCCGAAAGCATAAGTGAGGGAAGTCCAGGTTCAGCCTCCGAACCTCAAGTTCGGCCGCCGAACATAGCATGCATGCGGAGGCACATTCGACCCCCGAACATGGTCTGGCCAGCCACTATAAAAGGGTCCCTTAGCCGAAAACGGGCGAGCTTTTCCCCATTTTCGGCCAAGGTGAGCTCTCCGCCGTCCCTCACCCATTTTTGATGTTCTTCCTCTAAATCTTTCAAGATTTTCACTTGTTTTAACTTGGTTTTGAAGATTTAAGCTTTTGAGCAAAGTTTTGGAGCTTGGAGGTTCAAGAACCAAATCTCTCCCAACTCCGAGTTTTTGGGTCGTCTCTCTCGATCTTCAAGAGGTAAGAGCCGATCTTAAGCTCGTTTTATGTTTTGAATAAGTTTTATGCAAGATCTATGGGTTAGAATGCATGTTTAGGTTATGGTTGTGTTTATGGGTATAAATGTGTGTTCTTGAACAATGTGGATGCTTGATGTGTTGTAGATGGGGTTTATGATGGTTTGAGACCCCTAGGAACATGTATGCTTGCGTTTGTGTGTTGTAGAATAGGTTTGATGCATGTTTGATAAGTTTGGAGGCGAAATGTGCATTGGGAGCCAAGTTTCTGCCCTTTGGCAGAAACCAGGTTCGGCAGCCGAAGGAACTTTCGGCCGCCGAACATGACTGGGGAGGCAGCCTTTCGGCTGCCGAAGCTTGCCCCCGAAAGGAGACTTTCGTCTCTGTCTGGCAGTTTCGGCCGCCGAAGGTGCCGCCGAACATGCATGAGTTTCGTCTCTGTCTGGGAGTTTCGGCCGCCGAAGGTGCCGCCGAACCTGCCTGACTTTCGGCTCTGGAGGGACTTTCGGCCGCCGAACCTGCCGCCGAAAGTGCCCTGTCCAGGCCTTCTTTGCATGTTTTTGCATGGTTGGTTCATGATGTTTTAGGGGGTTTTTGGGGAGTAGTTTATAGTTATGTTCAGGTATGTTTGGTCCCTCATCTGAGTCCACCTGTGTAGGTTTGGACCCGAGGAACCGAGTACCCCAGCAGTGAGTTCAGCTGCTTCGGTGTTGTCAGAGTCAGCCAGAGGTGAGTGGAACTAAACTTAATCTTTTAAATTAAATGTTTTATCATGTTTCATGCATCATGATTATGCAATAGGATGATTGCATTAGTTTCACGAATATGCCGCATTGCATCGATTGTTGTTGATGTGGATGAATGTTGGATGACCCAATTAGTCCATGACAGGAAGACCAGGACCCCATTCTACGGCCTGGCACTATGTAAGGAAAGACCAGGACCCCATTCTACGGCCTGGCACGGTTATGGGACTCGAAGACCAAGAGCCCAGAGGAGGCCCTGGGGCAAATGGTAAGTAATGTATGTTATGACAGGAAGACCAGGACCCCATGCTACGGCCTGGCACGATGGTAGCTTGGACTAATTGGTGACAAGTTCACCCAACCCTTATGTGAATTGTCTGTGTTATGATGCATTTCATTGGAGCATAGTGTTAATATGTTTTATAGTTCTGCTCACTGGGCTTTTAGCTCACCCCTCTCCCTTTACCCCCAGGCTTGCAGGTACAGGATAGAGCAAGAGTCCGGTTAGAGTAAAGAATTCATGTTTATGTAATAGCTAGTAATGGACATGATCATATTGTAATGTAAAGTCTTAATCAGTATAGTTATGTAATGAGATGATGTATATGGATGTTAGTGGTGTGCTTGACCATAGATTGTTGTATCCCTTCTAATACATGATCTTAGAGATTTTTATGATGTTTATGTAAACCAACTCAACATATGTTATGTCATCCCATTTGGGGGCATTGATGAGATCCCACTGAGGGATCAATGTTATGTTTATGTATATGCACAGGTTGAGTTTGGTTGATGTGTATGGAAAGAAAAGTTTTAATTTTTATGTATGTTGTTGATCATGTATGGGATTAAGCAGGTTCACAGGATGCATGTTAGGCTTGCTACGGGTCCCGGCGGCCTTAAGTCGACCCGGATCCTAGCGCCGGTAGCGGTCCGATTTTCGGGTCGTTACATCATCGGATCGACCTCTTAGTGTCAAAAAAGCAAAATTAAAGAAAAAACTTGATGAATCTTTTTCATTCGCTATGAAATACTTATATGCTGATAATGAAAAGTTTGTGGAATCATTGATGAATGCAACTGCAGAAAGGAAGAAGAGAAAGCTGATGAGAAGTAGAGCTTTGAACTTAAAGAAATTTAAAGAAAAAAAATAAAATTTTACTGTTCGATTTAAATTCTATTTTCGATCCAATTGCTTGTGAAATGTTTCGCCAAGAAAAATTTTGAATATCAGAGAAAAAAGCTCAACGTTAACAATCACCACCATTATCTGCCTCCAATGTGTATGGTTAATATTTCAATAATATTGATGGATCCGGATTCGACTTGCCGGATATTAAATATTTAGCGTGTATTGTTGCTTATTGTATTTTCAATTAATATTCAATTATAATATACGTGCAACCCAACTTATTCTATATAATATATTATAAATAAATTAATTTATCATAAATACTATGATAAATTATATTTTAGTTCCTAAATTTTAGCATAATTAACGGATCAGTCCCTCTATTTTTAGAACCGAATACTTAAACTCTTGTATTTTTATTTCGTCCAAACTTGAGATCCTTCTATCTTAAAAATCTATTAAAAATAAGAGAGGAATATTTTAAATACTAAAATACCCTTTACCAAAATCTCACCCTCTCCCTCCTCCTTTTACTTTTCCTCTACATTAACTCTGTCTCTCCACTCTCTCTCTCTCTCCAAATCTTCATCTTTGATCTTTCTTCCTTTTGTTACTTCACATTTTTCTTTCTCTCTCTCCACTAGCTTGGCACTTTCGACACAGATGAGGAAGCGGTCTTGGCTTATGACAACACAGCTTACAAGCTCTCAGGTGACTTTGCAAGGCTCAACTTCCCTAACCTCCACCATCAAGGGTCTCACATTGAAGGTTGGCAATATAAATGGCAATTCTCCGTGCCTATCAAATTGCTTAATTTCATTTTGATTATGGCCTCGAATAAGTTGCTACAATTTTTTCTACTGCACATTTTCTTCAATTCCTTTTTCGTTGAAGAAGAATTAATGAAAGACATCTTAAGTTTTTTTTTTCTTCCTTTTTTAACTATACAACTCAATTGCAGTTTACTATCCCATTTTTGTATTCAAAGATATCAGTAATAAAGCCGTTTTATGTATTCTATGATTGCATTGCTAAATATTTCTTTAGTTGGCTGGACTATCTGAATTGGTTCTATTTTCCATTTCAACATAAGCACCTACTGTTTGTTCTGGTGTCAATATAAAATGTCGGATTAACATATGGTAGATTATGATTCTGGGCACTCACCTTCTGTTGATTTTTTCTTTTTTATATGATTAACAGGATTTTAATTAGTGATTGAAAATGTCAAATCCAAAGGTTTTCTTTGATGTTCTTATTAGCAAGATGAAAGCTGGTCGTGTTGTTATGGAGCTCTTTGTTGATATCACCTCAAAAACTGTTGAAAATTTTTATGCTCTCTATATTGGTGAAAAAGGGATTGGAAGATCTTGAAAGCCACTACACTACAAGGGCTCTACTTTCCACCGAATCATCCCCAACTTCATGTGCCAGGGTAGGGATTTCATAAGAGGGAATGGTACTGGAGGAGAATCAATCTATGGCATGAAGTTTGCAAATGAAAACTTCAAGCTAAAGCATATAGGACATGTTGTTCTTTCAATGGCAAATGCTGGTCCAAACACCAATGGTTCCCAATCTTTTATTTGTATTGAGAAGACCTCATGGCTTGATGGAATGCATATTGTATTTGGTAAAGTTGATTAGAGTTTTTAGATGTAAAAATATTTTTTAGATGTGTTGTACGGTGTAATAAGAGTATTGTGGGAAGAAAATTTTTTTTTTTTTCAGAGGTTTGACCAGTTATTTATCTTTGAACTAACAGAGAAATGGATGAACGAACTATACATTCGGACGGAATGAAAATAAAGGGGTTTGAGTATTCGGTTTTAAAAATACAGTGACTGATCTGTTAATTATGGTATAACTTAGAGACTAAAGTGTAATTTACTCTAAATACTATTTATAATTGATAATATATTAATCCATATTAAATTTTTTATAATTATAAAAATATAAAATAAATTAAAATAGAGAGAAAAAAAGAAACTAATTGAAAAATTTTAAATACTCAAATAGAAAGGACTTTTGTGAAAAAAATTATAAATTATTGTAAATTAAAAAAAAAAAGGTTAAATCGCGCTGCTACTAGGGGTGGCCATGGATAGGTTACCCTATCTATTGTCCATTTTTTGTAACCTATCCGTATAAATCGGTTAATGAAGCTTAGTGTCCTTAATCTAACCATTAAACATCGATTAACCAATTATCGGTTATCGAATAAATCAGTTAATCTAACCATAATCCATCGGTTAGCCTAAAACATAATCCAACAAATACAAGGTCATAAAAATTTAATCCCAAAATAAAATTAAAAGTCCATAGATTAAAATTAAATACTGTAAATAAAAGTATTCTTCAAAGTTATAAAGTTACAACCATATTAAAAGTGCTTCAACCAACAATATCAAGCAGCAACATTAAAAAAGTTACAATCAAAGTTACAAGTTACAACCATAAGTTACAAACATTGGAAAAGAAACAAGCAGCAACACATTAATCATCAATGTTGACTAAGGGATGCTCTTGAGTGACGCATGATTTTTCTGCATAAAAGAAAGTACAACATTAGATGATAATAAAATAGAAACTAAACATGGGTAAGAAATAGAGAAAGTAAAAAAAAAACAGAATTCACTTTACATATTTCAAGACTCTCAAGTTTTTTAATGACCAAGTTAAGAGGAGGGCTGGGTTAAGAACTACCAAATGATGACCTAAGCCAATCTTGAGCACAAATAAGTGCTTCAACTAGCCTAGGAGTTAGAGAAATTCAAAATTGGTCGAGGACACATCCTCCCGTGCTAAAGGCAGATTCGGAGGCAACCGTTGACACGGACATAGCCATCACGTCTCTAGCCATCAAAGCAAAAACTTTATACTTAGTTGCATTCACTTTCCACCAGCTCAATATATCAAAACCATTGTTGTTCTCTTCACATTCATCACCCAAATACTTATCCAATTCAGTTTTTTGCTCTCCACTCCCTTGACTCACCTTTTACTTTTTGTACATATTACGAATAAGAGTAAATGCATCATTTTGCACTTCAGTTATTGGAGAATTAGACTCACTAACTTCTTCATTTAATTGGACAACTTTAGATGTAGTTTGAGTACTATAAAACTTAAACATGGAAAACAAAACCCTTTTCACCTTTGCTTTCAACTTTTGGGCATCATTAACATCAAAAGATTGTTCAACCATAAAATCAACATAAGACAGCTTATAATGTGGATCAAGGACAACAGAAATAAACGACATTACATTCAAATTATCAACTTCTCCCAATATTTTCTATATTTCATCCTCATCCTTATAACCATCAATTTTAAACTCTCATTCTCACTTTCACACCAAGCAGAAATCATCATCCCAAGACCAAAAATCATATTTATATACTCATTACTAGTACAATAAAGTGAACCTGATAATTTATTTATGGTATCATAAAATATTCGAAGAAAAGGCAGCAATGTGTTAGCATATTCCCAATCTCTTTCAATTGGTAAACCATCTTTACCAATAAGATCAGCCACATACTTACTATCCTTTGTCTCTAGCAAGTCAAAAGCTTTTTGAAATTTTAAAGCTAACTCCAACATCAAGTATGTAGAATTCCACCTAGTCTCTATATCTAAACAAACTATGCTTTTAGTATCTATCTTCTTCGTCTTCGCACAAGTCTTGAACCTTTGCAACCTATATGGAGAAGACCTCACATACCTCACTGTTGAAGGGATCTTTTTTATAGAATCACTATACTTTTTTAAGCCGTCTTTGACAACCGAATTCAAGATATGGGTAGCACATCTTATATGCAAATAATCACTTTGTAAACTTCTCTTCCAACTATTGAGTCTTCTTTTCAAATACATCATGCCCACATCATTTGAGCTTGCATTGTCTACGGTGATGGTAAAGATCCTATCAATTTCCCAATCAAGTAAGCATCTTTCAATCGCTTTACCAATTATCTTACCTGAATAACTAGAAATAGGACAAAAAATTATAATTTTTTTATGCAATTTTCAATCAGCATCAATGTAATGTGCAATGAGACACATATTGCTCAAGTTTTGAATTGATGTCCATGCATCGGTTGTGAGATAGATTCTTGAAGGTAAGGTCTTAAAATATTTTTTCAATTTTAGTATTTCTTCTGCAAATTATAACAAAATATTTTTTACATGACTCTTGATCAAATTTCCAAGGTTGAAGTGTATGTTCAGGTGCAGTCATAGGTTGAAAATCTAAGATTTGTTGGGTCTTATCCCACCTCTCGTGAGGATACTTTTTACAATACTTTAAATGCTTACTTAAGAAACTTGTGCCATTAGTTGCAATATATAAAAGGGCTTTTGAATAATAATTACATGTGGCTTTTGGCTCGCTGCCTTCTTTAGGTGGATCTTTTTTAAAGTGATCCCAAACCTACGATTTCTTAGGACGTACCTTTTTTGAAGAGCTTGAAAGCGATGGTTTTCCTAAATTATTATTATCATTGGAAGGAATTGACGAATTTGCACTGAATTATTGATAATAAGAGATTCACACATGTCACTATCATGTCTAGAGTTTGACATCTATAAAAATTGAAAAATATAACACATCAATTTACATATTAACTAATATGAATGATAAGACTATAAAAGCATATTAACTAATAGGATCTTCTAATAATAATGCTAAAATTAAAAAATCCAACAGTAACATGACACAAATCTTAACTCAGATAAACAAAGCATATGTTAGTCTATTTTAAATACATAAAACAGAGCTCATTGCAATTGCCTCTTTTACATCCAATTTCAATACACAAAAATCCAGCAGGCTTGGAAAAAAAAATAAAAAATAGAGCTTGGAGTTTAAATTTTGACAATGTATATAAATTCACAAAAGCATAAAATAAGGCTAATTCATAATTCAGAAAATAAACTAACAGAGGACGGGTTTATGTTTTACCTTAACAAAAACTTCACAACAAACAAATAGGTCAAAAGAAAATGCAAACAAATGAAAGTCATGAATGGATCCAGTAATGCCATTTAAAATGGAGTAGAAAAATTAAAACTTTAGAGGAAATGCAATATGGGATTAAGGGAAATGGCTTTGATCTTCAGAGCTTGAGTGTGGGCGGGAGGCTGTAGCACTGCTGAATTAGTTTTCAATTTTTAGAATTTAACCATTTAGCCATTTAGGTAATGCCATAATGGGTAATTGGATTTGGGCATTGGACTTATAATTGGACTTTACTAATATTTCTATTTTACCTATGTTTAATAAAAGAAAATATTTTACTATATATATTCTTATATTAGCTACATATTTAATATAAAAATTAATTAAAAAATTAAAAAATTACCATATAAATTTATATATATATATATAATATATACATATATTTTATCGGTTAATCATTATCTAATAGATAATGAAGATACGAGAGATTTATATTTTAGTCCTTAGATATTGCTATTATTAACAAGTCAGTCCCTGCATTTTCAAAAACCTATTAAAACGTCCTTAATTTTCTCTCCGTCAACGAAATAATCCTTCTATCATCTTTTCTGTTAAAAATAAATAAAGGACGAGAGAGAAAATTTTTAAAATCTGATTTTGCCCTCAAATAAAACCCCTTATTTAGTCCTTAAATATTGTTATTATTAACAAATCAGTCCCTATATTTTCAAAGATCTATTAAAACGTTCTTATCTTTTCTCATATCTATTAAAACGTCATTATCATTTCTTTCCATTAACGAAATAGTCCATTCTCCTCCTCCTCCTTAAAAAAGAAGAAGAAGAAAAAGAAAAAGATAATGATAATGATGATGAAGAAGAAAAATAAAAAAAAAAAGAAAAATCTTCTCATCTTCCTCCTTAAAGAAGAAGAATAAAAAGAAGAAGAATAAAAAGAAGAATAGAAGAAGAGAAAGAAAAAGAAGAACAAAAAAAGAAGAGGGAGAGAAGGAAGAATCAATGAAGAAGAAGAAAGAGGTAAAAAATTGGGTAATTTGATTTTTTGTTATATTTTTAACGAAAATAATAAATGATTGACGGAAATAAAAAATAAAAATATTTTAATATATTTATGAAAATGTAGACACTGACTTATTATTACTGGTAATACGTAGAAACTAAATTGTTAATCTTTCTTAAAGATAACTATCCTATTCTTAACTATTAATCTAAAAATTCTAAAATCACTGATCTTAACATTAACCATTAGTTTCAATTAATCTAAAAAATCAGTTAGAATACGATTAGGGTACGGTTAAATTTCAGGTCGGCGGTTAATTTGGCTACCCCTGCCTGTTACTGTAGTAAAACACTAAAATGACGCTGAATTTTATTCCTTGCAAGGCCATCTCCAACGCTAATTAGGGCATGCTGAAAGCGTGAGGAATGGTCGCTTAACTATTGCTCATCTGCTGTCGCTATCACTGCTGGCGCTTATTACGTGACGATGCTGTGTTTGGTGCCCGCCCGCACATTCTTTTCTCCCCCACTTTCCCTCACTTTCTCATCGCCCAAACACCATCTCAATCTCTCCTCCTCCTCCTCCTCCTCCACCTCCAAGCGTTATTCTCACAAATCTTCGATCAAGATGTCAACAACAGCCATCGAACACATTGTCCTCTTCAAAGTCAAAGACGACACCGACCCCTCCAAAGTCAACACCATGCTCACCTCCCTCAACGCCCTCGTCTCTCTTGACCCCGTGCTCCACCTCGCCGCCGCTCCACTCTACCGCACTAAATCTTCTCCTTTTCCCTTCACTCACATGCTTCACAGCCGTTACTCCTCCAAAGATAGCCTCAACGCCTATTCTGCACACCCTAGCCATGTCACCGTTGTTAAAGAGTCGGTTCTCCCGATCTGCGATGACATAATGGCGGTCGATTGGGTCGCCGATGATCTCCAAGGGCCGATCGTCCCACCTCCGGGTTCCGCAATAAGAGTGAGCTTCCTGAAATTGAAGGAAAATTTGGGCGAGGAAGACAAAGATGAGATTCTGGCATTCATTAAAGGGATTAAGGGGAGTATTGGAGAGATCAATCAGCTGAGTTGTGGAGGGAATTTCTCACCTGCGAGAGCCAAAGGTTATTCAATCGCGTCGCTCGCTGTTTTTCCAGGAGTGAGTGGATTGGAGGCGGTGGATTCGAACGAAGAGCTTGTGAATTTGCAAAAAGAAAAGGTTAGGGATTATCTGGAGAGCGTTATTGTTGTTGATTATGTAGTGCCATCTCCATAACTTGCAAGTCTTTAATATTCACATGCATGACATGTCTGATATTTTTGTGCTAAGAATTGAACTAAGATTTGCTCTATCATTGATTTTGCATAACAACTTCAGTATTCCATAACTATGGATTTTTATTTTTGTCTACATATTTGATTATGCTTCACATTTGATTTTAGTTATGATATTGTTTTTGTTGAAGATTTTTTTTTTAAATTTCTTTTTTCGAAGTTGTTTCCATTTGGGTCTTGGAAAATCATTGGACGGCTTTTGCTGTTATTTGTGGTCAGTCTCTCTTGTTGGATTTTGGAGTTTCATAGTTGTTTTTGCTTGTGGTCAGTCTCTCTTGCTAGATTTTATGCCCTTGAGACTTAAGAAAATATTTTTCCAATGATGTTTTGGAAGTATTGGAAGTAAAATCTAGATATTCAATCCTAATGAGTAAAAAACTGGATACTGCCTAATAGATAGTTGCAACTTCTATGGTTAAAGCTTGGAATAAGGAAATTTCAGTTTTAAGTTTTGTGCTTCTCTTCCATTCTGAACTAGAGAATAGCCATATAGTGCTGCTTAGCGGTGAGTAAAATGTTGACAAGCTAATGAGAAGCCCATATCATGGACGATGCTGTTGTGTGTCTTAAAGTAGCAAACTTGTCTAATCAATCTATGCTTTGCTACTCTTCTGTTGGCCATGGAGGTTCTATTCTACTTTCTAAAATTAGTCTCTCATTGACAATATATCCCCAACTCTGCATTTGAGGGTCATGTAGGAGGAGAGAAAGGGAGGACAACTAGATAAGTACATGATTGAACTCGATCTTTCAATTCTAGAGATGACTTTGGAACCAATGAATTAATAAGACAGGAAAGGAAACCACTGTGATGAAAGTTATATTCTCTTAATTAACGAGATGAGCAAGAGGTTTGTGCATTTAGTGAGTTGGAGAATTTACTTATTTGACGTATTGTTTAAGATAAACTGGTAAAAGACCAATTAGCATCGGCCATTACTCTCTTGGCTTAGATAGCGATCAACCTATTTTGCGAAAAAAAAAAATCTAACAAATAATTGGAAAATATCATCTTACTTCCAGTTATTTTTTTAATTTTCTACCTATGCGACACCACTCATTTATTATTGAGACCATAAAAAATTAATTAATTAATTTTTATTTTTAAAAATATATTAAACAATCTTTATAATTTTGAAAATTTAACTAAGATCCACCATTAAATTTAAGCAAGGTTATTGCTATTATATATCATAAAAAAAATAGTAGATCAGTAATAATAGGACTATACATCATTTTTTATTACAAACCGAATTGAAAAATCATGGTTGAATTGAATTTATTTTATAGTTTTGATTGGGTTTTAATTTTTTACTAGTATTAGACTTATATTACACTGAAATCGAGAATTGATTTTATATTCATGTTTTTTCTAAACTTTTTAAATTATATTATATACTATAAACTTATATCTATTTTTATTTTTATGCACTAATTTCTCAATATGTGTATATATATTATAATTATGACAATTTACATACTATTTTTTTTTCTTTATTCATTTATGGTTTCTTAATAATTTTATTAATATTTTAGTTATAAAATATCCAATCGTTTTATCGTTTTTAATTACAAGTATATTACAATATTTATGATATATTTAATAAATAGTTATATATTTATTTTATAATTAAATATTTTATAATAAAAAAATAATTAAAATATATATTAAATGATATACTTGTATTGTTACTTTCATGGTTAATTTTGTATACACATTTGCTTTATATAAATTACAAATAATTTAAATGTATATTATATATAAAATATAATTTATATTAATAACTAATTATAAAACTTAAATAGTATTTTAAATATAATTTTTATAAAAAAAATTGTATAAATTTATTTTAAAAAATTAAAAATTAAAATTATACCGAAGAAACTGAAACTCAACAATCGAGAGCCGTTTTGAATTAAAATCGAAATAATAAAAAATTAAACCAAAATCATACTCAATTTCAATTTAATTTCATCCATGGTGACGTTGCTGGTTTTCCTCTCTTGTTCTGATGCGGTCAAAGCTAGCTTAAGCTTGATCCTCACGCCAAGAAAAAAAAAAAATAGAGAAGGAAAAAACAGTCCCTCCACTTAATTCATCATCATCTAAATTAAATTCAAAACTTATCAGAATCCGTTTAAAAAATTTTAAGTTAATTAATAATTTATAAATTTAAATCAAATTAAAAAAGTTATTTAAAAAATTAATTTAAAAATAAATATTTTAAAAATAGTAAATGAAAATACTCAACTCAATATCTTATTATCTATTCAAACTTAATATCTCATTTATTTTATATACCTTAAAATGGAAAAAATATCAAATAAACTACTTCTTGATTTACAATTTTTTTTAATTTTAAACTAAATTAAATTTGAGACATTTTTATTACTATCAGACCTTAAATTTGAGTTTTAAAATCTATTTATTGATTTTTTAAAAAAAAAAGGGTTTAGAAACTTTGCACAGATTTTAATTATCTGTCTTATAAATATAAATTTAATTTATTTTTTTGTTTATTATAAATCACCTTATTTTTTGAAAACATAATTTATTTATTAATTTACTATTATATTTCATATTTAAAATGTATTAAAAAAATAAAATTTATTAATTATAAAAATAATGTAGTAATTTGAGTTGTTGATTCTAAAATATTAATGTAAATAAATAATATTATTGTAAAAAACCAAACAATATTTATTATCTCTAAGTTTTGATAAATATAAAATAGAATTAAATCTATTTTCTGAAATAAAAAACTATTTTTTATAAGAAAGAAAAGCTTATAGCCTTATTTGTTATGCATATGTTCTAAGAAAAGAATTGAATTCTATTAATAGGATTCAATTCATTTTTATTTTTAAAAGAATTCGTTTGTTTGAAATCAATTTAAATATAATATAATTTAATTGAAATCTTTTATATTAAACAAATTAATAATAAAATTTAAATTGATTTAATTTATTCATCATTCTTATTATTTTTAAATTAAATATAAATTTTTATTCTTATAAATAATAATTATTTTTATTCATTGAAATAATATTATTAATATTCTTTTAACATTTAAGATCTGAATTTTATATATTTTTTACTTTAATTGTATATTTTTTAATTAACAAAATAATATAATAAATTTTTAAGATTAATTATAAATGTATTAAATATATATTAATAGCCACTATTAAATTAAAATAATTTTGCAAAGAATAATTATTAATTAAAAATAAAAAATAAAGGATAGAAAAAAATAAAAAAATTTTAAAAACTAATTAAGTAATTTTGATATAAATAACCTTAAGAGAAATCATTTCTTGCAAAATTCTAATAATTTTGATGAGATTTACTTTTAATTCAAAATCAATTCTCACAAAAATTAATTTTTATACTATTGATTTTATTAAATACAAAAATTTTTTAAAAAATTATTAAAATTTAAAATTTCACATTTCAAATATAAAATAATATATATATATATATATATATATATATATATATATATATATATATATATATATATATATATATATATATATATACATTAATCTTTAATGTTATTAAAGACATGTTTCTTAATAGGTGTGACTAAACAATATTTGATAAATTATTAAATTTAATTTTATTAGATAAACAATTATTTACCATTTTCATAATAAAATAATTTTCCAGTCAATATAATTATAACATTATTGATTATAACAAATATTAAAATTATGATTTTATAAATTTAAAATATACAAAATATATTTATTTACTTTTTATTATTTTTTATATTTAAAATTTTGTAATTCAATTTTATATTAATGCACGAAAATATAAGCTTTTTTCAATTTTTTTTTTTCAAAAAAGGTGTCAAGTAAAAATTTTAAATTGTAAAATCTAAAAAAATTTAAAATTAAAAAAGCTAAGGTGGGCAATTAACGTGGCTTCGCCACTGGAAGCTTCTGACTGCTATCTTCTTCCCCAAGAAAAAAGAGTCAAGAACCTCAAAACAAAAATTATAGTTTAAAGTTAAATCCAAATCTTACAAGTTTCCTATATATTTATAGGAAACAAGTTTAGGACAACAGCCATCAAACATCCCAATTGAATCAACTGCAGAAACAAAAAATTTTTACAAGACAAACTCTGTCTTTGCATTGGCCATGGATGATCTTGTTCTGTACTCTGTAGGGCTTTCCTTGTTGCTCCTCCTTGTGCTCTATGGAGCTGGGAGAGTTTCATACTCAATTTGGTGGAAGCCCAAGTTGCTGGAAAGGAAACTGAAGCAACAAGGGATCAAAGGCACACACTACAAGGTCTTGCTTGGAGACATGAAAGATTACATTAGGATGATAACTGAAGCATGGTCCAAACCCATGAATCTAACCCACCAGATTGTTCAGCGAGTCGATCCGTTTACTCTTCATGTTGTTCAGAACTACGGTAAGCTGTATCATAGCATGAGTTTTATAGAATGTAATTTATTCTATTTGGTTAGATTATCCTATCTTACAAAGTTTTGATCTTTATTACAGGGAAGACATCGATGTTTTGGAATGGGAAGACACCGAGGTTGATAATCTCGAACCCAGAATTAATGAAAGAAATACTGTTGAACAAGCTAGGTCACATTCAAAAGCCTCCAATAAATCCACTGATTCTCATTCTTGCAAGAGGACTGACGGTTCTGGAAGGCGAGAAATGGGCTATACACAGAAGATTGATAAATCCTGCCTTCCACCTAGAAAAACTTAAGGTCAGCTTCACTTTTGGATCGATTTTAAGAAAAATTATTTTTTATTTCCTGTAATATATACAAATTTTTTAATTAATTTTTTAATTTTAAAAAATATATTAAAATATTTTTAAAATTTTAAAAACTTATTAATTTAATTTCACTCTCAATTTTAACAGTTAAATATTATAAAAAAAATTTAAAATATCTTTAGAGAGAAATTATAATTAATAAGCATTCTTATAAAACTGAAAAATAAATTAATAAATTTTATTATAATATAAATTAAATAGTAAAATAAATGATTAAAACTAATAAAAAGATTAATTAATAATTTTTTAAAATTCAGAGAAATTTTAATATATTTTTTTAAAAATTTATTATTTAATTTTTAAATTATAGAAATTCATTGGTTGATTTCTTAATTTTTAAAAATACATTAAAACATATCTAATATTTTAAAAAATCTATTAATTATTTATTATATTAGTTTTAATTGTTAAATATTTTACTATTTAATCCTTTGAAAAAAATCGTCCTTTAGGATTTTAAATAATCTACTAATTAGTTTTTCTCTGACATTTTATATTTTGTTTGTATTATGTAACGGTTAAAATTAATCTAAAAGGTTAATTAATAAATTTTTATATTTTTAAATGTTTTAATATATTTTTAAAAAATAAAGATTAACTAATGAATTTTTTATATTATAGAAATCAAATAGTAATTTTTTTTTTTTAAAAGCGAAGACCCAAGTAATAAGTAGGGATTAAATAAATTTTCTTTCTTATTATTGAATTGAATTTTTTTTTTTCAAATAATTTGACAGGGAATGGTACCAGTATTTGCAATGAGCTGTAAAGAAATGATAGATCAATGGAAGAAGAAGCTCAGTGATGAAGAAATCTGTGAAGTGGATGTGTGGCCTGAACTTCAAAGAACAGCAAAGGATATCATTTCCAGGGCAGCATTTGGAAGCAATTATGAACAAGGAAAGAAAATATTCCAACTTCAACATGAGTTGATGATGCTCACCATGGAAGCCATGCAAACCTTATACATTCCAGGTTTCAGGTGCTGACTAATTTCAAATTTTATTCATATAAATTAAAAAGTATTAATTATCTAATGCAACTTTTACCCTAATTTCATAGATTTGTTCCGACGAAGAAGAATCAGAGGAGAAACAAGTTGAATATAGAGATCACATCAATGCTGAGAGACATGGTTGAAAAGAAACAAAATGAAATGAGAACTGGAAGATCTAGAGTTGATGACTTGCTAAGCTTGCTCTTGCATTCTAGTGAACAGCAGAACAGTTCAGGAACTGCAAATAGCACAGTGAATAATGGGTTGACAATTGAAGAGATAATAGAGGAATGCAAGGTTTTCTATTTGGCTGGCCAAGAAACAACCTCATGCTTATTAACATGGACCATGATTGTTTTAGCCATGCACCCAGACTGGCAAGAAAAGGCAAGGGAGGAAGTTCTGCAAATCTGTGGGAATGAAGAACCTGACTTTGAAGCTTTAACCCATCTCAAGATTGTAAGTATTTATTTCACTACATAGACTAAAATTGACTTAAACTAAGTTAACCTGTGGATATGGGATGCTACAACCTCCCCCACTCAATTTTGGGCATTCTCGTCGTAATTCTGTTGTATTGTATCGGATATAATTATTAATCCAAGACTGAATCTTTAAGTCTTGTGTTTATTAGTAATTTAGATGGCTCATCACACAGATAGTTTTTATCTCGCAAAATTTAGTAATTTCATACAATTTTTTTGACGTAAAATAACTCTAATAACAATTTTAATAGACCGAATAAAATTGACCTAAATAACTTTTGCATCTATTAAGTTTTGAGTCTGAGTATTATATATAATATATCCATAAGCTAACCCATTGATATAGGAGGCTATAATAAACTCATCAAGATTGATTCTGCAGCTTGTTAAATGTTAATATTCTTGGTGTAACATTTTCTTACAGGTGACCATGATTCTGAATGAAGTGTTAAGGTTGTATCCACCGGCAATTGCTCTTTATCAGCATACTTGTAAGGAGACCAAGATAGGAGACATCACCATCCCAGCAGGAGTCGACCTTATTCTACCCACAATGCTTATTCACCGGGATCCAGAGTTCTGGGGTGAAGATGCAGAAGAATTCAGACCAGATAGATTCTCTGAAGGAATTTCAAAGGCATCTAAGGATCATTTAGCTTTCTTCCCTTTTGGTTGGGGTCCGAGGATCTGCATTGGCCAGAACTTTGCCATGTTAGAAGCTAAGGTGGCTTTGGCTATGATTCTACAGAATTTTTCATTGGAGCTCTCACCTTCTTACACGCATGCTCCTTGCACTGTTATGCTATTGCAGCCACAACATGGGGCTCAAATTTTCATTCGCCGATTGTAAGCTATAAATTGTGTTGCAAACTCAAAGACTTGCAGCTAGTGAATAATGTCTCTTCCACCTCAGAAGAGAAGAGTTTTTCCCCTTGTGTCTCAGATTGCTGCAATAGAATTAGTAATCTTTCCTAAGAATATTACATGGTTTGTTTAAAAAATGCGTGTTAATTTCTGTCTCTCTCTCTCTACATATATATTTACTTGGGAATAGGAGCAAATTCATTAATTAATTTTTTAATTTTTTAAAATGTATTAAAACATTATAAAATCTACTAGTTGGTCCGTTTACATTAAATATTTTATTATTTAGTTTCTGTAATTTAAAAAAATTATTAATTTATTTTTTAAATTTTTAAAAAAATTATTAATTAATTCTTCCGTATTAAGAGTATTTTAAATTTTTTTATAATATTTAACGGTTAAAATTAACAAACTAAATAGATTTTTAAAACGCTAAGAATATTTGAATGTATTTTTTTAAAATTGAAAAATAAATTAGTGAATTTTTTTTATATTATAAGAATTAAATATTTTTTTAAAAAATTATTTTAAAACTTGAGACTTTTTATTGACTAAAAATTCTCGAGTTCGAGTATAATATAAATTTTTTTTAAAATTTAGAGAAAAAATATTTTTAAGTATATAATTAATTTTATTAATTAGAAGCGTAGTAAACTCAGGTCTATTTTACATAATTATAAAATAAATTTTTAAATATATTAGTTAGAGAGTATTATAAATTATTTTAAAATTAAATTTGATAAGGTTTATTAAAAAGAATGCTTAAATAACAAAAACACTTTTATTTAAAAAAAAATAGCATTTCAATGTTTTTTTACCTTAAATATATTTGAAAAAAATGTTATCCATCAACTCATGCTGTAAATATGCCAACACATATGAAATGCTATCCACTTTGATGCCATGAGATTCAGAATAAAAGAATTTACAATGTTCGTGTGAGCTTAACTTGAGGGAAAGATATTTCTTTTTTATTTATTTATTTTTATTTATTTGCTAATGATATTTAACGGCTTTTTTATTATAATATCACCCGTTTATGTTACATGGATCCATATGTATGAAAATGTCAGAGTCTCTCCGTATTTAATTTTTTTAGTGCGCATGCGGATAGACTGAATCTGCTGTCATTTTTTGTATCACGTCACCGAACTGAACTTTTTCTTGTTAGACCTAGCCTTGCGAGTGACCCGGTTTACCCGTGTGCCTAGATTAAGGTTGGAGATATTGAACCGGTCGTTCAAAAAAAGTTTCATGGACTTAGGACCAACACTGTCTTTAGACCTGACCTTACTCCTGAGATGATGAAATCCGGTGGTCATTACACTTATTTTAAAATTAAAAAATAGATAATATATATATATTTTTACTTACTTACTAAATATAAAATTATATCAATTATTTAAAAATCTATTAATAATATTTTAAATTAAAATTATAAATAATTTGCACAATGTGTAAATAATACAAACTAGTATAGCCTAATTTTAAAATTTTATTTCAATTCTAGAGACTAATTTTGATTAGTTAAATTAACACTTAATTAATTAATAAAATAAATATTAATAATTACTTTTACTTTTTTGAAATTAATATCTATTTTGCTTAATATAATAAAAAGAAAACTTTATATTTTTAAATGTATTTATAAAAACTTATTTATGAGAATATAAATTTTTACTTTTCAAAACTAAAAATTCATATAAAAATTGTCAAAATAACAATAATTATCCTGTTATAAAATTAATAATATATATAATTGGGTGTAAGAGAATAGAGTGTGGAGAGAGGGAGGGGATGGTGGAGGAGGGGGAAAGGAGATGGCGAGTGTAAAGAGATTGAGGGAAGGAGGGGCATCACAGGATAATAATGATTATTGTTATTATAGATACCTGTAGTAATAGATTCAGTTTAAAATTAAATTATTATTTTTATAAATATTTTTATTGAGTCAATTTAATTTTTTATACAGATTACTTACTGTTATTGAATACAGGTAATAAATTAAAAATTTAAATTTAAATATTTATAAAAATTAAATCGAATTAATTAAAAGAGAAATTTAATTTAATTTAATTCAATTTAATTTTGTTAGTTAAAATTTTTTAATAAATTTTTTTACTTTATTTTTAATATTATATAATATAATTAAAATATTTTAATTTTAATTAAAATTTATCTTTTATATTATTATAATATATAATTAATCAATTTGATTTGATTTTATTAATTTTTTTTAAAATTTAGAAGCGAATAAAAAAGCAGACAGTCCAAAATTAAAATTTTAAATTTATTCAATTTGATTTGTTATTTCAGTTTGAATTTAATATTTTTTTAATATTTTATATAGAGTTTTCAAATTTTAAAATATAGAAAATTTTCATCAATTTTCATAAATAATTTTTATACATATATTCTAATAAAAAGAGGGAACAGGATTTTTTATTTTATTAAGAAAAATAAATATTAATTTATTGTATCAAATAATAAAATATTAATTTTGATTATTTAAATTAAAATAAATTAATTAGTTATAATTATAAAAAAATCTATAGAATTATGCTATAATTAATACACAAAAAATTTAATTTTTTTATTATTGGATTTTACATCGTACGGTCAAAAGGAGACTAGTAGACGGCAGACAGAAAGGAGACAAAAAGAATTCTCTCAATATTTAAAGAAAAAAAAAAGAGAATTCTCTCAATATTTAGAATCTGGTTCATCAAGTCAATTATGATTCTCAATTACAGATTTCATGTATTGAGATAAGGAAGAACAGTAATTCATATTTTTCCTTCATTTTTCGTTGAAAGAATCCAAAAAGCAATCCTTCATTCCCCTCTCTTTTTTCTCTATCTGCAGTTTATTTTTCTTTTTCATGAAGTAATGTTAAAAATAAATGAATAAAGAACTCTTATACCTTTCTCTTTGGGGAATAACACTATAGATTTATCAGTTTCATCTATCTAAGGAACCAATATTACTGTCACAAATCAGCCATACTATTGATGATGGAATCCACGTCAGGGGTTAGTGTGGCGTGCTTGTTGATCTCTGCAACAACACAGCAATGCTTCTCTGCTGTATTAAATGCTACGACATCTTGGGCAAATACACGATCCATACCTGGGGAGACCTGCACCCATTTCAATAATCAGATATGCTACAAAAACTGATATGTATCCAACTATTCAATGGTAGAACATCTCTCTCTCCTCTCCTTTTTATTGGGGGAGGAGTGGGGGGGTGAGGGGGGGGGGGGGGGGGGATGGGTTTATGATGCTTTTCCTGATTACTCACATCATAAAGGGTTTCACCAAGCTTCAGCTTTACTGCACCACTCCTGTACACTAGCATTTTACCCATTTGGCCAGCTGGTAAATCCTCTAATTTACAGGTCTTCTCTACTGAAGCCCTTGAGCTTTGCTTGACTTCATGGTCATCCACAGCTGCTGATCGCTTTATCATGGGCACTGTCGGTGGTAACTGAAGAAAGAACATACTTGCCTCAATGTTTTCCTCCTGCCAATCAAACCTTAAAATATGTGAGAAAGGAATTAAACTAGTAGGATCACTCAAACCATAATTTATACCAACCATTAAACCAAGATCAGCTGCATGATTTGTAGAATTTTCATCATAACTTGCAGTTCCTGAAGCCTCCCCAAATTCCTCCACATCAAGGATTGCTACAAGAAATTGAGGGAGTAACTACAATCAAGTAAAACAGATATACAAGCCAAAGGATATATATGCAAATATAAATTTTTTATAGAAGTAGCCAAACATTCTAATCAATAGTGAGTGCAGTTTGATCCTATTAGGAAAATACAGGCCTTGATCAATCTAAATTGGTTACAACTATTTTATTGCAATTATCTGATGCTCCTCGTGTAAAGTAGTGGATTCTTCTCCTCCTTTTTTTTTTTTTCTCTTAAAAGATGAATCGTAAAAGATACCTGGATTTCCTGCATATGGCCTCCTCAAAGGAAGAGTAACAGGATAATAACTGTAGTAATCCTGCAATAGATTCAACAATCATGATCAAAATTCAGTAGAACAAGAAAACCAGTAACTGCACAAAGTAATAGAGCTTTAAGCTTGGTTTATGGCTTGCATACCCATGGTTCCGCATATTCTTTTTGTCCAAGTCCTGATGAAGGATCACCGCCTGCAAAACAGGGAAGCATAAATCTCTTTTACACCTCGCTAGTAGCAAATAATAAATCACTTAATCCACAAATAGCGTACCAGTGAAAGCTGAACCCTGATTTTGGTTACTTGCAATCCCCCTTTTTGGGACACCGTATGATTTCAAGCCACTAGATGCAGCTCCAAAACCAAATGCAATTTGCGAAGCATGCACTGTATAAGGGTCACCAAGTAAACATTAATATCACAAAATATTACAAATAATGCATTGTAGATATAATATCTGATGAATCTGAAATTCCACTGTTTTATTATACTTCGTGGTACAAATAAGTTATCCACACGTCTTCCATAAAATGTCATAATTGATGAGATTATCCTGGTGTCAACAGAAAATTTTAATCGGTTGAAACTAGTTGCCAACCTTTATACGTTGGATAAGATCAGTCTTCAACATAAGGACAATTACATCCAAGAAGTAATGATGTTCTAACATTATTGACATCAGGTCACAACTCCAGAAAAATTTAGCTCAGTTAAACCATCATGGTTCTAATCAATTTCAAAATATCAACATAATTTATATATGGGATTTTGCTTACATTGCACTACTACTATTTAATTAATTTCAGCTAGGCATTTGCTTTTTCTCATGAAAGGTGAAACTTACACATACATACACATGCACGCACACACATTTTATACATTTGTCTAACTAGGATATAGCTGCATATTTTCTTTCAGTATTCCTATACTCGCACAAAAAAATAAGAGTCTAGCTTTAGCATTTAGCAAAGGAATACAGAAGTATAGGGAAAAGGGTTGATAGCCTACAGACCAATTTAAGTAACATGACATTGAAATCCTAAACTAAAAGATTATAAGAGTGAAGCAGAGAGACATGTGAACTCAAATGGAAGGGTTTTCAACCAGTAGTCACCAGATGCACCAGTCGTGCATGGACCTATGGGGATTGAAGATAGAATCAAAACCAAAAAAGATTTATCAATGAATTAAACAATGTCAATATATATTTTGGCACCAACTTTACTGTTGATTATAATATCACTTCAAGGTTTGTTGTTAGTTAAATATTTTATCACAATCAAAGATTGGAACTCTTTTTTTTTTTGGTCTTGAAAAGATTTAAGCATAGACTTCAAATTTGTCTGTCTCTACTTTCTCCAAATCTCAAATTCTGAAAATCAACATGATAGTCAAACTAAAATAAGTCAAGCTAGCATCAGGCTGCAATATGCAATGCCTGGTGGAACAATGAAGGAGAGGAGTATCTTACAACTAATATAACCACAAGACTCTTTTGTGTTAATTTAATAGTTTAAAGTGTTATGCAAAATATGAACAAATCTCCAGGTTTCTGGAACGAATCAATGTGATAGTTAACTATATATTTTATTTTTTTATTTTTTTATTTTGTTTTGGTCCTCAGTCATGAGATTGATTCTATGCATAGTTCCATTGTTTAAGCTAGCTACTGTAAATCAATTTCAGCAACAAGATGATCGGAAGAACAACCACATTGCTTTCCTTTTTCTTTTTCTTTCTCTATCTTTTCTTTGAAGAAGTACTGAGAGAACATGAACTCAGCCAACTATATCTCCATATAAACAAATTGCAAAATTAAGGGGCTAAGAAAATTCAACTAAACAAAGAGGAATAACAAATTAGTTCTAATCTCTATTCAAGAATATTACCTTTCTTTTCAACTTTAGACTTTGTCTTCATGGACCTTTCCTATTTAAGAGGTACAAAAGTGAATATGATCAAATGAAGGCATGTTAAAATTGAATAAGATGTTTCACTAATTCAATACCCAAAAAAAAGAGAGAGAGATAGAGAGAGAGAAAGAGAGAAAACAATAATAACAAATTGATGACCGAGCATACCTGGAATTGTTTCATCAAATTCATTGCCTGAACTGCATCAACTTCCTCAACCTTCTCGCTGCAAACAACAAATAGGAAGAACACAAAAGTTAAAAAAGAGATTGAAAGAAACAAAGTCAACAAAAATCAAGAGCATTGCCAGTCAACTAAACATGGCAACTACCTTTTAACTTCAGGCTTTGGCGCCCGGCGGGGGGGAGCTTTAGGCACAAATTTATGCTGCAACGTATCACAGCACATACATACATCATATAAAGACACTTCATTTGGGTATCATCGAAACACAAATGGGTATTGAAGCAAACCTTCCTAGGGGGATTTTGAGGAGGCTTTGACTCCATTAGAACTTGTAAAACTTGCAGCAAAAAATTAGAATATACTTCAGCAACCTGTAAAACAACTGCTCGTTAATGATGAGGTAAACAAAACTCAAATGCCGCTTATAACTCCACTATTCGTTAATGGTGAGCATCATCCGAAACAGAAACAATCATAAGGAATGGTAACGAGCAGAATCTGGTAAGTAGAATGATCACTTTGAGTCATCATAATAACAGATCATTAGCTAACTGGAAGTGAATAGAAAGTGAGATAAATCACATGCATAGATGAGAAAGAAGAAGAATAGGAGATTGAAAGAGGCAGAGCAGAAGAACAAAACCTGTATTGAGAGCTTTTGGTTTGATGAGAAGCAGAGTAGCCAATGAGGAATCGTATGGAGAGAAACGAGGAAACGGCCAGCCAAAACTAAAGTCGCTGTCAAGGCAAAAACCTAAGCGCGCCCTGTTGCGTCGTCCGACGTGCCTAACGTGTGCTCCTTTTGGGGAATAACTGGATTTCCTAATATTTTAAAATTTTATTTATTATTTAAATTGATTATAGAATTTATATCAGTTTAAAATTCTTAATTCTATTTATATTCAAACTCTTTTAGTTAGGTTTTTTATTATAATTAAATTTGTTTATTTTAAAAAAAAAGTTACCACTTATACGTTTTGTAAATTTAAAAAAATAATAAAATATTATATTCCATGAAACCTAAATATTAAAAAAATTTTAAATTTTTTAATTCTATTTGACAATAAATTTAAAAGTTGTGTTTAATATTTTAACTGAATTAAAAAACTGATATTCAATGATTGAGTTAAGAAAAATCATTTGTTTAAAATTTATCTATAATTCAGAACTAATATTTAATAATTACAAAATTAATTTATTTAATATTTATAGTAATTGTTTTTTATTATAATATTTATTTAAAATAAAAAATATTTATAATATTATACAAGTGAAATTAATTCCTAATGTAATTAGTTAATTTAGAAAAATTAAACTAATTATTATAATAATAATTTGAATAAAATTTAAATTAGAAATTTTCAATTACAGTTTAAAGTAGGTAATGATTTTATAATTTAAATTAATTTAAAATTAATAAAATTTGAATTTTACATATATTTAAATTTATAAGTGGTTGATGATTTTAAATTATAAATTTTAAAGCATATACTAATTTTATTATTTAAATTAACTTACTATTAATAAAAATTTAAATTTTGAATTATATATAAATAATAAAAAGTCAAAATTATGGCTTAAAATTATTAAATAACATATTTAAATATTAAATAAGAAATAATATAAAAAAATACAAAGTGATAATATAACATTATTAGATAATAATTATATATATATAATAATATATATAATTTACGAGTATTATAATAAATATATATATATATATATATATAAACTGAAAGATTAAATAATAGCACATTAAAATAATAAATGACCTTTTAATTGAGATTAAAAATTATAGGGATAAAATAATATATTTTTTTAAAATAAATAAAATTTTAAAGTGATTCTACCATAGTATACTATAATGATATTATATTATATAAAAATTAATAAAAATAAATATTAAAAAAAAAAAGATTATATCGAGCCCCAGCACATAGGCAATTCTTATTAAAAGACAGGATAGTCGAACCGATTCTACGTTGTGTTATTTCGGTCCTCCCAGCTTCACCGCGCAACTCATCAGTCCTACAAAATTTTGCAAGCATTTTGCTTTTGTGTACTTGCTTGGGTAATCCTTCTGTTTCTCTGATGCCATTTTACAGTCAAAAGCCAAACGACCAGCGAGCAAATAGAGAGAGCGATAGGGATTGTTTTCTCTTCTTTTTCCAATTTATTTTCGTATTTCCGTTGAGAACCGTAAATGGCATATATGTACATTCCGGTGCAGAACCCGGAGGAGAAGGTCAAGGTGGCTCTGGATCAGCTCCCTAGAGACGCTTCTGATATCCTCGACATTCTTAAAGCCGAGCAAGCCCCTCTAAAATCTATGGCTTCTCATCGCGGTTCGTTATTTTCTTTTCTGCTTCCTTTTGGTTCAATTTGCATCTGCGGTCAGCTGTTAATCTGGATTTTCATTATTGGCAAAACTTAGGGCACTGAAATAATTATTAGGAACTCGAAGTATTCATTTTGCTTAATGACGCCATTTTAGTTTAGCTATTATGCTGTTGTCTTTCCTTTTTCTGGAATCTACTTGTTTGAATTTGCTGGTCATATGGTTGGAATTCTATTGGCTTGGCTTGAGTTTATTCCTGCTCTGTTAATGTTCTGATATGGTTTTTATTCTATTTGAATTCATATGACGCAGATGGTGTACTTTAAACAAGGAAAACTTCATCAATTCCACCAGATATTGGAGGAAGGTGCCAGTCATGGTATTTTAGTTTTCAAATTTTATTTCTAGTGCTGTCCTTTTTTTTTTGGTCTATGAGGCCTGTAGGTTGGTCAGACGCAGTAATTCCTCCTTGACTCATCTGAACTAGTATTTCATGTAATCTGATGATGATTTCTTTTTATAATTTACTGCAGAAATTGATAAATATTATGCTGATGTTAGATATGAGAGAATTGCCATCCTAAATGCTTTAGAGGCCTATTGTAGCTGTCTTGGACAAATCGGGACAAGATAGAGAAAAGGAGGAATATTTATACAGGCTACCAAACACTATAACAAAGTTTCAAGAGTTGACATGCCTCGGAAATATGGATCATTGAATTCTTCTTGTGTGTTACTTGAATGTGTTTTTACATCTATTAGTTTTGTTGGTGATTGCAAATGACAAAGAATTATTTCTCTGTTCTTTCTTCCGTCTGACATAAAAAATGCACCCTTTCTGAATCCTGAACTGACTAGTAGAAGTATGGAAATCATTTTTTTTTCACTGGTGTACTACTTGTATTATTGATCATGCATTGATTGAAGAATCTACATTGTCAAACTCTGGGTTGCATGCTATTACTCTCTGGGGAATCTTCTTCCAAGCTTAAGGACTTTAAGATAATGTTCTCATTGTCTATCATTACAGTTCACTATTACCAGCCAAAGGTGAATAAAACAGGCATCTAATGCATTTAAGATTGTTCTAGAGAGACACCATGATAAATGATTATTGATAATGAATATGCCCTTTTGGGTTGGGTATTTAAATCCTTTCCACATTCAATTGATTCTGTTACTGAGTGTATATAGGTCTATGTGATATTATTGTTTAGCCAGAAAGTTTTCTTTGCTCTCTATTGTAAATTTTGTTATGATAATGCCGTGTTGATGGATGATGGATGCATTGTTTCCTTGCACAGCAAATTTTTCTCTTGAAAAAATTCCTCCTTTTTCTGTAACTCAACATCTTTTATTTTTTGGCTAATGTTTCACTCGGTAATTGCTTATCTTCATGACTTCATCATTCTTTGATTGCATTGTACTTACATGTGTAATGTCATTCCATCTAAAGTTGTCTTGCCTGCTAAGCTACATTCCATGTATATTTGGCATAGGCATACAATTGATGCTTCCTTATTGTGTCATGGTTAAGGCTAAAGAGCTAGATCTGTGATATGTGTAGGAATAGAGAGTATATTGGCATTATTATTGGAGCTGTTCTTGAGCAGAGAACCTCTTCCAATCTATGAGTTAGAGGGCATTAAACATTATTGCTTAGTTAAATTTGAGATGTCCTAGTCATAACAACTCCAAGATGACACTTCTTTCAACATCTAAATTGGTGCTTTCTAAAAAAAGTGAAAAAAGCATTTTGGGCCGCCCGACCTTAGCCCCAGATGGGGCTAAAATAGAAATCAACTTGATTGAGACACGGAAGGTGGTTATATTTGTAGATGACAGATTGACATAGCTATAAGAATAAATTTGAGAGGTATAATCTGGTTCTTAAAGTTTGTATAAAGTGAGAGATCATGTTAACTAGTTAGACCATGGAAGACTGATGGTAATACTGCTTGCCATAAATAACTTGTTTTGTATTTTGCAGGCATATGTTGAGTTCAACCATGGAAATTATGTTGATTCATTGTATCCTAAATACGATTTGATGGAGGCTGTGAGAAATCCTGTATGTATCTGATTCTGACATGATTTTTTTAGTTTGTGATTAACTTGTTATTTTGACATTTGGTAGGATGGCACTGCAAGTGTATCCTAATTGTCCTGGAGCTGTAAGGTTTGGTAGTTGGTATAGGTCACTGCCACTATAAATTGGCCATTTTAGAAAAGCATGGTATAACGACCTGGAAACCGGACCGCTACCGGCGCTAGGATTCAGATCGACTTAAGGTCGCCGGAACCCGTAGCAAGCCTATTATACATCCTGTATACCTGATAAAATCCCATACATGATCATACATTTACATAAAACTTTGAACATTTCACGAACCAAAACCTGACCTGTGCATGCATCATAACTGTAAATATAAAACCCACACTAGAGTCCTCATCAAATACTCTAGCATGATAAACATCACATGCCTCAAGTTTGGTTCCAACATAACTCATCATTAAAACTTTTTACATAAAGATCATGTACAACAGGGATTTACACATAAACTAGGTAAAGCACAAAACTAAACCATTATATGTTACATGTCCACTGCTATTCTATTACATAGCATATACCAAAACTCTGATGACTCTTCCACAGCTACTTGTGCTCCTGCAAACCTGGGGGTCAGGGGAAAGGGGTGAGCTACTAAAGCTCAGTGAGCAGAATAGTAGAAACAATTTAATTAAACATATGCTTTCATGAAATGCATCACAACACAAACAATTCACATCACGGATGGACTTGTCACCAGTAACCCTCTACATAATCCAATACATGCTCGGCCCTCGACGGAGCTCCTGAGGACTTCCTCTTAAACATAACATAACATGTCCAACTGTGCCAGGGGCATAGAATGGGCCTCGACCTGGACTTTCTCTTACATCGTGCCAGGGGCGTAGAATGGGGCTCGACCTGGACTTCCATATCATATCATATCGAGGGCTAGTGGGTCATCCAATATCCATCCACATCAACAGCAAATTATGCAATGCATCATATTCGTGAATTCTAATGCAAACAACCTATTATATAACATGACATTCATGATGCATGAACATGCTTAAAAGTTTGATTGCTTTGAAAATAAAAGAAGTTCTGTTCTACTCACCTCTGGTTGACACTGGAACAGCTAACTCACTGCTGGTCTCCTCGGTTCCTCGAGTCCGATCCTACATAGGTGGACTCAAATGAGGGACCAAACAAACTCTAACATGACTCTAAACATCTCTCCAAAAATCCCCTAAAACATCATAAAACATGCGTAGAAAATCGGTAAAGGAAGGCTGGGCAGGGGACTTTTGACGGCAGTTTCGGCGGCCGAAGGTCCCTACAGATCCAAAAGTCAGGCACTTTCGGGGGCAAGGTTCGGCGGCCGAAAGCCTTCACAGACCCGAAAGTCACTAACTTTTGGGGGCAGGTTCGGCGGCCGAAACTCCCCTCCAGAGCCGAAAGTCCATGCTTTCGGGGGCAGTTTAGGCGGCCAAAGGCTGCCTCCCCAGGCAGGTTCGGTGACCGCAACTGGCTTCGGCGGCCGAACCTGGGTTCTCCCGAAGGGTAGAACCCGATTCTGCCTCACATAACCAGCCACCCAAAACTCCCAAAACTCACACTCAACTTCCTACAACATGCATACACACTTATTTAAGTATAAAGGGGCATAAAACTAGTCTAAACCCCAACAAACATCAACATAGCATCACATTTATCATTTAACTAACATAAACCCTAACATTTAGATCTACTCTAAACATGCATTAAACACACTTAAAACCTCTTAAAACTTAGTTAAAACATATAAGAAGGTATGGATCTACACTTACCTCTTGAAGATCGAGAGGAGATGCGATTCAAATTTGAAGATTAGGAGAAAACAAGTTCCGGAGGTCTCTAAACTTCTAAAACCTTGATCTTAGCTCAAAAATCTTCAAAACAAGGAAAAATATTATAAAAAACTTGAAGGATTTGAAGGAAAACATAAAATCAACCATGGAAGGGTGAAATCTCACCTATGCCCGAAAATGGAGAGAGAAAACTCGCCCATTTTCGGAAAAGGGGCTTTTTATAGGTGGCTGGCCAGACCACCTTCGGGGGCCAAAAGAGCTTCCGCAATTCCACCATGTTCGGCGGCCGAACCTGGACTTTTCCTCCATGGTGTTTTCTTTCAAAACTCAATTTTCTTTCTTTGATTAAAATCATAAAAACATTAAAACATTTTATGAAAATCTTTATTTTCACCCTTCTAAGAGATTCCGACCTCGGGATTCCGGATTCCAACGGAGATTCCGCCGGAAGGTTGGAATTCAGATGCCGGAGCTTAGCCGGGTATTACACATGGCAAGCATTTGAGCAGGTTTTGCAGGCAAGTGATGTGATCTAGTATACATGAGTTGGATTTGTGGCTCGTACACATTATGAAGCTGAAAAGTGACAGGATTACAAGGAAACTTTACTTAGAGCGATCCACTTGGCACCTTCGAATTACATTCTAAGATTGATGGGGGAGTCGCAATGCAAAAGTTCTCAGCACCTACACTACAAAGGACAAAGAGAACAGCAGATGAGGTTATTACGGTGTTGAATTGTTTTTGGGAAAATGGCTTTAACCTGTTCTGCCTTCTCAATGTGGGTGTGAATTACAAAAACATGTGCCTATACAGTCTACATCAGAACAATAGCACTGCTGGTTGATATTGTTCTCATTTTAGCATGGATAGTGAGATGGAGGCTTGGATATAACCAAGAAGGTGACCATTTTAGTTTTTAATTCATGGCTGGTTTTATTGAGCAAGGAAGCTAATTGGTGTCCCTGTATCAAAATTTGAAGGGAAATGTTATTGCACCAACCATTTTGTTATTGTATGAAACAGTGTCTACAATGTATGAAATAAATACATTTGCCAAAATGGGTAGTTTGAAGAGAGGAAGGCAATTTGAGGAAGGGCTTACTGAATTCTGAATTTGATTAGGACTGTTGAAGATTAATTATCACATTAGTGAGAAGAGAGCATAATTCAAGGAGATGAGCTATAATTGAAGGCTATGTGCTTCAAGAGCAAGATGAATGTTTTATATGGAGACCTTATTCATTAGACAAAGCTATATTACTATGTATCCCATATGGGAGGTAAGATTTGAGGTACACATGTCAAACGGATTTGGGGTTAATCTGATGAACTTGAAAACTGTTGGCTTCAGTTCATCTAGAAATCATGAGGTCTCATGAAGTAAACTGCTTGTAGTTGGAATAAGTGGAGGGACAGCTCTGAGATGGATGGATGATGAAGGTGGGTATAGTGAGTGGAGGAGAATAAAAGGTGGCAAGGGAAGGAAGAAGTAGAAGAGTTCAAAGTCACACTATGAAATGGAAGAAGCACAAGCTGACATGATTGATGATCATGAAGATCTGGAAAATGAAGATGCCAATGTTAATTACAAGGATCACGGAAACCAGAGCTATGATCGCGATGACAATGTAGAAGATAATGCTCAGAACTTCTTGCAGCAGCTGGGCATGACGATTCTGATGCTGAGGATGAAGCAAGTAAGAACGTTTGAAACTGTCATCAGCTTTTATTCTTACTGACTTACTGTTCATTCCAGCTTTGAAAGTTATAATCATGATACCTGGCTCTAATCAAAATCAGATATCCATATATCATGGCCCAATCTTGCTGTTGGAAGTTAATATCATGTGAGCAGTTTGAATGCAAGATTGCAGTCAATTTGATAATGATAGGGTGACGCAGCTTCTGTCCGAACCAAAAAGTCCCTTAGATATGATGCAAAATGGATCTTATTCTATTCTAGATTTCTCTATGAAAAATAAGAATATGAGTTTGAAGAAGGGGAAGGAACACAATCTTGCTGTTGGAAATTAATAATATGCGCAGCAGATTAAATGCATTGCTAATTTTCAACTCCAGCAATAGGAACAAACTAACATCTGAATGCTCCGAGACAGGCCATTGCCTTGTGCGTTAGGGAAATAGAAACAAATGTTTGTAGATGTTTCTCCTGTTCCCTGGGTTGTATGCTAGAAGTTAATATTTATTGTACATGGTGCAATGCAAAGGTAATTAACCTTGATGTTTAGGCACCTCTTAGTTTCTTGATTGTCTCAATAATATTGGATTTTGGGCATATAAAACGTGTGTGCTCATCAACTAACGGTAACGGAGTTTAAAACTCTTTTTTATCACTTCAACGTGAAGTTTTGATCAAGACCCATATCCTGCTAAACTTGTAAATTTATTCATGTAAACAGGAAGAAAAGGAAATCTAGCAAATGGCAAATGCAGGACTTCAAGGGGCACTGTAATTGAGTGGCGGGTGTAGATGGCCCCACGGGCTGTGGAGATAAGCTTTGGGATCTCGATGCTATAATAATCTCTTGAATTCAAGGCTTGAATAGGAGAGTTGCTTGTCTTCAAAGACTCAGGCAAAGGTATTTTGTTTCACTTTTCCCTCTCTCTCTCTCTCTCTCCGTGCGTCTCTGGAGTGATGACTGACAAAAGCAGAGTCATATTTCATGGGCGGGTGGGGAGGGTGATGGCCTGATGGTTTAGAGGATTAAAAGTGTACTGTAATTGTATGGGATGTGCTTCTTTACTGGCTACTGATTCAGTGGAAAAGCCTTTCAAGTCATGTCTCTAAAACACTCTTTTTCTGAGTCTGCCAGACCCACGCTCACCCCACCAGTCCCACCAGAAGGTTCAGAGCAGATGCAGACTAATGCTCTGTTTGCTGTGGCCCCTTTACCTGATGTTGACCTCACCCTTTCTGCGTGGTTGGTTTCAGTTTCCATGACCAAAATGCCCCTCTTCTCGTTGAAAAATTTTTGTCTGGACCATGGGGATTATAGTTTCAGCCAATACAATGCCAGTAATATATTTTTATAAATTGAATCTATTATAAATTTAATATATATTTACTATACACTCTACTGGAAGAAAGACTTGCACCTTCCTTTTTCGCTCAACCAAACCATTTTCGTAAAACAAAATTAGATAAATTGTATAAATTATTACTAAATTAATACTAAGGGGGTGTTAGTCTAAATTTATAAGTTGATCAAACTATTTTATAATTTATTAAAAATTTAAAAGGTTTGTACACGTTAAATAATTTATAAGTATCAAGTATCTGTCAATTCATACAAGTTAAACTAAACACTCTATAAAATTTATTATGGTAAGACTGATCAATTTAATTTTATTTCAGACAAGTCAAATTGAATCATATGATGATGAATTCATAATCTCATTGTTTTGAATTTTCATAATACCCTTATTTGAAAAGAGTGAATTATTTTTTCTAATTTAAAAATTTTTATTTTTAAAAAATTGAAAATTTACATGTTTTTATAAAAATTTATTTAAATTTTTTTATAAAATAAATTATGTCAAAGGGAGGGAATGTGATTATATAGTTTTATTAGCTGATCAAACAATTAGTGATTCATAATGTAACTTGTAATTGTTTTACTCTTTTTAGATGTTAGCTTAATAAAATAATAAAGGAAGATGTTTAGGTTAGTTTTTCTCATGGATAGCTTATTAACCTTTATTCAACTGGATTTCATTGAAATAAAATTGAATTTGAGCTTTAATTTGTTTAATAGAAAATATTTTTTTATTTTATTAAATTATAATTAAAATTAAGATATTTAATAAAAAAAATTAAAATATAAGTATGCATTTAATTATTTGGAAAATAGAACGTGGAAGTCACGAGTCCAAATAGATTAACATGGCATTATGAATGAAAGGGAGAAAAAAAGGGACCTTTTCCCAGTCTTGTCAGCCTACTAAACCTTCATAAACCAATTTTTTCATTTAAGCCTTATAGGATAATTAATATAAATAATCATGTCTGGAAGAAGACTTAGGCACCTACAAGTCCTACCCAATCTACAAAATTTCTCATGGGATGCCTACGGGGAGCCTTTTCCTGTCAAAGAAAAATTAGCATTCATACTAGGGTCTGTTTGGAACAATTAAAAACTTGTTATTACATGATAGTAAGGCTCCGTCTGGAATAATGTATTTTAGAAGAAAAGAATTCATATTATCATAAGTAATTTCTAATTCTTTTAAAATGAAAATTTTTTAAATTAAAAAATAATTAAATTTTTTCATTTATTTGAAAAGAAAATTGAGTGAGTAGAATTTGATATTTTTAAATTTATTTAGATGCACTTATCAGCCGTTGTGAATACTTAAATTTTTTCATT